>NW_027271850.1:487500-882500 GCF_040938485.1 Diadema antillarum | reverse complement strand
TTAAACTTACAAATGACATGCGAGACAATACACATAACATACCTGCCAACCCTGAGACTAAATAAATCTGAACAAAGAGAAATTATTGAAAAATATGAACTTTCATAAATTTCATATACTATTACAGATATTTCCAAAAAAATCAGAACACACTAAAGTTAATGTGTTTTCTTTCAGTGAAAAATCTGAATATTCAGATTAAAACTGAACAGTTGGTAGGTATGACATAATATTCTTAAAAACAAAGCTTCTCATATCGCAACCTGTGTCCTGTTCTCTTAGAATAATTCAATAGATTGCAAAAGTTCGTATGGCAAACAAAAAGAAAATTTAACAAATAATAATAGACATTTGATACAGCTATAAATTCCGGTTTAAAAAATCCTTCCTTAAAAAGCAAGTGCTGCTCTAAATGCTCTTTAGATCAATTTAGATGTCTTGTATCTTGTATCTACTTTTTCTCCTGCTGCCAACCTGTATCATTGTTTGTGTGTCCACGTGTGCTTGTGGATGTGAACGTTGTTTTACGCTGTACATTGAAATTTCATCAACCTCTTCGAATTACTGGTATTCATGCAGATAGGACAGAATCACCTTTGACTGCATGTTTTCCGCGGATGGCGATGTTTTCTCAGGATCCAGGAGCGTTGCGCTGCCGCAACAGCAGTCGCAATGCATTCTTTGTTTCATCGCTATTGGTCACACTTTCTCCGCGGATCTCATTGAAATTTTTTGTATGTATTACAAAAATGTAGCCACAGTTAACTTGGCTAGAGCGCCCTCAATGTTTAACTTGCTTTTACAGCAAAAATACTGCTATTTGGGGGCCTGCAAAAACGTGCTCTAAGGGGAAATCCAGTCAAAATATAAGGTAGTCTGATAAGAAAGAAAGAAAGCTCAGCGGTAAACTTTTGATGGAAGTCGAGTGAAAAATAAGGAAGTTATGACATTTTGAAGCTTCGCTGACTCTCAGGAAACAGTTCTTGAACGGTCAATATGAATATGCAAATGGAAAAGTGAGCATGTCATCCCCTCACAACTTGCCATATAGTTTGTACATAACATTTTTAAATTTCCATTTTTTCATTCAAATGCAATTATGCCCAAGGCTCAAATCCTGGTATATCTACCTGATCACTTTTCTGAAGATATTCAACCAGGAATAACATCATGTTTCAGATTTCAATGACAGAAACATTGAATTTTCATCATTTTTTTTTTACACGATGAATGGAAAATTGCGAGGTTATGACATGGTTAGCTCACTCATTTGCATATTCATATCCATTGTACAAGAACTGTTTTGCAGAAAAATGTCATAACTTCCTTTTTTTTGGTCCGATTTTAGTCAAATTTTTACCGTTGAACTTGTAAGATATTACTCTTTTTTTATTATAATTATTTGGACTGGATTTCCCCTTGAAATACAAGCTACACGTAACATGTAGCCTCATTTAATGGTTTTCCTTAGATTTTGTGTAGAGGTACTAGTATACTATTAGATGGGAATAGGCATGTGTACGACAAATGGTGCTACCCTTGTTGATCCATCATTTAAAGTGTCAACGCTAACACGAACCAGCTAACAATATGCAAAATTCCTTGTGAATGAAAGAGCTTTGCTTTGTCATGCTCACTGCATTTCATCAAAACTTGGTGCAGAGGTACACGTCCTGTCAGTTTGATATATAAAGATGTTGTCTTTTGTTTTCTTACTCTTTACAGGCTACTGAGTAACACTTCTTGCTTCCACTTTTTTCAAGCGCCATGAGCACCGAAAGGTGAACTTGTGCGCTATGCAAGTAGTCACTGTTATTATTATTACTCTCCTATCTACGATATAACATTTCATGACAGCGTCAGCAGGAGTTTTGCTATGTAGCAGACTCCAATTTCACAAAATCATGTGATAAAATGTTATAAGGGACTTCAAAACTTGTAGAAATTATTTTGTCTTCATCGAATTAGCAACTCTAAATGCCAGTGAATATCGTATGTTACAGAAAGATTAGATGGAACTGGAAGAATTCATTGAATTCACATAAATTGGACGTAATTGTTAACAAATTTGCCAACTTGAGAGAACATCGATTCGGATCGTTTATGTCCTTGACAAAGAAAGCTCAAGTCATAATAATAAATACGGCAGTACATGTCCACAGAAACGTGTTTTCTTGGAATATCTACTAGTACTTATGTGATGAAAAGCATGCCTTCATTTATTTAGACGCGATATGACACATGACATGTTGACATGTGCACACCATTAGTGAAACGTTTGCTGGAATCATGAAAGAGGAGATAGCTATTACAACTTTCAGCTGCCTCCTTGAGGGCAGTTTGAGGTTTAAAATAACAATCAATAAAAATCATGGTAAAAGGACATAAATGGCCGGTCGAGCACTTGTAGAAGAGGATAGCTTCATGCTTGCAATACAAATTTCAAAAGTTCATCACTAAAGATCAAAAGTGGAGCTCTATCATCTGAAATAATCACGAATTAGTTATCAAGAGAACTGTCAGCCTCTCTCTCTTTCTGGAGTTGCGTCCATCCTGTGATTGAAACGGTGTCATCTGCAATTTGTTTCCTTCCTTCTTGAAAAGCTTATCAATTGTCCAATAAGAAAAGAAAAATGCACTAACCGATAAAAGGTGTTTGTTGTTGTTTTTGCTAATCTAGTTCTTTTTGTATAAGTTCAATCATCTTGGCAATAGTTCTAAATGGAATCAGAAGAAAGTCGCTAATCCAAGTGATACTCCAAGTAGGATAAATATCGCATTAGGATCTGATTAAAAAAAAATACACACAAATGTTTTGTTAAGAGCTCATGACGTCTGGAAGAGACGTGTGTTGCGACACGGATTGTCGCCCCTACACGGATTGTCGCCTCCTGCTCGGGGCGACAATCCGTGACGGGCGTTGGCGGCACGGATTGTCGCCCCCTACACGGATTGTCGCCTGGCGACAATCCGTGTAGGGGGCTGGCGGCACGGATTGTCGCCCGCCCTCGAAGCACATTTTGCTGGGTAATATCGTTCTGGACATAATCATTGAAATACTAACACATGACTTACATGGCTACATCCATGCAAACATGCCATGTAAAAAGTCATGGTGAGGTTTCAAGGAAGTGTGTATGTGCGCGTGCACATGATAATTTAGTGTCCGTTTGTGCGTGTGCGTGTGCGTGTGCGTGTGTGTGTGTGTGTGTGTGTGTGTGTGTGATGGAAGAATGTGTTTATTATGTCAGTTTTTTGCGTATGTGTTTTTTAGCTGCGCGTGGGGAGGGATACCTAGTAAGCTGTTGCTGGCATAAGCATTGATATTGATTTTATCAGCAGCTTTGAATTTGATGAGTTTGTTTGGCAGATTTGTATATGAATTCGGAGTGGAGCTTGCGTGCGGGCGGATGCTGCTTTTCTGCATACGGTCCATTATGTCTTATTTATCGACTTTGGGAAATCGTTTCATCAGGAAGGATGTGGTATCGGTTCGGGTGTGCGTCGGTATGTGGGAAGGGGGTTACATTTCGTTATTGCAAGAGTTTGTTATTCTGAAGGCTCATTCGTCCGAAGGCTCATTCGTCCGAAGGGTCATTATTCCGAAGGTTCGTTATTCCGAATTTCATTTTTGGATCAACGAACCACTAGGTATAGGGAATTGTGTGTTTCGGATAAATGAAGCCTCGGAAAAAACGAAACTTCGGAATAACGAACCTTCGCGTGTGTGTGTGTGTGTGTGTGTGTGTGTGTGTGTGTGTGTGTGTGTGTATGTATGTATTTGGGTCGGTGAATGTGGGTGTGGGATGATTTAGGTTTTGTTTAATCAGGGGTTGGTGGGTTGGGGATTGGATTTGAAGAAGGATAGTTATAAATGGTATGACGGATGTTGGTAGGATTTAATATTTAGGATAGATGTAGGCCCTAGATTTGTTTCGGTTTGGGAGGGGAGGGGGTGGTGGGGTTTTTATGACTGATTTCATTCTAGATTTGTGTAATATATTTGTGTGTTTTTTTATGTATATGCCATTGTAAGTAAGAAGGTGTTACATGATCCAAACCAATATATTCAAGGAATATAGGTTTGGTAGGGCCCTATACATGTCAAAACTTTCTCGTGAAGAAATTATTTGTAGGGTTGGTCTATAATCGAGTTATCTATGTTGAAGTGGGATTATTTGTGGTATAAATTGACAAATGGATTTGCTTTTGTTTCGAATTGCCATTTGTAACTTTTTTTGTTCATGTTGCACCCAGAATGGGTCGATTTATGAATGATTTGAATGAAATCAATAAATATCAAGGAAAAAAGTGTTGAGTTGGTCTGTTTGCATTATGAGGTTTGTTTGAGTGTTTGTTGGTGTGTGTTTGTATTACGTATGTATTAGCGGTGTGCAATGGCAGCTCGTTTGTCCAAAAATCAAGTAACGATTGACAAATTTTTTACGGCGTGTGGAAATTATTCGCTCATGCATAAAGCATGCCAAACCTATTCTGGGACAAAGAATAGTGGTATGGACGTTCTAGTTTATAAGACTGATGGAAGAAAATGACTGCAGGGAAAAATGAACAAAGACAAATGACATTTGGGGAGGGTACCTCCCTCGTATGTATTTTCTCTCGGTCTCTCTCTCGCCTAGCCCGCCTCACCGCTGATATTTGGTTGACACACCCATACTATCTTTAGATCAACGCTGGTGTGAATTCTTTAAACACGTGCTCATACACTCTGAAGGCGTTTGTATTGCCACAGTAGCGCCACTATATTCCACATACACACGCAAGCATACATGCACACGTATACACACAGACAAACAAACCACTACCACTATGTAACCACCACACATGCACAATTTCTACATTATTGTATTATTATACTCCAAACACACACACAATCACACACACACAACAAATCATACACATCACATATCATGCAGCTCACAATACACACACACACACACACACACACACACACACACACACACACACACATACACACACACACATACGCATAACTTACCAGTCATACCCATCCCACCAAAGCTTAACACCGGAGGAACCACCCCGAGCCCGGGGCGACAATCCGTGACGGGGCGACAATCCGTGTCGCAACAAATTTTTTGCCAACACGGATTGTCGCCTTCGAGGTCAAAAACTGGGAACTGCACAAGCGTCACGGATGGTCGCCAGGCGACAATCCGTGACGGGGGCGACAATCCGTGCCGCCAGCGCCCGTCACGGATTGTCGCCCCGAGCAGGAGGCGACAATCCGTGTAGGGGCGACAATCCGTGTCGCAACAGACGTGGTTGGTTGAAAGAAGATAAAAAAGATGAAGAATTTCTTGCCTACGTTTTGTTTTGTTTAAGCACACACACAAGCGTTTGAATAGAAAACAACTATTATCATGTGAAAATTCTGAATAAACTACGCACACCACTTCAGATATTGCAGATACTACTATTACAAAATTTAATGCAGTGTCTTAAAGAAAATGGAAAGGAGATCTGTAAGGGCAGTTGGAGTTATATTCATCAACAATTGCTGTGGAATACTTCTTAGAAAAGCACGGGAAAGAATACGTTTGACCTTGGATATGTTTCCCGAAATATCTTTCTTCAAATTTGAAATGCAAAAATTTTTAACGAATTGTCCATACAAACAATGTACTCGATTGTGACCATTTTATCTTAAATTTTTGTAAAGATTTTCATTATAATACCTGTATTTATTTCTTTAATTTGGCAAATAATAAGCAAAACAGAAGGTGTAATACACTCCTGCTCTATGTATCCCGTTCCTCCCGCAATTCTCCGAGAGCCTCCAATGCCCGCAAACGAGATTCTTTTTGCAGGTCGCAAGAGAACGCACAGTTTGGTGACCAACCTGTGCGAAAGCAGACAAGCAGTGCGTGTATCCCCTTTTCACGGTCAACTACATGTGCCATCGAACAACGCAAAATATCGATAGAACGCGAGGTATGTCTAGAGCGTGCGCTGATGGGCTCAAAAACTCTTTTGTTCTACACAAAAGAGGCACCTGAATGGGGTCAGCGAACGCGAAAATCTATAATAATGCTCAATCTTAATACAATGATCAAACACACCATGCGGCAATTTGTGATGAATTTGTTCAATCATTACAACTTCAATTACAAATTGGTATAATCTATAAACATGTAGCATTTGTAAATTATGAAATAAAAGGCCAGTGTGCTTTCTACGTCCTTTTAACAGATTGCACGCATCAATTGCTTAGTGCATGCAAACAATTATAGCAAAAATACGGAATGTAGATATGAATGGTATGTACATCCCCAAACCTCTTGTCCATAAGTCATCGTCGGAAGGATAAGGGTGTTATTTAATTATTGTAAGATTTGTCTAGGCACAGGTGTTCAAGTCTAAATATGATTCCAATTGTTTTCCTCATTGAAAAAGAAACACATCCAATATATATATAGGACCCTATATATATATATATATATATATATATATATATGGTGATGATAACTTTTCGTCTCAAATGTAAACTCCTAGAAACAAAGTTTAGTGTACCTGTTCTATCAAATCTGTTAATATCATTATATTCCCATTCATTTCCACATGTCTGCGTTAACTTGTAGTAAAAATGTACTCTGTTTATTTTCAATTTTTAGTATCACAGTATTTTTAAACATCTAATAAGTTATGTTCAATTTCCTTTAACTCAATATTCTTGGTATCAGACAGAAAAAAAGAATGAAATAAACTCGAATCAATCGAAAATTGATATAATGTACGGATTGTGGCAAATCTTTTATATAACTTATGAACAGAGTGGGTCCCAATACCGGATCCTTGTGGTACACCACATGTGATAGGCAGTTGTGCAGACAGTGCATTTCTAAAAAAAACATGCATATTTAAATCGGTGTGATAAATAACTGAGCATCCATTTTAATGGTAACCCATGTATGCCATAGTGTTGCAATTTAAAGAGCAAAATGTCATGATTTATCATATTAAAAGTTTCTGCAAAGTCTAAAAATAAGCCAGCAGTAATGTTACACTCATCCATTTGTTTAGCTAATTCATCACTCTACTGGTGTGGTATTCTATTTTCTTCCAAGAATTTAATCAGAGGACTGTTTACAAACTTTTCGAATATTTTACCGATTATCGGAAGGAGAAAGGGATAGGTCGATGATTTGAAGGCGCATCTTTAGCTATGTACCGAGCAGCATCAATGACAACTCTTACTGTGATATAATCATAACTACATCCCTTATTTGCGTTCAAAGAGAGAATAACACAGTGTACTTCAATAACTGTCACAGGTAGCATGAAAAATGATTAATTTAATATCAACTTCTCGTTTCATGAAGGATCGTTTTTACTACTGTCTATTTTCTTAGCTAAGTTTTCTCCCATTTCAACAACAACGACAAAAAATTATTCTACCCTTCAGTTATTTCTCGAGATGTTTTTCATTCCTTCTTAACCCTGCTCACTAATCTGAAGTTTCTCTACAAACGGTTTTCCTATTTTATCATTTTTTGTTTACCATTCCATTAATTTTTTCCCATGTTTCCCGTATGTCCTTTTTATCTTTATTAAAAAGTCATGATAATGCATCGACTTCGCTTTTCGTAAAACCTTTGTTAAGGTATTTCTATAGCGATTGTATTTCCCAATCAAATCGATATCATGCTTAGATACAGGCACATGTTTATACAATGTAAGGTTAGGAAGGAAGAGAAGCAGGTTTGTTTTTTATCCGTTCAAAATGACCGCTCACACAGTTAAGAAAGTTATCAAAGGACCCACAATTCAAATAAATACATTAAAAGATCTTATTTGAGGAACGACACAGTGATGTCAAATATGTTTATTTATAGAGCTCATGAGTAATTACATCCGTTATTCATGATTAGATCAGGTTTTAATAAGATATAATCTCATGGCGGCCCCTATAAATGTAATGACGTGACAACGGCCTTGAGTATGATGACTCCCTTATTACAGATAATTTGTAAAAATATTTATAATATATCTTAACATTTTCATTTACATATTTGCCCTAACTCCAGATATAAATACAATTTTAGACCTGAATTTGATTTTGAGTGGGATCAGCGATTTCTTGAGAAATCAAAACAAGCCTACCCCCAAAAACCCAAATAAATAAACAGAAATGACTAAAACAATATTTCAGCATATTCACTTGAATCTGCGTTATCTAGTGAAAAGGCAATCCGAATGAAAAAAAAAAAAATCCAAACGGAATCAATTCGTGACACTTCCAGTCTCGAAGATTCCGAGTATATAAATGAACTCAGCAGCGAACAATGTTTGATAATATTTTGATTTGTTTGATAATAATAATGATAACAATAATAAAAATAATAATAGTAATGATAATAATAATAATAATAATAATAATAATAATAATAATAATAATAATAATAAAAATACAAATAAATAATTGATAAAGCTACGGAACAGGTTGAATTTCCTAAGATAATGAACTTTATAAATGCTTACATTTTTCATAATAACGAAAATAACTATAATCAGATATCCATACAAGAAATTCCAATACAAACACTGGCACAAACCCACCAGTTCCAATGAAGTAGTTGATGGTTACAAATGTAGGAGACAGTAATGAGTCATTCAAGAGATAAGCTTTGTGTAGGACTAATTTGATCTCAGACATGAATTTACAGGCTAAAGTATCGCATCATAGGACCAGTAACACAAATCAGGGAGGTGCTAGAGAAGGAGAGACAACTACTGCTCTCCTTTGAAGTCATGCGCGGCACCGCCGAGAAGTTATGCGTTCAACTACAGGTGTTACCCATGTGCTTTGACAAAAGAGAGCATCAATAATCGGGACTAGCGCTCTCACATCTAGAAATACTTGCCCCTACTGCAATTCGCTCTCTTTTTCAATGTGATGGCAACAATGAATTTGTGTCCCTTGAATTGGAGCAGCGAATCAAAATGCAGTGTAAAACTGACAATTTCAACAGCAAATAGTTTAAAAGCACGCTGGAACACGCTTTAGCGGAGTACTTTATTTGAAAGATTAAAATATACCACATTGAAAGATTAAAATATACCACATTGAAAGATAGAAAACTAACATGCGGAAATGTGTGCATTGTAGAAAAATATTAGGTCTTCAAGAGGGCCTAATTTTCATTTCATTTCGATTTGCGCATTACGAAGAAACTAGAAATACATGTTTATAATATTGAATTCTTTCCTAAACTATTCTAAATCAATTCGAGTATTTCATTTAAAATTTTACGGTGAAATAAAGCTTGTAATTCAACGAAAGAAGAAATGAGTTCTTCGTCTCCGAACTTCGTCTTGCAACTAGAGCGGTGCCGAGCATGACTTCAAAGCGTAGTGGAATGCTAGAGATCCCATTGTAACGCCTTGAACCCAAACATGTGTTTGCATGAATTAAGAAGAGTTGCCACTCCATCTCTTAACACCTCCCTGCAGAAATTACTCTTTGCTTGCCGTTACAGCGAACGCGGTTTACCCCAATCCGCATTCTGCTTTCGGTACAATAGGCCTATCAAAGATTCCACACTCTAAAGAAAACCAGATGGTATATTTACAAAAGTCAGAGATCCAGCTCTAGAGTTGAGGGGTCTCATTTTAACAAGGCACGTGTCTACCCAAGGCGAATTTGAAGAATCGATTTCACACCTGAAACATGCATAATATGCTGTAATAAAACATATCTAAAATATTCACATATTCATATATACAAGCTTGAAGCTACGGGAAATACATTGTCTTCATCATAAATGTTAAAAGGGTGATACCTTGATTTAATTTATATGAACTTAGATGTTGTAATCTATTTCAGTATTCACATTACTATTCGAGCTTTTTATCTTTTTTTTTTAGTATAAATCGAAATGAGAAGCTCTCAAACTTCCAATTATTACACGAACACACTACATAAATGAGTGTCAGAATGCATAAATCCTCAAATCGAAAACAACCAGAAACATTGAAAGGAATTAACATTGAACATCTTGTGTAGACCTCGTGAGGTGATATTGTCGAAATGCAATAGGAAGGAGTTGAAATTAATATTTGTGAGCAAGCGTAGGCTCTACATATTTAAAGGACAAAACCATACAAATCATCTCAAACAAGTATCAACTATCCTACCCAGGTATTAAGAAACATCGTACTCTTGAAATTATGTTGCGGTACAGTTAGAGCTTGAGTATTTAATACTATATCACGTGTTGGGTCCCATAAGGACCCTAAAAAGAAATTTGGCACTGCGACATAATAGATGAATACTCTTGATTTTCAGTAGGACGTCCCGAGTCCGAATTCCGCCACGTGCCTATGTCTTCGGGTCAGATTTTTTTTTTTGGTTTTGTTTGTTTTTTAACCTGCCGTATATTTTTAGCAGGTTCATATTGGGTAACTCGCAACAATGATAACGGCAGGGGCCTCTAGTAGAGCAGTGGCTATACTGAAGAGGTTACTCGGGAGAAAGGAGACCATTGTTGTGTAATTGACTTCAAAGAGAAGGAAGGCTGCATTCCCCAGACAGTAACGCCACTATCAGATTTTGTGTGTAATCTTATTTGTATGATATGTTTTACATAATATTATATATATATATATATATATATATATATATATATATATGATATACCATAAACCAATTTGACAGGGGTATCTCCACATTTATCGGCTAACTCCTATATTAAAATGAGAACGATCTGTTCTAGTCATGCATGAGTGACTATGCAGTCATGACAGAATGGTCACTTTTCATAGGTCAGAATAGTCATTTTTATGAATCTGTGAAACACTGTTTGCTGTTGGTGTTTTATCCATCCTTTGACCCCTCACGTCTATACTGACATTTTAATTCTTTTATCTATTTTCTTTTTACGATACGATGAACACAGTTTCATGGGAAAATAACTGTATTAAAAATCTTCCCTTAACTGCAAAATCCTTTCAATCTTGAAATGACACTGAATGTTTTTTTTTTTTTCATTTTTCGTTTACAACATGATAACGGCACATCGTGTAGTGTGAACATAAGAGGGAGTCGTGTTGTGGTTGAGTGAGCGTACTGTAAAGATGGATTAGAATGCTAAAATATACTGTTTATACATGTATGACATAGGGTCCAAACACTTAGTGAGTAAACAACAGCAGTAATTAGATTACAAATTGTTCAATCTATTCCATATATTTATCTTTTTTTTTTATTGTGATTAAGTACTCATACGTGTGGTCATAATTATGGTGTTATCTGTAGTTCCAGGTCGGTCGGGTACCAAGCTATTAGTGAACCCGTCAAATTAAACCCCGCCTTTTGAACCGACCAGAAATCAGGCCCCTTCTCTGTCGGCGAGGTGGGGATGGGCCAGATCGATGCTATCATTTACAGTTAGTTTTATTTTATTTAATTTCACTTCATTTATTGTTTCTGCAAGCTACATATCGATGCATCACCTGAAAAAAAAAAGATACTATTCATCATGGTTAATCTTGGACAGAAAATAATATATAAAATCATCGCGATAAAGTACAGAGACATACAAAGAAAATCAAAATTACCATCAACAGTGCAAGCTTAATGTTTGGAGCCTCGTTAAATACACAGACATACACAAGATGTAATACACTATCGATATTATAAGCTACAACAAAACAAACTATTTCACAAAACATAATGTACACAAGTGAAAAGGAAAAAGAAAAAGAAAAAGAAAATAATGTGAGAATCTAGGAGAGAATGTAATAGAAAGACTTCTCGTCCACTGTACAATTAATGCGATTGGTGCGTTCACCAAGTTGGCAGGTAACGGCTGGGTAAAGCAACTGAACCAATCATTTATTTGAAGAAAAAAAAAAGGTGAAAATATTCTGTAGCTTCAAGTGCTTCAAATAACAAAAGAATAAATTTGAGGCGATTTGTAGGTTGCGTCAAAGATATTTAGCGACATACATGCATTCAAGGGATTTTTAAACGAATCCATCGAGTAAATTGCACGAGTCTGGGATGGAAAAGAATTCGATAAGTCTGGGCCACTGGGCCGAATGCATAAAACAAGCAATTGCTTGTAAGCAATTGCTTCAAGCAAAAGCACAAGCTCTTCTAGCAAAAGGTCTAGCTCAAGCAATTGCTTAAATCCATATGCCTTATCTTTTGCTTGTGCTTATACTTTTTGCTTCTCCCTCACAAGCAATTGCTTGCGTTTTCAACAAAAGGGAAGCCACGCCTGTGTGAACACAAGAACAAAGGCGAGTGTGGCAGCATGTATTTGAAAGGGCATGTGTGTGCGGAAACATTTCCTGACCCAGCAGAAGAGCTATGAAATGACACTCATAAATGCACACACAGACGCACACACACATCTATACACACACACATGTACTGGCTGATTCCTATAACTGTTTATAGTAGCCCGGATCTCCCAGATCGCACGTGGAGAGAGAGGTCTCCTTGTTCTCCACCGAAGTCAGACATCCTACCTGTTCTTCATCACATTTTGTGTGCTAACCACTGAACATTCCCGTTGTTGAAACGGAAAAGTTTCTTCGGAAACGGAAACGAAAAAGTGTGGTCGGAAACGGAAAAGTGTGGTCTTTCTTTTATGAATATGAAAATGATACTTAAAAGGGAAGTCCCTGTTAAGCAAAAGCTCAAGCTCATTTTACAGAGCTTGCAAAATTGTAAGCAATTGCTAGCAAGAACAAGCAAAAGGTATGTTTTATGCATACGTTTTTAAGGAAATGCTTTGGTCTCTAAGCAATTGCTTGCGGGCAGCAAGCAATTGCTTGTTTTTATGCATACGGATTCGAGTAAAAGGCTAGCACAAGCAATTGCTAGCGTTTATGTATTCGGCCCAGTGTGTCGAATGGATTTATTAGTGTGAGCTCCATAATTAGTTCCGGCACAATACGCATAGCTATCTGTTGCGATGAACTGAATTCGTATAGGACTGTACGAAATTGCTATGAAACATTCATAGCTGATGACGTTGACCCTTAAAATCTCACAAAGGGAAACCACAACATTGACTGGATACAACATCAATAACTGGCATAACGAACTTCGAGAACACTCACTTATTACCAAGCCTTATGCTACCAAAAAATATGTCATAGATGTCACTTTCTTTGTTGCTGTCATCACCTGTTGCTGCGTGAATACACATAAAAGAATAGACAAACCTACAGTCATGGCTGTACAGAAGTACTATGCATGTTTTTTTCTTAATTCACTGTGTCAGATATAATTATACACACATATCTATTTATATAAAGAGAGAGAGAGAGAGAGCGGGAGAGATAGACATCTAAAATTATGTGAACATCCATCACAAACCAACAAAATCTCGCACACCCTAATTTTATGATACTTGAAATAGGACAACCTACTCAATGTACAGTTGTTTTTTTATTTCTTTTTTTTTTCTAAATGTGCATTTCCTCTATATAAATCTCAAGTGTTGGATCATAAAACGAATGGGAAAATGTGACTTCCTTTTCCTTATTTGCATTTTTA
Source organism: Diadema antillarum (assembly GCF_040938485.1). Lineage (NCBI taxonomy): Eukaryota > Metazoa > Echinodermata > Echinoidea > Diadematoida > Diadematidae > Diadema > Diadema antillarum. The sequence continues at coordinate 868,945 of NW_027271850.1, read as the reverse complement.
GCTCTTTTCGTAGAATAGTGTGATTAGGCATGTGTTTTCATATTAGTGGCACACCTTTTTGAGATTAAGCACTTAAGTACACACTAAAGTGCAAAGCCTGTTTCCTCTGTTCGTACTTTCCCCAGAGTGCGTATCTTTCATTATATACATTATAAATGTCAATTGTATATTACACTCATACACTCTACATCATTAGACAATACAGTGTATATTGTTCTCATAGAATCTGCCCTTAACTACAAATCCATGTCTGGGAATCTTTGCTGATTTTGTGATACAGGATCACGCATTTATGGACAAATGAAAAAAATATGTATTTTAAAAGAGGTTCACGCAAAAACCACTCAAACAATCTGGGGTTCTGAGTAGCCAAATCGAGAGCAAAATATAAGCTCTTTTAGAACGTCCTTTTGTCCTCAACTTTCTTGTCACCGGCCGCATCGAACTACATCGTTGACGTAGCTGTCGAACTAACAGTCCTGCTGTTTGAAACCCAAGTGCTGTCTTTGACACGGCGACGGTATTTCATCTGAAGAGCACTCTTGACCTGCAAAATGATTCAAACTTTCTCCGGTAACAGATAATAAGGTTTCATAAGCAAAACAAAGTAAACCGAAAAGAGTATGAAATAATTGTGGAACCTTGTAGTAATTATACGTTGTGATAAAAACTGAAGTGATGAAAATGAAATAACAAAACGCAAACTTCGGAAAATGGAGGGACCCACTAAAAAGCTTGTCGAATGATAATGACAAAACTTGCAGAATGATAACACAACACTCCGTCTGTCTGTCTGCCAGAGATTCTAAAGTTAATGACTTGTTGCTTTTATTCTTGACACTGTCAGAATAGAATTCTTTGAACTGGCGCTATGTGGAACAGCGTAAAGCTATTTGAAAGATTATAGAGCGTATAGAATATCAAATGGAAGTCGAACATTAACCATGTCAAACCGAACACATCTGAACTTGGATTACTATTAGTTAATGTAGAGTGCGACTGTGAAGTTTTCTTACATGGTATCGCAGCTGCATTTAAAAGGTGTACATACGAACTACCAGATTAGGAGATCGTGAGCTGAACATATTAATATTCATAACACGTGGTAGCTCTGTTAACTGTGACATCTATCAAACATGACGCTCCAGCTCCTGAATTTTTAAATCAAAATTTCCATTGACAATCAATCACGATAAAGATTCTTTCTTGTCTTTGCTGTCCAGTTCTTAGTTTTGCCAAGAAAATGTACTCACATCTGGGACATGGAGGCAGTGGAAAATCAGGATACAGACACCCTGTAAAAGAATGGAAATCAAAACGTGATCATAATTAGTTCCACTCTCCTTTTCCATGGTTTTCGGAGCTTAGAAACGATTAATCTTATTTATCAGGCAAGTTTTAAAACAAGATCAGGCAAAGGAATGTGTTGAAGAGTGTTCCAATCATGTTATCATTGTAATTTAGTTTCAAAGGGCTGCCATGGATGAACGGTTAAAACCAGGCTGATGAGACCACAGGATAGCTTTCATGGATGCTTGCAGCACCCGGTTAGAGTCCCATCCCGGCAGATATTTACTTTGGCAAAGCACTTATTATCATTGTCAAGTCTTTTTGAGTTATGCCGTTATGCCGTTATGCCCACGTATGGAGGGACGTATTGAAACGAACTCACTTCACCTCTGGTAAAGTAAGAGAAACCCCCTTTGAAGTGATTGGAAATACAAGGCCTTTGATAAGGCCTATAGTTGTCGATAAGTTGACTTTTCCATGCCCTGTCGGACTAGGGGACTACCAAAGAAATTAATAATATGATTGTAACGATGCGATAACAATATTAGTAGAGATAACGAAAGTGATAAACATAATATTGATATGAAATAGCTGGTACATAATGAAAAGAGGCATGGTGTATATAAATAATCATGCGCAAAAAGGCATCATCCAGCATTAGGCAGATCATGAAAATGAATAAAGCCACACCGATCTTTTATAGTTCAATGTAATGGCAATCATTTTGTTATGTTCTTACATGTATTCTTAGACGTTTGTCATTCCATTCGTTACAACGGCACATTTTGTGTTAAAACTTGCTGAATAATAGCTTCTCGGTATTCACATCTTGCAAGAAATCTTCATGTGTGTGTGTTTGTGTGTGTTTGTGTGTGTGTGTGGGTATGTGTGTGTGTGTGTGTGTGTGTGTGTGTGTGTGTGTGTGTGTGTGTTAAGAACCTACATAACACAACACGTACTCTAAAGGTCACCCTGTATAGGTATACATTTGTGGAAGATTTGCAAATTGCATCTATACTTGAAAGGTTACCTGCAAACTGAAGGCGATGATGAAAAGATACTGAAAAAAGATCATGTCGTCAGACTTGGAAATGCTGGTAATGGTTCCTGCTACCCACGTCAGTCCAAGAACAGGCAGAAGGATGAGGAGGGCTCGAGCCGTTGCCCTGTAGGACAGACCGTTCATTGATATTGATATGAAGTGATTATCTTCACAGGTTGTTGTTGTTTTTTTTTTATGTTGGCTGTCGCCATAAACAACAATATCAAAAGTTCTTTTTCTCTGTTTTTTTTTTCAATTTGAGGATATTTTCATTGCTCTTTAACTAGCAACGAACTATTCGTATTTATCACCTGTTCTACCTTAATTCAATCTAGCTTGCGTGAATGAATTGTGACCTATTGGGGCGAGTTAGACTTTTTATTTGGGGGGGGGGGGGGGGGAGGTACAGAGACATAAAATTATAAAGAAAAGTTGAATACATTAGTAATTAAAAAAATCAAGATAACGATGTGAATAGGCCAATATTGGGGTGATGAATCATACTAGTACGTCATACAAATGATTGAATGATTAAAGCTACAATGACACTAGTGGTATGCACAGAGGCAACAACAGATTTAGTGAGCGATTATACATAACAGCAATGTCCTTAGCTCTCCCTAAATAGGCATGCTGGAAAGCCATGAAATGTTGTCCTTTGCAGTTATCATCTGATTTGACATAGTGGATAACACTCTTGGCCTCTTATTTCCCAGGGTACCTGCATTCAGCAGAGATGGTAAGGGATTTCCTCCTTGGGGCACTTAAAAATCGTTAACCTCTCAAATGTCCACATTAGGACAAAACAACGCAAAACTCAAATATCGCAAAGGAAAAAAACCAATAATTATGACATTGCGCCTTCCCGGGAAGAAATAGTATCAGGTGTCGCGGGGGGGGGGGGGGTGATACTTTTAGGGTCGGTAAAAAAAATCAAATTAAAAAAGAATTGGGGGAAAAAGATGGGGGGGGGGGGTCACAATACTCATATCAAAGGAAGGTTTCGTTCTTCGATTCTTTGGGTCTTAAGGAGGGGGGCAAGCTCTCGGTTCTGATCTCCCGTCCAAGCACTAAAAAAAAAGGGGGAAAATGAATAAATAAAAATAGTATAATGAAAAAAGTATTGAAGGCAACTGGATTCTTTCCTTGAATTCATTGAACACCTCATTGCCTCTCTCCTGTAGGATCTTGTGTGTGTCTTCCATATATACTTTTTTTACAGTAGAATTCATAGGAGAAGGGTATAGATAAAAGAATTTACAACATAACGATTCGACAAATCTAGAAATGCTCACTTCAGCTTGTCGACGTTGTCTTTCTGTGAATTCGCCTTCAGAGAGATGAACGACTTCATGACGAACCACAGCATCACGGCATTAAACTGATGGGGAATTATGTATGAATCACGTAAAGATAGCACCAACACACTTGGCATTAGTGTAAAAAATAGACAAAGTAAACATCTATTTTCTTTGACAGAATTGAACCTACATGTTGCTCCAGAGTCATTATCTTTTTAATCTAGTTATAAAAATGCCTGGCGATTGAACCACAATGAACTCGGGGAGACCTGATTGCATCGACATGAGAATGAATTCGTTGGCAAATCAGTAGCACTTGTAAGATGTACATAAAATGCACAGACGTGATGACGTTGCATTCTTGTCAAATATGTTGCTTTCCCATCTCTCATAATTTATGTCCTGGGGGGGGGGGGGGGGGTGGCGAGGAATAAAGGGAAGTTCAGTTGAACTCTTTTTTGGTAATTTTCTTTTTTATGTTGTTGTTTATATTGTAATTATATTTACTTCTTTTTTTCTTAACTCTCATAATGGCTAAGGCCAGAGTCGGCCAGGCAGAAAATAATAGATGGAAGGTATAAAACGAGGTTATTATGAATATAATCAGTAGAGCGTTACTTCTAAATTGTTTATGAGAAACTACAGTCTATACAAATTGCTCAGCCTTGCGCATAGGGTGGGGGCAGACAAAAGCAAGCAATTACGGGATGAATCAACCTGATGCTCACCAGCACTGTGGCAAAAACGCAACCCACAAATACGTAAATTGTGTTGTCCTGGTGACGAAGCCAGCAACTACAGTGAGAGAGAGTAGAGAACGATGATTACGCGGCAAAGAGTGTATTGTAAAGTTAGCACTTAAAACGAAGCAAAATAGAAACTACAAAATGTCAACACAGTAAGGGGTGAGGAAAAATCATACGCTTAAATGACATGTGTAATTATGGGAAATACTGTTGGTTATACAAATCTACTTTTCTCTTTGTTGAAGTTACAAACCGAGTCGAGTTGATTTGAAACAGTTTCAACTTATTCTATCTCTGCAAATGAAATGTTGATTACTATGAACAGCAATAACATGCATTTGATATACAAAAAATAATATAGAAATACATATCTAAGATAGAATCCTCCTGAAAGTGTGAACAAATCACGAAAGAAGCTCCAAATTCTTGTAATTACAACGTTCATTCTTGTATTTAAGGGTAATCGCACTGTGAAAAACAATATATTTTTTTATATTTATTCTTTATTGACTTTTTAAGAAACAGAAATTTATGACTATCTTCTGTTCATTTTTTCCAAGCCTTTCTACATGACAGTAGACACTTTGAAGATTCATTTTCACCAGCACTTTCACTATCCTTTGATCCTTCCATCTACAGTGTACTGTGGTTGCTTCTATGAAATTGAAGAATGTGTGTTTCGTCATTCAGCGTAACACTTAAGATAATACTAGACAAGAAAAAGAAAATGTTATTTGTTGTTTCCTGAAAAGTGTCATGTTGAATGACGAAACACGCATTTTTCGATTTCATAGAGGTAACCATGTACAGTAGATTGAAGGATCAAGAAGGATCCTCAAACAACAATATTCAATAAAAAGTAAGTTTATGGATTAGATGAATGTTTGCTTTTGGGGGAACAGCAAGTTGCATTTTCTTTTTCTTTCTCCCTTCGTTATTGTCCCTTCATACCCTTTGGAAGCAGAAACCTGATTGTTGATTCATCACTCATGCTTTCTCATTTGAAGTGCTGGCATAACAGAAGTCAAATCATCACAGAAGGAAGGCAACAGAAACAAAGAGAGAGAGAGAGAGAGAGAGAGAGAGAGAGAGAGAGAGAATCACGGGAACCACATTATATTTTGCATTGATTATAAGCTTACAAGTTAGTAGACCCGTATCCGTCGTAGAGGACGCCAAACGACACACCAACCACCACGAGAGCTCCACCTTTAAGAGCAAACAGAACAAAAATATTCTTCAAATTATTTGCACAGACACACACACACGAACACACACACAAACGCACACACACAAACATACACACACACACACACACACACACACACACACACACAATACACAACACACAAACAAACACACACAAAAAACCAAACAAACAGGAATAGGAGCACACAGTTACCTCAGAATCAACTTGCACTCAATCATGAGCAAAACTAAGCTAGAAATGCAGACACGCCATCAATATAAGGACTAGAGACAGTTAGGTACACATAAATATTTGAGCAAATCGTGATTAGTGACATTCAAATCTCAATAAAATCAAGTGCATATTTTCAATAATGTCGCAATGCAATTTCTTAAAAGCCTAGTGAAAAAAGCGCCAAATAATAATTGAAGTTTGATGGAGCAACGCGTGAGGAAGACTGGGCGTTCAGACACAGCGAGCCAATCTAATAATAATAACGATGCCCTTCATGCTCTACAATATTGAAAATGATGTACCCGGCTACTGCACTTAGCGTCGAATAGATTTATGTAATATCCTCTGTTCTCTTACCCCATGCGACCATGGAGAGATAGCCGATGTGCAGTGGCTTGAAACCGATGGCAGTGGTGCGGTACAGAAAGATGCCCTCTATCATTGTCCAGGCCAAAGCTGCAGTAAACAGATACTGCAGAGTAACGGCAACACACTTGCATAGGACCTGTTGACAGAATCGTTTAAAATGTGAAACGAAAAGTGAACATGAAATTCAAGACCAACACGACTTAAGTTATCATCAATATTTCACAAAGATCTTGAATGCCTTTGGTACTAAATTAAGTAATTGAATAGTTGTGATATGATCAGGGATACCAACGAATGAAAAACAATGAATAATCTAATGGTCCAGGATCATTCAGTTACCTCGGATTGAAAGGATATTTTGCTGAAAAGTACTTCTCATTTTTTTAACCTCTTATATAATTACCCTATGACTTAATTCTATTAGGAATACGTTGTTCAACATTGTGAGAAATATCAAACTAATGTCAGTCCTAGGGAATCAACAAGTGGGTTATGCTGCAATCTCTCATACTAGCACATGGCACAAATTCGTACAATCGTTGTAATGAATTCGGGGTTGGGTTTGTAGTAGATCATGGTCTACAATGATCCGTCATTAGGGAGTTTGCAATCTTCATTCTTCCATTTTGGAATAGCTGTAATGGTAGAGGGTTTTGGCCTCTCTCTGATAGTGGTGACAGGATTGCCCATTAAAATCAAGCATGAGATATGTAGGACTTGTCTGGAACCCCCCGCACCCATCTTACCGGGTATCTGGTGTCTTCAGCCATAGTCAAGAAAAGAAGTTGTCCTAGAGCAGTGGATATGGCGAGATTCATATGAATCTGAATCTTCAGCAACTTCCATGTACTGATGAAAAAAGAAGTTTGGGGGGGGGGCAGTGTGCCAATCATTATTTCACAAAGTATATGATCAAAAGAGACAAAAACATTCACCATTCTTTTTGTCATTTTTTTTTGCATTATTCCATCATTCTTATCTTCCCACTGTCGTTATCATTGTTGTCTCATTTCACTCTTCTGTGTTTTTCTTTATCTTCTTTGTTTTCTTATTACCCGTATTATTGTCATCACATGGATGGTCATTACACAAAACCACACACGCATACACACACACACACACACACACATTCACATTAGTATATATATATATATATATATATATATATATATGTAGGTGTGTGTGTGTGTGTGTGTGTGTGTGCGAGTGTATGTGTTTATAGCGCATAAGGGGAGGCGAAGTTGAATAATCGCTCGTCACAATTTTTATTGAAATAAAAATATCATAAATAAGAAGAGCGTAAATGATAATTACTCAACCGAATGTTAGTACTTACCCCGTCACGCAGTACAAAACAACAGCAAGTACGAGACAAGCAATGGATAAACCTCCCAGAGCCTGTGACAGAATACTTTGTACTTTGGCGTGTATTCCTGTGGGTGGCTGAAATTGAAAGTATACAAAACAGCAAAGTCAAAACAGGCAGCATCACCTATATAGAGCTGGAATGAAATAATTCATGCACTTATTTTCCCTCTATCTGATTTCCTGTTTGGTCAACGAAATCACATGCCTCCTTGTTGAAAAGAATCGTTGACAGAAGACGATGCTTAGAACACTAGTTTTGTTTTTGCTTTTGTGTTTTGATTTGTTTGTATTTTATGTTTTTTAACTCCCTGCCTGCTGCAGACCTGCGAAGTCTTTCGGACCAGACTTGCATACAGACGAAATCTCTGAGATTTCTATAAAACACTTGTCATTTTGTATTTTGCTATTTCTTTCCCCTTCTTTGTAGACAACAGTCAGGAAGATCGTCTATGGCCATATAGTGAAAGACGCCGTTCAGAGGTGTCTAGAGCATTGTGGTGAACTTAATTAAAGATGATTTCACAATAATGATAATCTACATCCTTGCTCAACATAAGACAATCTTCGTTATCTCTTCATGGCCATACTAGAACGATATTTCAAACACTTTTATGTTTTAAGGGTTTTTATTTGTCAAGCTTATAGAATACAACAAATCTCGAGACGCCCGATGCAGTCATGTCTTCCAAACTTTCAAATCAAATTGTCAAAATGCATTGATTAAACTAGCATGCGACTAGATTAATCACCTTTTCCGTAACTTCAATATGTGTATAGCTATGCTCACCGTACCACACATTCCGCTTATAAAGCACCTAGGTACTGTCGATTACAAAATGTCGTTTCATCAATAGTCAATCAAGTAAAAGGCACTAGAAAACTTCTGTTGTCAATAATTCATTTCACGCAATCACAAAGTTAGGTGTGATTTTGTTGCGGTTTTGTTTCTAGATATTTAGATGTCAGCTTAAAGACTGACAAGGAAAGAAAGACAGACAGACAGACAGCAGAGGAAAAAGAAATTTGGTCATATCCATAAAAAGTGACATTTGAGAAAGTGTGTAAGTGACGACAATTACAAATTAAAAACAACGAAAAAGTAACATCGGTTTCAAGTCATCATGACAAAAGACTTTCAAAGTATACTATACAAAACCTCCACCTTCGACAAAACATTTTTTTTCGGCCGCTGTTCTATAATGATAGCGGCATGTCTATAATGGACATGGAATATCTCTGCACACAAGACAGAACTTCAGATAGACAGACAGACAGATAGATAGACAGACAGGCAGACAGACAGACAGACAGAGAGTGAGAGACGAAGCGACAGCTTTCAAAACACTGTTCATAAAAGCAATACGTAGTCATAGTAGAATAAGGAACAACAAACCGTCTTCGGAGGAGAGACCGAGCGAGAGAGGCAGAGTAAGGAGAATTGGCATTTAATACAAATCTGTAGAAAGTTATGAATTTACCTTTGCAGAAAGGAGAACGGCGAAGCTAGTCAAGTGGTTGGACCTACATCGCACGACAGTATCGTTAGAAAAGATCGTTTCGCAGCCATTTGTGGACCAGATTCCGGCACTTATTCAAGTAAAGTAGAAAGAAATGGAAGTTAAAATGTATGAAATACAAATACATTGAAGACGTTTATGATGTTGTGAATATTTCAGCACGTATAGGATACAAAACAGAAGTCATCACTGTGAAGATTAACGTGCATGCTATTTTCCATTACCATTTTTCTAATAATACGGTAGACGAGGGCCATGGATGAAAGCTATCAATCATTATAATGAACCTCTGCAATAGGGCGCCACAACCGACAATCAATCACGAGATTAAACAAATTATTTGCATTAATATAAAAGGGGTTAGGGACTGGGAGAGATAGGGATTATAAATTATTAGAGTGGCATCGAGCAAAGAGTTACGGTCTGAGGGATTGACGCGAGTCCCAACTATTATCTTGATTACCATTTGCATCAGTGCAGCAAATATTCACACGCTTCAACAGAAATGGGTACTGTGCCCCATATCATGATTGAATTTTAATGACATTTGAAGGGGTACGACGGATGAATAACAAATTGTACATTTATCACCAGAGTACTCACTACAACGGCAGTGTTGTTGCCTTTTCTCATGTTATCCCCAATTCCGTTTAAACTGCACGCGTGAGTGTGATTAGCATTCAAACACGATGTGAAATGTAACGCAAAAGGAACAAAAGCTCACCTTTCGTTTACAAGAAAAGCACAGAAAACCTTGTCTGTGGAGACCTGTGTATGCCGACGAGGAATAATTCAATGTACAGAAAGTGTCCAAAAAGAATATTATCACTGCTACTGAATAAAACCTTTGTTGAAAATACGCTTTTTATCTCACGGCGATGATAATAATACACTGTTGGGAATATGTATAAAACCATTTTATTTTTAATCTGTAAGTTCAATAGTAAGTTAGCAACAACAAAAAAAGTGTTTGAATGCCGATTCATTCAGTGCACATGTACAAGTATATATATACGTCATAATACCAATTACACCTTTAGGAGGATATGAAATAACTTTATATCTACATACCGATGATTTCATCGGCAACGACAACAACACAATTTCTTTGAATGCAAATATATGTAACAAGATTAGGAATTCAAATGGGCCAAGGACAATAATACTCTGTATTATATGCACACCCGCACACTTACGCACAAGATCTTCAAACATTGACGAATAGCATCTCGCACCTACACAAAGTCAGATTAAGATCTGATGCAGAAAATCGGAAATCAATATTGCTGACTCAAAATACTTATTTGCAGTCCCAATGAAAATTGACTTATAGGTCTACAATTTCATGCGATGTTTATGATGCAAAAGTCATTACCATACATCAAGGATGTACATATAAACATATATATATATATATATATATATATATATATATATATTATACATATATATATATATTTATATATACACACACACACTCGAATTGAGAGAAGAGGTCGAGCTGAAACAATATCATCATAATAGGAATAATGTATGTTACTGGAAACTGCAGTGTAAGTATTGCCAGTTATGAGAAATGATTAACTAATAAAGCTGTTCTTTTTCTTTCCTTTTTCTATCTTTTTTTATCTTTGTTTAACGTCCGAGTCACATTCAGTCATCAATTCGAACAGAAAGGGACTATTGGCAAAACCAAACGTTGCCCGAAGCCTGTTTTCAATACTTCAACTTAACTGGTAAGTCTTCAAATTGAAGAAATTTATGGATTTTAAGTTGATATTTACCCGCGATACTAAATCTGTCATGATCCTGAATGCTACAATGCGAAGCCCCATTTAGCTATGCGTATGGGGCTGCTGGTCGCAGTTAGCTATGCGTATGGGGCTGCACGCTGCTGGTCGCAGTTATCATGTAATAATGGTTTCGTACAATACGTGTACTACCTCGCCGCCGTACGGCGTCGCATACTAGTAAGCGGCTATTGCATGATTACTAAGACATGAGAGCACTTTGGGGCGAGTAAGTCTGACAGTGTTAAATATAAAAGGTACTTTAACCTGAAACACAAACTAAGACAAGGAAATTCAGGGAAACTTTTGAGGTACCAAAACTTTATACTTTAAAGATAGCCCTTCCCTTTTGCATTCTTTCCCAAATTGTACAGAACATGATATATTCTACCAGAATGACAAGACTATTGTAAATCTATAACATTTATGTGATATTAGAAGGTTGTTAGCCGTTCAAATTCACATAATGCCCCAAACGCTCACCGTAACGTATTCTGTGTACTAGGCACAGCTGCATACATTAATCCTCCTGTGGTTGTAATAATTATACTTATACTTCGAACAAAAGATATGCATGTTAAAGCTGTCAGTTAGAAATGAGGAATTCACTAGCTTCTCTTACTTTGTTGTCAATAGCAAATAACAACACACCACTTACATGAACTACACGTGCAACTAAGTGCACCACACAGGTCTGTAAAACTAGACTAGTAGTTTAGATTTGTAAGTTTTTCGTAGTACGAAAAGAATATTCAAATCTTAAAGGGGATGGCTAGTAACCGATCAGTGGAAATCAGTGGGAATGCTGAGGGATGATTGTTCCAATTCTTGTGGGATTCATTTAAAAGTACATTATATATCTACTGTTGTGTGAAAATCATTTGCTTCAGAACGGTCTCATATTCAAGTAATATGCAGATTAATGCCCCGTCACTGACCAGGCACGCTAACCTGGAAACATTGAATTGCACATTACTTGAATATGAGATCATTCTGAAGCAAATAATTTTCACACAACAATAGATATATAATGTACTCTTAAACGTATCCCACAGGGATTCAAACAATCATCCCCCAGCATTCCCACTGATTCCCACTGACCAGATACTAGCCATCCCCTTCAACGGTCAATTTACTTAACAAATACAGACCCTCTTGAGTTAAAAATTTACAGGAGGTTTCCAAATAATGTTTTCTTCAAAACCTAAGTGTTCTCACCAATTTTTCAAAAATTTGCATGTAAAAGGGATTGGCTGCATCCGGGACTAGGAAAAGATGCAGCTAATATCTAATGCACTTATTTTAAACATGCTTTCCCTTTCATGAATGTGAATGACGGAACACAGTTCAAGGCAGTGTGCATCTAGATTTGAATAAATTTGCTAATCATTTACACATGCTTCCTATTTGAATCTGAATAATTTCTTTGCACGGACAAGAAGCTCGATGGGGAAAACTATTTCGCGCACACGTAATGAAATAATTTGCTTTCAGTCTACTTTTTGATGAATCATTTAACGAAATTTGTGTATGGAATGAATTCAAATAAAAGAAAATGAATTTGAGGGCCTTTTCCAGAAGATTGAACATTAGGTGAGTCATTCAAAGATGTCTTTGTAACGATAAGAGATTTGAATTAAGAGACAATGAATTTGGACGTTTAAAGGCGGACGATCGTCATCCCTAATGGCACGTAAACTCCAGAACGACCGAAGTTTGTGCATGCAATTGCGCAATGCCAGACTCGGTGCTATATCCATAAAACGTGTGGGACAATGCTGCCACTAAGGCACGTGTGTGTGTGTGTGTGTGTGTGCGTGTGTGTGTACGCTTCATACACAAACATTGTGACCGCGAGCTGCGGTGATTGGAGGAGAGAGGCTAGAAGACGCGTGGCTCTTTTAGCCACTACTCTTCATGCGCATGCGCACTGAGAGTGTGCGTCCATTCGGAAGATCTCGTGGCTCGCTCGGACCGCCATTTTGGGTCATGAGATTTGTAGCACAGAACTCTCGTAGTCTAGAGTGTTGTTTGCTGTCCCATTGAGCCAGCGCTATTCTCATTCGGTGTCGCTTCATTTGATACAGAATGGGGGAGGCAGCGTGTTGCGTTCGTCTCCGTGCCGCACAAACCACTCGCCACGATTGTATGCCTTTAAACCTTTCAGAATCGTATTCTCCCTATTCAAATTTGCTTAACTTCTTTAAAATGTCTGTTGAACGAATAGATAATAATCATGAATGAAAGAATACACAATTAATGAATTCGAATGACGTTTTACGTCATGACGATCACAACTATCGTGAGTACGAGTGTTTTTAAATTAAAATTGAATGACAAAGAAACCTATACACTTCTCAACCTTAAAGACCGTGTCACACCTTTTCGGGCAAGCCTTGCGTGTGACTTGTGAAGAACAATTTTTACTACCCGGAGGTCCCCGCAGATGACCCGCACATCTGCGGGGACCTCCGGGTAGTAAAAATTGTCCTTAGCAAGTCGCACGCAAGGCTTGCCCGGAAAGGTGTGACACGACCTTAGATATCTGCACAAACGCATCACCTACTGTTATATCTACAGCAAAATCGATGACGATGAAGTCGTCAGGAGGGGTTAAGTTGGCTGTTTCGTTCCCGATGCTAACAAGGATCTCGAGAACGTTGCTGATAATGGATAGGATGTTGCCGGAATCGTCGAAGCCGTCTTGCCTCACGTTTAGATGTCCTCCAACTACGTCCGTGTTTCTGACGGAACGGAATGAGGCTATGGCTGCGGAATTAAAAACGAAATGCCCCTTTTGTTATTCGAAAGTGAAAATAAAAATAAACCATACAACAATCACCAATAAAACCTCTCTGGATTCCTATAAAAATACTTCAAACGGCAGATTTGTGTATTTTACATTAACTTGTGTCCTTACCATTCATGGCGTACAGTGAAGGGGAGGAGACAGCAAATATTGCTCCACAGTTCTCGTTGCCAAGCAACCGGTTGTCTCCCAGAGCAGTCGATTCATCTTCGCAGGCTGTCATGGACATTGGAACGAGTTAGGTGATTGGGTGAGGAGATGAAATAATATTCAGTATATCATTCAATAACCGCAGCAATGCACTCAGAAGGACATGGATTGTTCAAGTGAGAATAAAGTAATTTGATAATCTAATAATCTGAGTAATTGTACGTTCTATATTATTTTTATCTACACAGGTAAAAAAAAAAAGGTGAAAGAGTTTGAATAGTACATCAGTGAGTGTTACAAGTACCCACCAAATGTAATTTCGGTTGTCTCCTCGTCGTCCTGGCTCTGTTGTGTCGGAACAAAATTAATTGAGAAAGAAAGAAGGAAAAGAAGCAGAATATTACCAACAAAATGTGCTCATTATATTTTGGTTTCGATAATCAATCCCAAATGCAAAATGACAAAATAAAATTGTAATTCGTAGATGTAGAAATTCAGAAAGATAAATGAAATAACAATTTCAGCTGATCCGCAACAAATGTCCAAACCAATTTGAAATTTGAAATCTGTGTCCTTTGCTTTTTTGGTATGAAACCATAGTATGAATAATATTACACACGCACACTGTACTCAGATTGTTCAGTATACTTTCTGTATACATACTGTTTTGTGTATATCTGCGTGTGTGTTCTTGCACAGTCAATGCTTATACTGGAAAATGATCAAACAGACGACTTCCGGTAGACGAAACTTGTTATGAGTCAAACCCCCCCCCCCCCCATATTATTACCTTACCACGAGAATTCAGAGAAAGGTAGAATAAAAAAGACAGAGAAAGAGAGGGGGTGGAAGAATAAACAAAAAGACGACGACGAAAAAAAAAGTTACCTCTGTTGTAACTTCGGCAGATGAAAGTATCGAGGTTTGTAGGTTGACTTTCTCCATTCCACCAAATAGTTTTGAGTCCATCGCAAAAGTTGCTATGGAAACCTTCGGGGCCATAGCTCAATAGATCTCGCGCCGCCAACTGATAGGTTGCAGGCCCATCTACATAATCATTGAGTGGATGAATGGATGGATTTAATATAAATCAAATTTTCGTTGATGGCGGAAGGCGGGGTGGTATTATTACTTACTGAGTAGTTGAGTGGTAGAGTTAATAATCCTTTGTGAGCGCTGTTGATTTCGATGAAATTTTCTCTTTGAAAACAAATTGTGTGCGTATGAAAAGATATCCACTTTGTGCCAACGTGTAGTGAATTTCGATTTTTACTTTGCAGTATACTGGAGAAAGATAAATTCCCTGGTATGCTCTTGAAACATGTTTTGGACATGGGATTGTCTTTAATCTGATTTAGCATCGCTACAATGTTGTATTACAATTATTTTGTCAGTCCTTATACATTGACGGTGTATCATTTCATTGTATACAATGCCCATTTCTTCTACATTTCCTTCTTTGAATAAGTTTGTTAATTTGTCTGTATCTTTTTTATTTGGTTTTTGAAAATCAATCATTTCTTCCCTTCAACGTAACTTTTGCCAAATTTCTCAGATGGAATTCAGATATCAAATTCTTGACAAGATTTTGAAAGGACTGTGAATTGAGTCTCGATGGAGCAACCAAAACTTTCGTTACCGTTGGCAACCTGTCTGCATGAAATATTGGTTGTTGTTGTTGTTTTTTGTTTTTTGATAATGTGGTCACGGCAGGGTATTAGCCTGGAGTGATCAATATCAACCATAGATATCAGAGACAATTATCATTTTTAAGACAAAGTATAGATTATACTTAGTAGTTGCCTTGGCTATGTATGCGGCTAATTCCTCATTCAAGACAGTTCTCAGATCTTACTGACCCAGACGACAGCTATACAGTAAAAACTTACGTACACTTACGTCAAAATTCTCTTCGGCTATTTGTGTGTTACCAGAAAAATCGGTTACTTTAGGGGGGGGGGGGGGTGAAGATCTCTGAGTTTCGCCAGAACTTCGGCCGGATTATGAAGATAATGAGTGCAGTACATTTTGCCCTCATTGCTGATAGTATCCCGTAGCTAGAAATGTAACGGTAGTGCCGCGCAGACCCTATCAACTGGATCAATGGGATGATTTGTGCTGCTCTGCTGATATCTTGTATCTATCATGATTTGTTGACTTTGGTGATGCATTGAATTCCTTTTCGATCAAAGCGATGCTTTTTTGATATTTAAGAAGAGGATGTACTCGCTGATAAGAAATGTTTTGGCAAATTGTAATTGATTGTAAAGATGAAGAAATCTAATGCAGCCATTTCTAGTAACATGTCTTCTTTCTTTCTTTAAAACAACAACAACATAACACGTCAAAAGGCAACAGATATGCAACTATGAATATTATTGTCTGTCCTAAGTGACATGTGAAGAGTAAGCCAAATACTTGACTAATGTTTCTGAATAGAAAACATCTAACGTACGATTATTTGAGTATTTACTTTACTTAAAGTAACAACACGCATTTCCCATAGACATCTGCCCGAGTATACTCGGGACTCGTCCTCAGGGTTAAAGTAATTCTTACTTAGGTACAAATACTTAAGACAAAATATCGTCCTTTGAATACCGCTTTTGTCATTGATCTAGGCCAGTTAGGCAAAGTATATGTCTTATCATAATTGCGATCATTTTTTGGTTTTGTTACATAACTATTGAATTGAATACCGGCCCAGTCCAGTAGAGCCGTCTGGGCTCTATAGGAAAAAAAGAAGAAGAAGAAGAAGAAGAAGAAAAAAAAAAAAGTGTATTTTACTTCCCTATCTCTCTTTCTCTCTCTGAAATATGCGCATATGTATCTCTATTTCTGTCTACCTTAATCTTTGCGCAAAATAACCAAAAGTGAGGTACAGCATACAGTACATCTTAAATTAGCCATGAATCTTACACGTGTAAGAGATGCTGACACTAATAGCGTGATCCGTGCCATTGGCATGTAGACACACAGATCGTGAATAGACTTCCAACAGGTAGTAAAGGACGTCGTGACATGTCAGCCGGTTACACGCCACTACACCTTGGGCGTAGGTTGTGAGGTCCATCGACTTGAAGCTTGAGTCGAGACGGACGCTCTCCACCACGATGTCCTCAATGTCCACCAAGGGATCCTTACAAATGAATAGTTTGGGGGAGCAATTCTCTAAACTCTCTGAAGGAAAGGGTGGAAAATGAGAAAGTGAGATAAATTGAGCGGCGATGAGGCAAGATAAACACGGGCAGAAGAACGGAGAACAGCTTTACAGCAGTAACAACAACTTCAATCATTTGTCAATGATTAGATGCTACATGACAACCACTTTATTTACAAGGATAGGACACCATCTGTTGCTTGTCCCTAACGGAAACACGTAAGGAAGCTTGCGAATGGAGCTTAACTTTTGTTCTAAAACACGGGCAACGGGGTCGGTAAGACATTGTCAATTTTACAACTCCACAGCATACGTAACAGACATATTCTTCACATGCACTGTACAGAGTAGGGAAGACCCAGGTAGTTTGTAAGCAGAGACCCTTGTCTGTGGTAAAGGAGTTTGTGCCAATGCCTGCCTTTCAGGTCTTTACATGTAGACCTACCATGCATTATTTCCTGCACTATACAATAGAAAATTTCCCAATTTTTCAATAGGAAACTTGCAGAAATATTGCGGATTGAGCTGACTCCTTTAGTTTTCGGTGAGGTACTGATCACATTTAGAGACATAATATTTTGTTTATACGTTTTTTAATGTTTTAGTTATATTAGATACGTAGGCCCAGCATGGTATCATCGTTTGTTTTATTAATATGTTTATAAATGTCATTGTATAGTTATTGTGTGATTGTATGTATGGGGTTCATTGGAAGAACTGTACATGTCCACGCATGCTGTCCACGCATGCTGTGTAAATGTCATTCTTTTGTTATTTGTTGTGATTGTATGTGCAGGGTCCCTAGGAAGAACAGTACCTGCCTACTGATGGGGCTACCCTGTTGAAATAAGACTAAATAATTAAATAAAGTAATGATATAATAAAGTAAATGAAATAAGTACAAGTGTTAGGGGCTCCCGACAAGGGAACAGCCACAGTACACGGACTCTGGTGCATGTAGGCTTTTGGAGGCAGATTACTTTACGACCGACAAGGATTTGTGTCTGCAAATTAAGATCTAGGTGAGTTGAGCCACAAAGCCTACCTGACAGTTGATTCACTTCCAAGACTACTGTAGAGGGTCATATATCGTTCTTTTTGGTCAAGGCAAATATGTACATATCAGCTTTATGGACAAGAGGATAAGGAAGAACTCTAAATTGCTGAAGAAAGGGGATAACAGAGTTAGAGGTTAGACCTTTTCTGTCATTTACATAGAATCATTTATTCTGTGATGTTGTAGGCAATATGTATCCTATGCAATTGCAGATTTATTGAGGAGGTTTTGATTGAATTTTAAATGGGACAAAGCACGTGTCAGAATGGTTGACCGAATTTATTATAATTTGGTCATTGATAATCTTAATTTCATTAAGCATCATAGCAAGAAGCCAAGAAGAAGAAAAAAAAATAAGAAACCAACGATGATTAATTTTAGGTATTATGATGAGAGTGAAGCGTAAAAGTAAAGTGAAAGACAGTGCTGAATGGTATGGGGGTTAAAAAAAGGAGAATGGGGGAATTAAGACTTAAGTGAAAAAATAAAGACCTTATTCGTTCCAAAATTTCACGAGGATAAAATGGCAGCCATAGTAGTTTGTGCAGGCACAAGATGCACTGTGTACAAATGAGCACATTGTGGGAGAGGTTGATTAACACCTTCAATAAAACAATTTCGACTACATTGAAACTGATTATATGAACATTGTATACATTTTGTTTGTTGTATTTTTATAGGTGATATCTTATTCGTGTCACTTTGCAGGACCATGTGTGCAAGTTTGTCTTTAAATTGATGAACTGTGTTGTAATAGTATTAATAAGGTTTTGTCTTTTTTTTCAGTGCATGCGGTTTCATCACGGTCAGACGGTGTAAGTTTATTTGTTTACGTATTGTCTGGATGCACTGCTGCAAATGATTGAATCTTATTACTAAACATTTCGTGAAATGTGTGCTTGTTTTATCCGAAACTTTTGTTCTTTCTCCACCCATCCTCATCCCATTACCCTCTTCTTCATAACTCTACTTTATTTCTTTCTTTGATTGCACGAAGTAGAAAATCGATCACCTGATAACGAGATTGAACGCCCCAAAGTTCATCGGGACTATCGCGTGAATTTGAATGCACGAGTAGGAAATGTAATGCTCGCATTTTGAAATTGAAAACGCACATGCTGCGTGCGCTGTGTGAATTGGATGCACATTCATGAATTGAAACGACACACGTATGAAATTGAGAGGGAAAATCTATGTGCTTTGCACTCATGAGGGTGAACAACCGCTTGCTTAAGTGTTTATCAATATCCTTACTGTCGGTAACAGAGCTCGCTCCTCCAAACACATTCAAAACAAAACAAAACAAAACAAAACAAAACAAAACAAAACAAAACACTCACGTGTATAGACTATTTGGCCACATGGGTCAAAACTAACTGTTGACAAAGAATCAGCTTGAGCCGACGATGACAATGTTGATGACGCCTGAGCTGTTGAGATTATGCCTGATGAAATGGTCGAAATTTCGTTGTTTGAACCAATCGCAGTTGTAAATGGTGAGGACTGTGAAGTACAGAGTTGGTTTTATAATTTAGGTCAAAAGGATGTGTTTGATTGATTTCTTTTCTTTCATTCACAAACAAGGAATGGCTGAGTTACCACTAAATTATTTTGTCCGCGCATTAGTAGGATACATCACGATACGATGTATAGTCTAACACGACACTCGCTCCTCACTGCCCTCATCAGATTGCGGTGGACCTGTAGCAAAACCACTTTATTTGGAGAGACAATCATGCATAGACGCGTAACAGCAGTGAACCGATGCTAAAACACTCAAGAAAACGTCACATTATTGTGATATATTATGTATCATGCAGGCGTCACACTGTCCTAACATGATAAAGAAAATTTACAAATACGCCTCTGAACGTATCAACATTGGGTATCTCAGGCTTTGCAACCACTTCGTGAGCTGTGGCGAAATCTTCGTGAAGCAATGTGTCTTCAGTGTACATTTGTTAATAAAGATTCACATCTTCGTGTACATGTGTAGCCTTCGTGCTTGGCTTGGTTGCCATCATGCGACCTTCTGTAGAGATCATATTTGTTGACCGTCTCTTTTGACACTGTACGAAATTGAAAATTCCATATTCGTGTGGCCATCATGTGTCAATTTCGGGACAGCGTGATGCCACCTTCACGCACACATGCATCGAAACACATAGGCCTTCTTTAACATCGTATGCCTGTCTTCCTCAGTCGCTTTGTAATGTAAGCCGTTTGATGTGATCATGAAGGTCGGAATACAAAAAAGAAAGATAGACAAGGCTATTAGAATCATTAATGTCGTAAAGTTTGAAGAAAGGTAAATATCTTCATATTGTATTATGAATATTTATTTTAGAACAGCCTAAAGTCACACTGACCGTATCTTATCTCAGAAAAGTCATGGCTTGTACGTGATGCATGATCAAAAGAAAGGTATAAAGAACCAGGGAGGTGAGACGTCTCACCTCCCTGAAAGAACGTACTTCCCCCAGTGATGACGAGTGTTCCGTTGTTTGATGAGTTGACAAGGCTCTCATATCATCATTAGTCGTCATGAACACAGTGCAGTCAGTGCCACTGAAGTCTTCCAATGGCTGGCTAGATGGGGTTACACTGCTCAAACGGGTTTGTAACCCAATATTGCATGTGTGAACATTGAGGTATACTACGTGAATACTTGTCTGAAGCGGTATGATCGTGTTATCTGTCAACGTGCATGAGAGTGAAAAAAGTAACACACAATATTCATTATTATAACAAATATAGTGAAAAAGGAACAATTAGTGTAGTGACTACTCACTTACAGCAACAACAACAAAAAATAAAGAAATAGAAATATTTCATCCCCAGTTCAGTAACCAGTAATCTTTGATCTTTCGCCCCAACATTTTTCTCCCAAAATCTGTCTCCACACATACACCTGGGCTTTCTGGTGTCAAGACTTTTGTGTATTCCCGACACTTTTTTCTTACTAGCTCAAATCGCAATTTGGGTTTTGACGGACTTACAGATAACAAGAAAAGATGATGTCCACTGCAACCCTCTCGAATGAGATAAATAAATTGTACCTGTGATTCGTCGGGAGGATTTTACACTAATTGTTCCAACTGCAGGAGACGTCACGGAGACGTTGCAGAGAAGTCTCCGCGACCAGCGAGACTCGAGTCACCATGAGGTCGATACCGAGTCTTCAATGAGATATATCACTGGGTTGTGTAAATCGATATTGGTTAGTTCCGCTATGTGTTAACTCAGGTAAATGTGGTTTATTCCAAAGTGTCATTATTGCATGTTATTCACTTAATTTCCGCTTTTTCATTTTACTTGAAAGCAGAGGAACTTACTGACCAATTCCAGTGGGCGAAAACCCATAGGTAATAGCAATTTCAACGTAAACGAAACACACCAGGATTTTTTTTTTTCATTTCATTTCAATTTATTTTCATATTTCTCACATATATCACAATAAAGTATATAAATACGAAAATTATACAAAACATAATTTAGATGAGACCTCATAGGAATGTACAAAAGTGATTTGTTATAAACACAAGGGCCCGAATTCACGAAGGTGGTACAAATAAAACCATGGTTTAAACCATGGACAAAAACCATGTAGCGCCAAGTGTCGCATGGAATATTTCGTTACAAAATCTGTCATTTTGTCGATGAAATGATTATTTTGAAACAAAATGTACATTTCGTCGACGAAATGATAATTTCTCTAAAGAACGGTCATTTTGTCGAAGAAATGACCAATTTAGTAACGAAATATTCCGTGCGACACTTGGCGCTCCATGGTTTTTGTCCATGGTTTAAACCATGGTTTCATTTGTACCACCTTCGTGAATTCGGGCCAATGTGTGTATACAGTACATGCGAATTGAACTGTGGTCATGATGCGAAAAATATGATGGGCCCTGCGTAAAAGCATTAGCTTGTACAGCCGCAGGTCCCGTGATAAATCAGATTAGGGGAAGTTTACAGGGGCGAATCCAGGAATTTTGTAAAGGGGGGGGGGGGGCGTGACTAATATTTCTGGTGCCACTTCCGGGTTTCATTTCATTTTTTTTCTTTTCATTTCTTTTGTTTTTAACGGAAAATAAAGGGGGGGGGCGTGCGCCGGTTGCGCCCCCCTCTGGATCCGCCACTGAGTTTAGAATGCAGATGTTTTTTTTTTTAAAGACCAGCTATAACTGGGGGAGACGATTAAACAAACATAACAAAAAATCCAATTAAATAAGTGTTACTAAATAAGATACAGAAAGGTCACATGTTGCAGCAATATAAGGACATTGGTACAACAACAACTAGGATTGCAGAAATTCATAAGTAGAAGGTGGAAAAATGATGAGCTTTGTCGTGAATGTAAACACTACCGTGTACTAGGGCAAAAAAGCTCAGGAGTAGCATTCCAGCATGGATCCTAAAACCAAGCAGGCCGTGTGACCATGGTAACCGACAGCTGTCACGCGCGAGAATTTCGATAATCGAGTGGAACAATGTGATAGGTGCATGAAGAGTGCAAGAGGCAGACTGATCAAAAATAGTGTTCATGTTTAGGATCCCGCCGGACTACTAATAAGGGATAGACAAGGGTTAGAATAAAGAGCAACAAGTGCTATACACTATGCATGCCGTACGATGTAGCTGCTAAGAAGATATTGCTTCAATTTTCGTTTGAATGAGGTTACAGTGGTACAACTTCTAAGTTCCGTAGGGAGTTCGTTCCAATACTTGGGCCCAGTGAACATAATGGGTTTTTTTTTTCGCGAAAATTGTTCGGGTACGTGGAAGGTGATATGCGTAAAGTTGACGAGTTGGATAATCATGAACTGTATAATTTCTTGTAAACATTTGGGAAAATACATCTGGTAATTGGCCAGTTGAAAATTGAAACATAAACAGGCCAACGTTGTAATAAAATAACTCGGGAATTTTCAAAATGTTGATAGACCCCGTTTACAGTGCGAGGCTCGGCCGCGGCTCGGCCGCGGCTCGGCCCAGCCCCGCTTCAGTGTAAACGCGCAAAAGGCCAAATGCGAGGCCAAAATTGGCCTCGCATTTGGCCTCGCTCGCCTTTTCTCAGACCCCATTTACAGCCCGGCCTCAATTGCGCGGCCGAGCCCCGCAATTTTGTCCGTTTACACTGCTGGGCTCGGCCGCGCTTTTGATTCAAACCTTTCAATATTTTGTCGTAGTGGCGCTCTGCTTGTAACCAAATGCAATTTGGTATTGTCTGGTTTTCAGACCCTTTGCCACATGAATTCCGTGGCGACGAAGTCGCCGTTCGGGCAAAGGCCTTCGCCGAAGGAAAGAATCCTTTGCAGGACAAAACCACTTTAAACTATACTAGTTTTCGACGTTGAGGGGGTTAATATCCTGAATAGCGAAAGATAAAGGCAGAGGGTTTGGAAGCCAGACTAAAATTGGCCGCGCAATTGGCCGCGCATTTGGCCCAGTTTGCGTTTACACCAAGAAAAGGCCGGGCTCGACCGCGGCTCGGCCGCGGCCGAGACCACCTCCAGAGCGAGGCCAAATGCGAGGCCAATTTTGGCCTCGCATTTTTTTTTTGCGCGTTTACACTGAAATGAAGGTGGACTCGGCCGCGGCCGAGCCGCGGCCGAGCCTCGCACTGTAAACGGGGTCTCAGTGTAAACGTAAACTGGGCTATATGCGCGGCCAATTTTAGTCTGACATCCAAACCCTCTGTCTGTACTATTTCGCTGTTCAGGATATTAACCCCCTCAACGTCGAAAACTAGTATAGCCCCGCACTGTAAACGGGGTCTTACTATCAAAACCAAAAGTTCATTCGTGTGGGATAAATATCCAGAGTTGTTAACAATTCTAACAGCGCGTTTTTGTACAAGAAATAACGAATTGATGAGGGTTTTAGAAGCATTTCCCCACACCAGAATCCCATAATTAAGATAGGGAGTTATTAAAGTTGAATATATGCTCTGTAGAATATTACATGGAAAATAATAGCTAAGTTTGTTAAGAACCCCGGTATTTCTAGCAATAATTCTGCTTACATAATTAACATGGGTTCTCCTAGATAAATCACTATCGATATAAAGACCCAAAAATTTTGTACTATTGACTTGTGACGGATCAGTGTTGTTTATCTGGACAGAGAGAGGTAACACAGGTGGCGAATTACTAAACAACATATACTGAGTTTTATTAATGTTTAAGGATAATTTGTATGCAAAAACCCAAGATTGATCAGAAACAAGTTCTTTATTTATTATGTTTATAAGCGCATCAGGATTTTGATGAGAGAAGAACAAATTTGTATCATCTGCAAAACAAATGAAGGAAAGAATCTTAGAAGAGTTCTGGATGTCGTTAATGTATAAGATAAAGAGAAGTGGGCCTAACAAGGAACCCTGTGGAACACCACAAGAAATCAGTTTTGGTTGAGAGTCGTGACCGTGGATACTTACAAATTGTTTTCTATTTGTTAAATAATCAGTGAACCATTCTAGCGCCCTTCCCCGAATTCCGTAATGGTTTAACTTGTAAAGTAAAATGTCATGATCTACTGTATCAAACGCATTGGAGAAGTCAAGGAAAACACCGACAGTATGAGAAACATCATCTATAGCATGAGCTATCTTATCAATAAACTTGATTAATGCGTGAGTTGTACTATGTTTTTACCGAAATCCAAATTGAGATTGAGTAAATATTTTTGCCTGAAGAAAAAAAATTAAGGGTACGTTTATATACAAGTCTTTCGAGTATCTTTGAAAAGGAAGTTAAAAGAGAAATGGGGCGATAATTATTAACAAGGTCTTTTCGCCCTTTTTTGAAAATGGGAACAACTCTGGCTACTTTCATTTTAAGAGGAACTTTACCAGTAGATAAAAATTGATTGAAAATCAAAGAAAGAGGCGAAATCATTTCATGAATCACATTTCTTACCAAAAAATTTGTGATTCCATCATATCATGAACTTTTTTTTGTTATTTAACCTATCAACAGAAATGCAATCATAGCAATTTGTATTACAATCATAGCAATTTGCATTACACTTTAGTTAAAAAGTCATATTTAGTGAAGATTAAGAGAGCGGAAATGTTTGCCCTTGGTTGGAAGTGCTTGATATTACAACGATAACCCAAACATTTGCTCAAAATTTTGCACCTGTCCACGTGACTATCAGGGGGTGAATATCACGAGATCGACACCCAAGAGTCACACAGCTCATGAGTCACACAGACCACGAGTTATACATCCCACGAGTCATACAGCCCGCTGAGTTCGACACTAAGCAAACAAGGCCCACCAGACCGACACATGCAGACCCGTGTTGTAATGTCGAACTCGTGGGCTGCTTTACCTGTGTTGGACTCATGGACCTTATTTGCCTAGTGCCGATCTCGTGGACTGTGTGACTCGTGGGTATCGGTCTCGTAGATGACACCGGCTCCTCAAGAAAGGCAGCGGTTATGGTGATTTTATCATAAAGGGTCATACCATTAAGCCTTATTGATGCATTCACAGAATTTCCTTAAAACTCTGAGCTTTGCAATGAAAATCTGTCGAATTTTATTTCCGAAAGGAAACCACATGAACAAATCCAGGATTACGGAATGGGAACCGGCCGCACCCATTCAATTCCTCATGTCTTGATCGAGGGTATAGTTCTGCAACAATACCAACAATACCAAACTTGATTTATATCCACATTTGTGACACTGCACCTCAAAACAAACAAAAAGTCGCCAGACATGAATTTTTAGTTAAGACCAGATTCTGAAAGAGCAGACTTTAAGCTTTAAAATGATGTATAACTCAAATCAAATGGACTCTCCTAACATACCTAAATATTGGAAAGAAAGCACAAACTCAGGAAAAGTGTGAAGTGAGAAAAGAGGCTCTGAAGTACAGTGTCTATTCAAGCGCTTAAGCTTTACCAAGCCGTACTGGCTGTGCAATGAATGGGACAAAAGACAGGAAGTAAACCACCAGAGTAACAACAATGAAGGGATTATCAGACTAAACTGAAATTAAGCATGCCTCATTAACACATTCTCTCCATAATCAACGCCAACTTTCAAAGCAGTAGCCCTATCCTTTCAAAAGTTATTAGAGTTGAAAGTGAAGAGTGTGGACAAGGTTTTTCAGAAATGAAAAAGGGATTCTAAAGACACACCTAATCACACTATTCTACCAAAAATGTTCGAGATAAACTGCTAAAAAAACACACTTTCCTGCCCGTTTTATGATACCAAATTTTAGCATAATGTAAAAGAAGACCCGCTCTTTCAGAAAATATGAAAAAGTCAAGTTTGGCTGGGTTGACCCATTTCACTTATTTTCAGTCCTCACGCAAAATCAGTGTGTGCGACTTTATGTTCGTTTTGAGGTGCACGGTCACATTTGTTGTCAGTAACTTTATGAAGGTAATTTCCATTATTTTTTCCTTTAATAAGTAAGTATTTTAATAGATTGTTTCAGAATCGCAAACAGGGGGTACCTAATATACGAATTGATTTTGAAAATTGTATGAGAACGGAATTACACTTCATGAAAGTATGTTTTCGGATGCTAGTACGTATAAGACCCCGTTTACAGTGCGAGGCTCGGCCGCGGCTCGGCCGCAGCCGTGCCCAGCCACGCTTCAGTGTAAACGCGCAAAAGGCCAAATGCGAGGCCAAAATTGGCCTCGCATTTGGCCTCGCGCTGGAGGTGGTCTGGCCGCGGCCGAGCCGCGGCCGAGCCCGGCCTTTTCTTGGTGTAAACGCAAACTGGGCCAAATGCGCGGCCAATTGCGCGGCAAATTTTAGTCTGGCTTCCAAACCCTCTGCCTGTATCTTTCGCTATTCAGGATATTAACCCCCTCAACGTCGAAAACTAGTATAGTTTAAGGTGGTTTTGTCCTGCAAAGGATTCTTTCCTTCGGCAAAGGCCTTTGCCCGAACGGCGACTTCGTCGCCACGGAATTCATTTGGCAAAGGGTCTGAAAACCAGACAATACCAAACTGCGTTTGTTTACAAGCAGAGCGCCACTACGACAAAATATTGAAAGGTTTGAATTAAAAGCGCGGCCGAGCCCAGCAGTGTAAACGGACAAAATTGCGGGGCTCGGCCCCGCACTGTAAACGGGGTCAAAGAATCTCCTGTCAATACAAAATTCTAATGAAGACTCAGAACAGAATGCATTCATAAAATTTCCATACCACATACTTTTGAGCATTCCAATGAAAATCTGGCAAACTTTGTATCCAAAACAAACCACTTGAACAATAAAAAAAAAAAATCAGCGATCAGACGAGCCATTTAATTCCTGATGAGCATGTTTGTTGCAATTATGGTGAAGTGTCAGAAACAGCGGAGGGAGGGGGTTGAGGGGAACGGCTGGAGGAGTTAATACAGGTTCTATTGACACCAGAGTAGCATTTGACTACGGGAACATTGCAACTGAGTCTAATGCATGTCCCTCACTAGTTTCTAGTCACTACAAGATAATTCCAGTATAAAACATTTTGAAAACTGTAGCCTATGCAAAGCATGATGGTTACACCAAAGTGGCATTTGACTACAGGAACATTGCACCTGAGTCTAATGCATGTCCCTCACTACAAGATAATTCCAGTATAAAGCATTTTGAAAACTGTATGCAAATTATGGTGTAGTGCATGCGATTACATTACATAAACTTTTATACAAATGTATGTCGATAATTCTGTCGTTAAGTTGTCCTATTGCTGTTATTTTGTAACATGTTAATGAAATTAACATGTTACAAATGTTAGATAATGATGGAAAATTTCTTTCATATTTTGAATTTCAGAGGAAGTTTGATATACAAACTAACTTTCTTCAGCACGGTGGACTGTGTAATTCTATCCAATCATTTGCAAAAAACCGCATGTCGAAAATAGCAGACCCTTTTATTCCTCATGGTTTAAATGTAATACTGAAACATAAGAAAGGTTGTTCTGATATTTATCAAACGTTGTTAAGACACACGTCAAAACATTGTAACAGTTTTGTTAAGTGGAGTAGCATGTTGGATCTTGATGATGAAACATGGTCTTTATACTGTTTAATTCCTTTTGAATCAACTATTGATATTAATATGAGGTGGTTTCAATTTCAGATTCTCAATAGAATATTATATATGAAAGATGCTCTTTTAAAATTTGGTTTTGTAACAGATAAAAAGTGTACGTTTTGTAATGACAGTGAGGAAACCATAATGCATATATTCTGTTCATGTCCTTATTCAAATAATATATGGAATAAGTTTGAGCGATGGTTACTTTTGAAGATAGATAAACAAATTGTATTTACAAACCAACACAAGTTATTCGGATTATATGGTCTCAACAACAGTGCACTAAACTGTATGATGATTGTTATAAGAAGAGAAATTTTTTCAGCGAAATTAAAAAAGACCGTTCCGTCATTCGAACATATAATATCTGAGATAAAATGTTATTTTGAGATGGAAAAATGTATAAGTCAAATGAATAGTAGAGAAAAAACTTTTGTGAAGAAATGGGCTTTATTTATTAAGTGCTTTTGAATATTAAAATTGCATGATATTCATAGTGTTTTCAGGGTTATTTCTGCCAATAAAATAAAAAAAATGATATAAGTTATATGTTATATGTACAAGTGCAGTAGGCCACTCTTTGTCGATGTTTTGTATTTAAAAAATTATTTGTAAATGTGACTTTCTGAATATGTGTATGAATAAAACACCCTGTGGAAGGGAAAAAAGCAGAGAATCTATTCACTTGTAAAGAAAATGGTATATGGATAATAAATAAAATCAAATTTAATCAAATCAAATCAAATCATATCAAATCAAATCAAATCAAAGCAAAACAGTTTAAGATTTTAGCAAGACGACTGTCACCAAATTTGCTGTATTGCCCTGATAATAGTGAATACTGGTTTCGATCTATTCATTTTCTGCTGTGTGAAATTGTCATCAGGAGTGAATGTGTTTAAAACATTAGGTGCAGTTTTAGCTTTTAAAACTGTGGTATTTGTGAATGCAGCCCACTCCGGGAGCAAAATGTTCTCACCTGATCCAGTTGTGTAGTTAATTTGAAAGTTTATTGTTGATCCAATCATAGCGAGGCAGCTTTGTCTACTGTACTCGACAAGCAGATGATAGTATACGTTATTACAGGTGACTTCGCTGCAGTCGACAATGCCTTGCGCTCTAGACGTGGCGTCCACACCTTCGACGGATGCCCCGATTATGCGTATATCTCGAAAGCTGGTTGTGCAGACTGGGAGAGACCCTTGGCAATCTTGATTGTCATTATCATCTAGACACATTCAATGGTAATTGTATTAATTTGAGCGGTCATTTTGCGGCGGCATATTTCGAGTCTGATTTTTTCCATCCTATTTCTCAAATTAGTACAACTTAATTTTCTTTTTTTTTCTCTCTTCATAAGATTTTCAGTAAGTTCACCGCAACATTTGGATATTCTGGCTAATTACATATTTTTTTTTTTAATCTCCCCTCACTACTATTGTATGACGTCGTGTACCTTTAGATTTATCCACTAGGTTGTGTGTTAATCAATACCTTGAAATTGATATTTAACTATAGACCTACTTTCAGGATAAAATGTCTTCCTTACTTGCAAGTGTGTTACTATATGTTACATAATATTTAGGTTTTGTCATGTCTGCATTGGAAAAATGACATGAATTCAAATTAAATGTAGTGCATTGAAAATTTCATTTTAACAGAGACAGGAAGCGAGTTCTGAAATTTCTGTGAATCTTCGGATATAGCTGCGAGGCTGCGTAAGTGCATTAGTGTGTATTTCTAATGCTGAGAAGGTAATGACTTGATAAACATTCCCTGAAATAAAATCGAACAAATAAAGCAATAAATATATGATGAATCTAACGAATACTTTACATCAGCTTAACTCCGGAATTGTTTCAAATGTCTGTTTCAAGTCTTCTTTTTTTAGTACAATTTGAATTTACTAGTAGAGAAAGACAAAAAACCACTTACACCAATAAATTTCCAGGCAGTTATTACTCCCTAGAGCCTGAAACGAAAAACAAGCAAACACGAATAACAAACACAAGCAAATGAATCGATCGATATGCAAACAATATAAATTGAGTACATCTAAGGCCACACGTACGCTCTCTAATTCACTGCAGCACAGACAGAGACATTCAGACATTATACACACATTTCTATTTCAAATGTATCTATTTCTGACAGTCTGGTTAAGTTGCTGAATGCTACATCATTATGCTAATCTATTTGAAAGATAATTCTACTTATCCTTTTGAGTGCCGATGAGAATACTCCTGTAAGGCATCATATTATATGTGTTTATTCTTTTATGTTGTATTTGTTTATCTATTCATCCGTTTATTCAGTCTTTTAGCAGGGTAGCCCTTTCTGCACACTCGAAACTGCTCTACTCAGGAGCCCTGCACCACATACAAGATAGAACTTAAAAGATACACACACACACACACACACACACACAAACTTACAGGTAGGTAACAAAGAGGAATCACATACACAAAATTATTACTCCAAAGGGTGAATATGAGAAACGGTTGTATATAAACAAACAAACAAACAAAATGAATAAAATCGAGTTCGGGAAAGAAAAGAATAAAAAACAAAGAGAAAAAACCCGCACACACACACACACACTCACCTCCACACCAGTGCACACACCCACCGAGACCCACACTGACACACGCACACATAAACATACAAGCCCATCCATCCTTCCGAATGACATCTAAAGTCCATCAATCAAACTAAATATTTTGCAATGCCGCTTAAATAAGTTTACAGCAGTAGCGTTTCGAATGAAGTCAGGTAAACTGATCTAAATTTTAGATCCAATATAATGAAAGGATTCTTTTTTATGTGATGTTCAGTTCTAGGGAGATCGATATTAAGAGGACACTTAATTGCATATCTTGTTTGGAAAAAAAATACATTGCTTTTGTTATTAAAGGTTGTAAGTCGGTTGGGATCAGTCCATTAATAATTTTGTGTACAAAAACAAAATATTGGTTCTGAATTCTTTGGGTTGCTGATTGCCAGTCTAGTCTCTGAAGCATTATCTCGTGAACAACCCTAAGACAGTTTGGATTCGTCAAGTTTACGACAGTTGGTAAGAAAGAAGAGAAAATATATTTCAGATTTGGTCGACAGTAGAATTCAAAGACGAGAGGCAACAATGGACAGTAATTATAGCTTAAATTTCGAGTAATTATTGTACTCGTACATTTCCAATGCTGTATCATCCCGTTAACTCTGAACTGGTTGAATTCTCCTGATTACGTAATGAATAGAACACCTTTATAGTTTCCTTCCGGGAAATGATTAGGCTACATGTAACATATTACAATGTATTCATAGTTCGGTAACAAATAAGCCAAGCAAGAAATGCTTACATTTTTGATCATCTTGGGGATTTTAAATTCTCATAGGTGACAAATGAAATATAAAAAGTGTTATTTTCTGAACAATTTTCGAAATTTTGATTTTTTTTCAGCCAAAATATGCTTCATTGGAGTTTCGCTGAATATTTCCACTGTACCATCATATCATTATACCATCCTATTATTGGCTACCATCCAGCCAAGGCTGGAGATGTCAGTCTGACATAGAATATACACATGTACACAATACATGTAATTGCAGCCTCGTGTCAGATATTTCTGATAACATTTGCTCCCAGTTTTGTGACAACTATTAAAAGGGGAAGTATGCCTCTTGTATCTGTTTCAATTTTTCCCAGTATCAATGGAAAAAGAAAATCGAAAAGACAGTAACTTGTTCGATATTAGTCTCATTACTTAGATATGACAAACACAACAGTGAAAATTTGATTGAAATTGGGCTGAAAACAAGGAAATTATGAAATTTCAAAGATTCGCTATATTTTGTACTACAGTTCCCTAGTAGTTGATATGAATATATAAATGAGTGACTGAATAATGTGATCAAGTCACAATTTTCCATTGATTGAGTTCCCACCAAAAGGCGAAAATGCAAATTTTCTTTCCTTAAAGGATAAAACATTACAGTGTGTATGTAATTCCTGATTGAATAACTTTAAAATCATGATCAGTCACGTAATATACCAGGAGACAAAGTATATAATTCCGTTTTAATGAAAAAAAAAATGACATGTCATGATTAAGTACACACTGCATGACAACTTGTGAGGGGATGAGATCATCACTTCACTACTTGCATACTAATATGAACTCTTTCATGAAAATTAGCTAAACTTAACACGTTCACAAATTGTCACTGTTGTTCTGTTGTTTTTAGACCAACTTTCATCTGCGCCCGATGACAATGAACCTCAAGTATAAAGTATAATATAGGTTTTCCCGGCCAATTTCGCACTTTTGTCAGTCCATTTGATAAAAGGTTCATTCAATTTAGCGAAAATCCTCGTCACTGCACATTCTGTCATTCAAAATTGCAAGTTGGTCGTTCAATTTAGCATTTCGATCAATGAAATTTGCACATGTGCCATTCGAATTCGTAAAACGAGAATTCAAATTGGCACGTGCTCTTCAGTCATTCAAATTCGCCAACACTGGCCGAAAGGGGTAATTCAGTCATTCAATTTCGCGTATGGGCAGTCAAATTCCTAACATGTTCATTCAAATTAACGTCATGTTATTTCTTTTTTGAAAAGGTGATAACATTAAGACTGTTTGTTTCATCCACTCACTGTTAAGCAGTAAAAGTAATTTTTACCATACATAACTCGGGTTTGTTGTTCTGTAGCGCCCCTTTTCTTTCATATATGTCATTTTAGGCCTACATGTACCAATACTACAGATTAAGTTCATCTTCTTACAGTCATAACAGCACAAGTTAGATACAGACGTATTTCTCAAGAAGACAGAAAAAGAATTATAGAAACATTTGATGATCATAACCTTGACTTTCAAGAACTGGCCGACACACTCGGAATAAAGCACTCAACGGCCAGATAAGTTGTGGCCACATGATGCACTAAATCTTCAGACTGGAAGAATCACTAGGCACATCGAAGAAAAAAGAAACTGTTGCCAAAATCTCTCAAATAAGTACGAAAATATGAAATGTAATGACGCTTGCAAAACAGTAACTGCGTTGACAAAAAAAAAAGAAAGAACCAAAGCATAAACATGCGTGCTAAATTGACTGCAAAAGATGTTAAATTGGATGCCCGAAAATGAATTTGAATGAACGAGTGCGGCATGTCCGTGATCACGTGACTATATCATTCTAAATTGAATGAACGAATAACGAAATGGTGCTAGTTTTACGAATTTCAATTGAAAAAGTGTTAATTAGAATGACGCTAAAGGTAATTTGAATGCTCCAAAATGAATTTGAATGAAGAGATCATAAAATTGAACTACCGAACATGTCATCTACGCTAAATTTTGCTAAATTGAATGCAGCAATTAGGAATTGGACTGACAAAAGTGCGAAATTGGCCGGGAAAACCTATAATATTGGCTTTCCCGACCAATTTCGCACTTTTTTCATTCCAATCCCTAATTTGTGCATTCAATTTAGCACAATTTAGCCTAGATGGCATGTTCGGTATTTCAGTTTTAGAATCGTTTCATTAAAATTCATTTTGGAGCATTCATATTACATTTAACATCATTCGAATCAGCACTTTTCAGTTCAAATTCGTATAAGACAAGCACCATTTCGCAAATTCAATTTAGCATGATATAGTCACGTGATCACGTATACGCTGCGCTCGTTCATTCGAATTCATTCTTGGGCATCCAATTTCGCATTTACTGCAGTGAATTTTGCAGACACGTTAATGCATTTATTCTTTTTTTCCCATTTTCATTCATCATAGGTAGTGTTTGCAAGCATCTTAACATTGTATATTTTCGTATTCATTCTTTATTCTGATATCACCTTTGCAACAGTACTTTCAAAATATGTGTATGTGTTTAAAATGTTCGTCAGCATTATTTCATTCACAGATACATTAATCTTCTTTGTTTTGACATTAATTGGGAGAAGGAGGTTTCAATTTACATCGTCATTATTTCTTTCATCTGCATGTTTCATTATTTTCATTTGGTGGGTGCTATATTGCGATAACCATCGTTAAGAATAAAGTTCTTGGATCAGCTCTAGCCATCAAGGTTATCACCCTCAAATGCTTCTATGATTCTTTCCCTGTCTTCTTGAGAGATACGCCTGTATCTAACTCGCACTGCTCTGACTAGACATAAGAAAGTGAAGTAAATATATGGTACTGGTGCATGTATAGTTCTGATATCATGTATAAAAGAAGAGGGGCGTTACAGAACAACAAACTTGAATTATTTAGGGTCAAAGATACCTTTCCTACAAAACTGTATATACTTAACAGTGTGTGGATGAAACCAAAATTCACATTAAAATACGTAGAAACCACGGTTCTCATCTTTTCGAAATAGAAATAACATTACGCCAATTTGAATGAACATGTTTGGAATTTGACTGCCCATACGCGAAATTGAATGACAGAAATACCATTTTCCGCCAGTGCTGGCGAATTTGAATGACTGACGAGCACGTGCCAATTTGAATGCCCGTTTTACGAACTCGAAAGGCACATGTGCGAATTTCATTGATCGAAATGCTAAATTGAATGAACAAGTTGCAATTTTGAATGACAGAATGTGCAGTGACAAGGATTTTCGCTAAATTGAATGAACCATTCATCAAATAGACTGACAAAAGTGCGAAATTGGCTGGGAAAATCTATACTATGTGGATTGCAGCATACTGACGGAGTCATCAATGACGTCAAGAAAAGTCGAACAGGACCATTCAAAAGTTTTAAACTTCCAAAGTTTCGGTGAATGAGAAAACTATAACTGTTCGTGACGCCACGGTAGGACAAGAAGACAAGAAAATGTAAAGAAAATCCAATATTTACACTTTTGTTAAAACATAATGAAAGAGCATTGGACTTATCCCTTTCAAAAATCAGGACGAATGATATTACTCATAGCATAATTATGTCAGTAATAAGTCGATGGAATGTGTATTTTTAATATAAAAATTAAATTCGGTGGTATTCCCTTCATAAGATAATATAATAGCTCGGGTATAGCTCAAGAATTAGATATCAATAAAATCACAGTGCTTCTGTCGTATACATACCTGCTTGAAGCAAAGAAAAGACAAAATCGCCCAGAACAAAGAGAGACACTTGATACGGGTGGTCATGATGCCGGCCTAGCAGTAATCACTTCCCTTACACGACGACTCCCGATCGCACACCGAGGAGGTACCTCCTAGCCCTTGATTGCCAAGCTGTTACCCCCTGCAGGTTTGGTATTGGTGGTGATCCTTGAAAACAAAAGAGTGTACTTCAATGAGGCTCTTTCCGCGCAACGAACAGCGGTACCACATTGAAAACTTGCACTTTATCTCCCGATGAATTGCTCCACAGGTCTAAATGTTATAAGAGGCTAAATTCTAATCGTTGCTGCTGCCAGCTTTGTTCACATGCGCAATGGATTGAAAGGCGTCACAAAAAGTAATAAATTCCATGGAAACAGTGAAATGATGCCAACATACAACACACATCCGAAGAACAGAATGTCATGTGAAAGAAAAAAAAACTATGCTGTCGCAATTGTAATCTTATTCGACGCTGCTTTATCTTCCTACATCCATCCTCCAATTACCCAGCTACACAACATCTACTTTCGTGCGCCCTGTGGCGCTCGTGCAGCAAACTTGTGGAAGCACAATTTTTCTCACCGCATGCTCGTCCAATATGTCTGTTTCATGAGGTTTGCAAGGGTTGCTACGATGTATTGAGGAATCGCTGCTACGCAGTCTCACACGTGCTTGTGTGCATGCTAACAATAGCCTTCTGTACACTTTTTGCATTCGTCTTCATTGCCATTTTCTTTTATTGATAGAAGCTAATCAGACAATTGAACAGCACTGAAAAGGGGCAGTTATGATTATGTCGTGAACCATAGGCTGAGATGCGTTGACATTTGTGCAATGAAAATTGTGTGATTCTTAACCTGAATGGTATGTACACTTGCATGATAACGACAAAACCTTAAAACTTACTAAAAGCATTTATTACCATTTGCACATGAAACAAAAACCCAGCTTTAGTGCTTCAAAATACATATGTAGTCATAAAATGTAAGTTCGGGATAGAAACAACCAGTGTAAAAAAGTTCAGTAGTGTAACCAATGTTAAATATTGTTAGATATGCAAAAAGTGTGAACAATAATTGTTTCTAGACCAAACCGTCTACAGTTATGGTTTTCTGAGAAAAATAGTGATATCTTCTAATATTTTATGCTTTATCGGAAAGTTTTTATATGGTAGGATGTTTTGTGATACAAGTGACCTACACATATGCATCAAATGTAATAACTCTAACATTTTTCAAATCACTGCTCACAATGGTAAACAGTACCTTTAAGTTGAAGTGACTAGGATTCATTATTGTAAACAAGCGAGACGTGACATCCAGAAAGCCTTTAGTAAAGTCACCGACTATCGAATCTGTCATCATAAGTTATCTACTCCCTAAATTCAGAGCTTTTGTAATGATGCCTAGAAACTTGTCCCACCTGCCCCCTCAACTTGATGGGATGAAAACTGGACAGAATAAATGCATTATTTTGGTAATAGTAATAATCATAATAATGATAATGATAATAATATTAATAATAGTAATAATGATAATAATAATAACAATAATAATAAACCATTTTCATAGAGCACAAATTACATTTAAGTCTCGAAGCGCTCACAAACTGATTTATTTCTGAGCTCTGATGTTCGAGAGGCGGTTAAGCATGCCCGAGTTCAAGCATTTCATTTAGTGATAAGGTAAGTAACTACAAACAATGATGCTTCAAAAAAGGTGAGAAGTTTACATTTAATGAATCTAATGGTTAAGGTTGAATATCATTTACCATTATTACGAACAATTCTTGCCCAAAACACATTCCTTTTTTTTACTGGCTAGAGGTTCTGGAACAGCCTTGACAACACTCTAAAAGATGCTCTGTTTTTTCCTTCCTTTAAATCAAAACTGAAAAATTTCTTTTCTCATCCTCACAAAAACAAACAATTAATCTTTTTTTTCATCCTCATAGAAATAAACAAATAGATGAATGACTGATACGTTTCATTCTTAATATTAAGAGTCTGCGTTTCATTATTTGGCAAATTCATTATTGAATTTCAAGTTTCTTCCCATGCCTTGGCGACCTTTCCTAAAAACTGAATTGTAGACCACTCGTGTTTGTTTCTCTTCCTTTCTTTGTTATGCCTATATTTAGGGGTTTTTTCCTGGCTGTTCCGTCCCTGCTTTCGTTCTTGTCCTTGTCATAGTCCTTTCTTTCGATTTGTTTCGCCTGAAGTCATGATATCAAAATTTTCATACATGGAATCCTTAACAGATCTTGAGATGTCGTCATCTTCTAGAGTAATTCACAAAATTTACAAGCTATGCTTCTCTTGTGAATTCCTCTTTTCCATATACAGTTACAAAATGAATTGTATTGCTTACTTATCTATTTATCTAAAAACAAAGTTGATATCATTATAATTGTATCCATGTTTTGTTGAAACTTAGGTGATTCAAAGTTCCTTAAAATATTATGTACTCATGTAATCGTTATGTGAAATTATTGCTTTGTATTACTTTATGTGGAAATAAAATCACTTGAAT
The DNA here is from genome assembly GCF_040938485.1 of Diadema antillarum. Classification (NCBI taxonomy): domain Eukaryota; kingdom Metazoa; phylum Echinodermata; class Echinoidea; order Diadematoida; family Diadematidae; genus Diadema; species Diadema antillarum. Next base: position 831,205 of record NW_027271850.1, on the reverse strand, counting down.
TGAATTGCATTGAAATGGCGTCAGTGATATGTGACATTCACGAACGCTCTCCAAATTCTCTCTATCAAATTCTAAATCATTTTACTGGACGTGGTTACAATTGCAAGAACTTTGTATGTGATAATAAGCGCATATTTCGGCGGTACATGTCATTAGTTGAGGCATGTTTAATGATTGAAGTTGCAAATGTAAGCAGTTTATAGCCTTTTCACTTGGAATCGTTTTAACGGTTCGATGAGCCGCTCCCTAAGATGGTGTCCCTTGTGGTGTACGGTTACATGTGTGGATTCAATTCAATGAATGCGGAAACATTAGACGAAGACACCAGTGAAATTTGAGGACATTTCGACGGTTGGCTGAAAAAGGAATATATGAATGTGAATATGAATATATACGAATATGAATAATTTTCATTAGATAATTATTCCGTCGTATCTTGATGGGGGAGGGTGAGGACTTAAAGATACAACATGCCACCATATAACAAATCACAAAGGGAATTCTACATAATTTTTCCTACCTTCTAAAGGCTGCATGATAAGGTCACCAAAGAAGACGGCGAAGAAATGAAAAGATCCCCCGAAAAAAACAGACAAACAAAAAATAAGACATCAAACATCGGCTAAAAATGATCACGATTACTAGACTGTGATTTTCTAAGTTTTGAAACATTATGAACTTCTCGTATTTCAAGTGCTTGTACTTGTGTTAGCAAAGTGATATATTTTTTGGATTTGTTCCTATGATTATATGGGTATACCGTCGTGCACCATGGTACATATGCCAGTAACCGAGAGTGAGAGACAACAATATGTTTGTTTGGGTTTTTTTTTTGGCCTTCACTGATAGACAAAGAATTACAAAACAAAAAACAAAAATAAGTAACATGTGCATCGGTGAAATAAGGTCTTTGCATACAATACTTTGCTTAACTTGCAACTTTTGTTAGGCTATAGCTCGTCACATATTTTCATACTTACTGTAGCCCCTCGATCTGTTAGACTGCAATATTTCTCTTTGAGGAATATCTCATCTTGATACTGCCATGGCAGTATCAAGATGAGCACCTCAAAACAAACAAAAAGTCGCCAGACATGAATTTTTAGTTAAGACCATATGTGACACTGCACCTCAAAACAAACAAAAAGTCGCCAGACATGAATTTTTAGTTAAGACCAGATTCTGAAAGAGCAGACTTTAAGCTTTAAAATGATGTATAACTCAAATCAAATGGACTCTCCTAACATACCTAAATATTGGAAAGAAAGCACAAACTCAGGAAAAGTGTGAAGTGAGAAAAGAGGCTCTGAAGTACAGTGTCTATTCAAGCGCTTAAGCTTTACCAAGCCGTACTGGCTGTGCAATGAATGGGACAAAAGACAGGAAGTAAACCACCAGAGTAACAACAATGAAGGGATTATCAGACTAAACTGAAATTAAGCATGCCTCATTAACACATTCTCTCCATAATCAACGCCAACTTTCAAAGCAGTAGCCCTATCCTTTCAAAAGTTATTAGAGTTGAAAGTGAAGAGTGTGGACAAGGTTTTTCAGAAATGAAAAAGGGATTCTAAAGACACACCTAATCACACTATTCTACCAAAAATGTTCGAGATAAACTGCTAAAAAAACACACTTTCCTGCCCGTTTTATGATACCAAATTTTAGCATAATGTAAAAGAAGACCCGCTCTTTCAGAAAATATGAAAAAGTCAAGTTTGGCTGGGTTGACCCATTTCACTTATTTTCAGTCCTCACGCAAAATCAGTGTGTGCGACTTTATGTTCGTTTTGAGGTGCACGGTCACATATTCTACAAGAGCAGACTTTAAGCTTTAAAATGATGTATAACTCAAATCAAATGGACTCTCCTAACCTATCTAGATATTGGAAAGAAAGCACAAACTCAGGAAAAGTATGAACTGAGAAAAGAGGCTCTGAAGTACAGTGTCTATTCAAGCGCCTAATCTTTACCAAACCGTGCTTGCTGTGCGATGAATTTGACAAAAAACAGGAAGTAAACCACCAGAGTAACAACAATGAAGGGATTATCAGATTAAACTGAAATTAAGCATGCCTCATTAACACATCCTGTCCATAACTATAATGCCAACTTTCAAAGCAGTAGCACTATCTCTTCAAAAGTTATTAGAGTTGAAAGTGAAGAGTGTGGACAAGGTTTTTCAGAAATGAAAAAGGGATTCTAAAGACACACCTAATCACACTATTCTGCCAAGAATGTTCGAGATAAACTGCTAAAAAAACACACTTTCCTGCCCGTTTTATGATACCCAATTTTAACATAATGTAAAAGAAGACCCGCTCTTTCAGAAAATATGAAAAAGTCAAGTTCGGCTAGGTTGACCCATTTCACTTATTTTCAGTCCTCACGCAAAATCAGTGTGTGCGACTTTATGTTCGTTTTGAGGTGCACGGTCACATATTGTGTTTTTGTTGTTTCTTGTGTTTGTGATGTAATGTATTTTTGTCAGGCAGCTCACCACAAGCTCTGCTTTTGAGGTTCTACCTTCCTTGTACAACCTTGTGTATGTGATTTACAACATGAAAAAGATGGAAAATAAATGTTTTACAAACTTGAACTGAACTTAGTTAAACCCCAAACAGCAGGATTGTATATTTTGGTCAAAATTTGAATATACATCATATCTTTAAAAGAAAAATTGTTTCGATTGAGAGAAGGCATCCGATGGAGAGGTGTAGAGGTGATATATGTCGGCAATAAGCAATCGAAAAGGGACTGTCTTTCCAGGAATAAGTGCATCAATTTCCGTCTTCCTTGTAAGTAAATCTCATTATGACAGCCAGGACTTTTTTTCATGTTCTGTTATTGTCTTTCGTTTTATGGAAATTCGAAATTGCATTTTGCAGTTGGTAAACAACTGTAAAGTGAAAGCTTACTAATCATCAGAGAGGGATGTAGTATACCATAAGAAGCATACATTGGATTGAATTGCCAACAATGCGTTGCAGTTTTTATAAACATCTCATGTGACGAAAATAGCCGTGACGTATTATGAGATATGACTAGTATTAAGTTTAGGCACAAACGGAAAATTATGAGCGAATGACTAAAGAAAGAAAGAAGGAAAGGATGAATGAATATTTAAGTCAATAATCAATGAATAATTAGATGAATAAATAACACAAATTAATGAATGAATATAAAGACACATAAAAAGATACGAAAACATCGAAGCAAAATCACGCTAAACAATTTGAATTCTTCTTTCAACGCAACAAGCATTTGGAATGTTGTCGTCATGTCTCGGTCCATGGTAACCAAATGTTTCTGGGTATAACACTTTAAAACTGACTTCAATATGATTATATTTGCACTTTGTTACAACGTTATTGTCGCATGAACGGTCTTCAATTTGCATAGCTGCATGCAATTCCTTCCGCGGAATTACATTTCCCCGTTGTATTGTGTCATTATATCGCCATACATGTAAATCAATTACTTTGCGAACAATAACATAGACTGAGCAAAAAAAAAAAAAAAAATCATCGTCATTGCTAATGGCCGAATGCAACCCTTTCTTTATATTCGCGGAAATTGTATCTATATTTGCCATGATCACATTTTCCTCATTTCTATTGTTCAAAAATCATTAACATATAGCCCACAGCAGGAAAAATCCACACACAGTGACGCGCATACGCCCGCGCGCGCGCGCAACCACACACACACACACACACACACACACACACCCATTTGTAAGAACAGACTGAGAGTTATATATGACAAAACTGTGAGTATGCTTATTGGTAATAGACATATGTTGAAAAGATAAACAGATTGGATTTAAGTATAAAAGGTCACGAAATCAATCAGGTGAAAAGCTTGAAATGATTAGGACTGTACATGGATGGAGAACTTAGATGGGAAGTGCATGTAAATTATTTGTGTGAAAAATTAGACCGCATGATTTCCTTCCTTCGTCGTTTGAGACATTTCATAAACAGGAATTCTTTGAAATCGATATACCGCAATGTTATTCTTCCTTATTTAAATTATGCAGATGTAATTTGGGAATCCTCATGTGCAAAACACATAAATCAACTCAAAAACTGCAAAATAGAGCAGGGAGAATTATTCTAAAAATTGATCCTAAATCTCACTTTCCTGTTATGTCAATGAATGGCATATTACAGTGGGAAACACTAAAATCCCGTCAAAAATTTCATATCGGTGTGATGATTTTCAAGATTTTGAATAATTTAACACCTACTTACCAACTCGAAAATGTATATACTATTCCCTCAAACCCTACCAATTTCGGCACCGTATAGCCTCAGCCTTCCAAAACCTCGGAAAAATTTTGCAAACGTGCGTTTTTCTACAGGGCCGGGAGCCAAACTATGTAATAGCCTTCCGCATGATGTCCGTGACTGCACGTTACTGAATGATTTTAAACGGTCCCTCTCTGAATTAGGTTAATCTCAATTATGTAAATCCACCTATTTGCTTGGATACAGAAGAAATGTATTTACACACCACGGGAAAGTTTGCCTTGAGATCTTGTTCAATATTGCCATATAAAACAATATTTCTTGAGACTATTATAATTTTGTATTTTCATATGTCACCTTCTATTTTTTTTTTCTTTCTTGCCTGTATAACTGGTCCCCATGGAAGACCAGCGGCACCAGAAAAGTGCAGCTGATTATGGGCTATCTAGCTGTTATCTTTATCTAATCCTACATTCTATTCTTTTTCGTATATCGACGATGTGTCATACTATTCATTTGCTATGTAGGCCTATGTATATTTCATTTTATGTATGTATCATTTGCCTTGTACCTTATGATGTATTTTATATCTGTATGCATGTTTATGACGGAAATACAAGCAAACACACATACACACACACACACACACAATATACACAAGTAAACACACCATCACAAGCACACACACATACAAACACATAGGCCTTCACACATATGGACAGACAGATGCACACGTGCAGACACACAGCACGCAGATGGTACATGTACATTGAGTATTACAGTTTAGCCTACGCTGCAACTCACCCAACTCAATTAAGTCGTTCATTCAATTATTGCATCCATCAAACACAATTATTTATCAGCAAACACGAAGGCATTCAATCAATGCAATTTATCATTTCTCTATTGGTGTTTTTTAACCCCACATAAAAGCAATAATGCTGCGATATATGTGTGTGTGCATGTGTGTGTGTGTGTCTTTTTTTTTCTGCTCTTGTGTTTGTTTTCTCCAAAAAAAAAATGAATTCCGGAAACTTTTTTTACTCTGAAAGTGCATTTCTATGTCTGATTCATTTTGGAATTGTATCAACTCGAAGAATTATGGTTTTTGTGGGATTTTTTTTATCTATCTTATTCTATCATTGACCGTGAAGCACATTGAATAAAGCAATCAAATACACATAAAATGAAAAGGAACTCTGAGCTTTTCTTGCTGACATTTTTTTTTCTTTAAGAAGGTGGCGATTTCCGTCACGACATTATCTGAAAAAAAAACCCCAAAATATATAAGAAGGGTCACAAGGTTTGACATAAACAGTACAAATTCAATGAAAAAAAAATGAAAGGGAGAGGAGAAGAACAAATAAACATAGTATACAAGTAAACAAACATAGAAACAATTCAAATAACTAACTAACTAACTACATAACTAACTAACTAACTATTAAACTATTAAACTAACTAAGTAACTAAATAACATTATGGAATAGACTTGCTCGGAGCACCACATTTTGCCGCGGCCATTGACAAAGTCTCTAACATTTCCCTACAAAAAAGTTCCCTCTCCTTTTTACACTTACGACAGGTTTCCAATCAACTAATGATAAGGCGTTCCGCGTGGCGCCACTCGAGATGCTGAATTATTGATTGGGTAATCCATTTAATTAGCGACGTTGCACTCATCAATGTCGAACCTTTCTTCCCCTTTTTCCATTAAGAACGGTTGACGGAAGTGATTCTGGAGGCAACCGTTATATTGTAGTGTGTGATTCTTTCTCTTGATCTCCCCAAATGGGCTCTCTCTCGCTCACTCCCTCTCTCTCTCCCTCTCTCCCTCCCCTTCTTGCGCAATCTATCATGTTCCACAGTTGAAAACTAACAAGTCAATGTAGAAATATGAGGAATAAACGGGAATGACAGAGCGGATTTTTTATTTGCATATTGACGACCTTGAATATAAGTGCCTGACTGTCTGACTGTGGTCGTTGATGTTGACTGTTGATGATAATAAGGTGCTTGACTTATTCAAACGGAAATCTCACAGTAAGGGTATGTATGAATGAGACTACATTGCATATTTTATGCAGAAAATGATAAATTTTTACATGCGAAACAAGTAAGACACTGGGAAATCACTTCTTGTACTTCCAACTAATGTTCCATAAAAAACATCGAGTGATACATAATGTGCTAATCTGTTTTTTTTTCCTTTTATATTCATGAACAACATTTTATAGTCATTAGCAGTCATATGAATGAATGAGTGAATAGATAAATATGTACATACACACATACACTCACACACACGAATTTATTTACGTATCTGTTTGTATATTGTGTGTGCGTGTGTACACCACTCAGTATTTTATTGGAAGGTAAAATTCTAGCACCCTTGATTATAAAGTGTTTTTATTTCCTCACAATAAAAGCGCTAAATACAAAAATGGGAACAACACACAAATATAGAGACTGAAGTATTTTTCTTGTTAAATTAATAATTGAAATAAAAGCATCTAATATCATGCATTAGATCAAATCAAATTTCTTTCCAATTTTCGACAAAGACGCCAAAAGTCTTCATTTTCTTTTGTAACAGAGAACAATGTAAATAAAACAATTAAAATTCGAAATGATATAGGTCTACATGGTCTATATTGCAATGAATATGGAAGTAATCGAAGTAAAGTGAATAATAAGCAATGTACGAGAAATGGAGGGACCCAATAAAAAGACGATGCCACGATGCTTGAAATGCAAGCATGTGGCTCTTCTCTCTCTCTTTCACATGCATGTAAATGTATATATATCATACATAAATATATACATATATATATATATATATATATATATATATACATTTTATATATATATCGTACAGCATTGTACCACGTTTCAAATTGCACGTCTTTCATCTTTTTATTTTATTCATTTTGCTTCAAGCACACAACTCCTTGATATCAATATTTTATTACAGTTCTTCTGTCCGATGTTTATGATGAATTTGAAGTTACTTTGTCTTTATGTACGTAATATGCAACACATATGAATACATTTTCCTCACATGCGGAGTTCTTTTTCTAGAAATATCAAGGAATAAACTTGAATCAACTACTGATTATTTTGCTAGACAAAACATACCATGAGAAGTCATCTGAATCAAACAGCATGTGTACTCTTTGGGTGTAAATATGGTTACGTTTCAAAACAAAAAAGATAACAGTTAATTGGAATAGAAAGAAGATGAAATTAAAGAGAAGGACATGGACAAGAACAAAAGATCGTTAATAGTACTATTCGAGTATTAATAGGACGGAAAATCGTCCCTTCACATTGATCGTAAGATGGCGCACTTCATAATCTATATCTCCAGTCTAAAGCTATCCCAAACTCGTTCAGCTCGTCACAAAAAAGAAAAGAAAAGAAAGAAAAAAAAATCATCGGTTCCCAACCATTCTACGACTTCTAAAGTCACTGTCGGCGGCGGTTGGTCGTCAGATCTTGTATCTTCTATTTTTATGTATGACGGTGTGTATGTATGTATGTATGTATGTATATATGTATTATTATTATTATTAGTTGTTATTCATATTTCATTATCATGATTATTATCATTATCATTATTAATATTGATTGTTATTATTGTTATCATTGTTATCATTTTATTTATATATCAATTCGTTTATTTATTTCATTTTTTTTTTTTGGCGGTTAATGGTTGTCAGCTTAGGCGAAAAGTCAGCGACCACTTGTGGTTGGCAAGATTTATGGCCGGATCAAAAACCTTTAGCTGACCAAGTTGGTTGATAAAATGATTTTTCATCGTCAGTTTGTCGTGAGAAGGTAGGCAACCGGTCCCCAATTGGTCGTCAACATTTTAGGAATGGGGGCGCGGTGGCATATTGGATAAGACTCCTGACTCTCAATCGGAGACCCCGAGTTCGATTCCCGCCCAGTGCTTACGTCCTTGGACAAGATGTTTTTATCCACCATGTCCCTCTCGGGCCAGGTGTATAAATGGGTATACCGGGCAACGCTAGAGTAATATATATATATAATAATGGCAGGGCCCTCTGGTAGAGCAGTGGCAACACTGAAGAGGCTACCCTGGATAAATTAAACCTTATAATGATAATAATCATAATAATTATAATTATAATTATAATTATTATTATTATCATCATCATCATCATCATTCAGTGAAAGATAGACACAAAGGTTTCTGGTAGGCAACCAGTTGTCGATCAGTCAAAATTGCTAGCCAACCGTTATAGTCAAGGCGCAGGGACCCAGAAAAAATGACTTCCTTCAACCCACCCCGCAGAAAAGGTTTGACTGCATGGGGTGGTCGGTTGGACCCTCTGGAACACCCCTAGGTAGTATGTGATTCCAAATTGTGGTATCAATCAAATTTTACAGGCCACTTTAATTGCAACAAGACCTTGTTGTTCGAAAAAGAGTCTTCGCGCGCCAAGACTACTACACGCACCACTAGCACTGCTACAGGCGCCAGTGCCAGTGGTGCGTGTACTAGTAGTCTTAGCGCACGCAGACTTTTTCTTCGACAAACAATGGTTTTTTCCTGGAAACTAACTTTTCATGCCATGCTGGGGTCGGTATAGTATAGTTTCTAGACGTTTTTATTTCGTCTTTATTTCTCCGAGTTGCAGCAAACTGAGTGAGGGCGCATACCCAGTGATTGCGACGCCCGAACCGCTTTTTTTTTTTTCGGGCGTCGCAATCACTGGGTATGCGCCCTCACTCGGCTTCGCGCAATACAGCGGGCTTCTTCACATACACAAGCTTCATAGTGGGGGGCGCAAGGGATTTTTGGTTCAAATTTTTCCAAAAGCACCAAAATTTGGCACACATGTAGCCCAAACCATACTATTTCGATTTTTGATGGGCGCCAAGAAGGGCGCCCTCTGGGGCGGCCATATTGACAAAATCCAATATGGCCGCCATATAGGTTTAAAGGTCACTTGCATTTGAAAATATAGAAGGGTTACAATCATTTGAAAAGTCAGGTTAAGAGGTTTTCTGGGTTAAGGAATTCGAATCTGAAGTTGTTTTCATGGTCTGAAGTAAATTTTTCCTTATAAGGTCACCTTAAGGTCATATAGGGGTCAAGCCATTGTATTCATAACAGTTTATTGAAAAAATATGGCTTGCCCGTGGTCAATATTCCAGGAATGCCAACCTTAGTAATAGAATTACAGTTGTCGACGGCTGAAAAAAGGCGTATTTCTTGTAAAGAGCGCCCTCCAGGGCGGCATATTTGCAAAATCCAATATGGCTGCCACCTACGTTTAAAGGCCAGTATAACAATTAAAAACCTTTAAAGTGTAACAATAATTTGAAAAGTCAGCTCTAGAGATTTTATAGGTCAAGGAATTCGATTCTGAAGTTATTTTTATGGTCTGATGTCAACTTTTCCTTACAAGGTCTCCCTAAAGGTCATTTGGGGTCAAACCATGGCTTGCCTGTAGTCAATATAGGAGGAATGCCAGCCCTGCTAATAGAATTGCAGTTGTTGAGGGCTGTGAGAGAGGGAGAGGTGGGCTTTCTCACGAGTAACATCAATATATCTGCTTTCATGTTAAGATTTCAATCACTAGGTATGCACACATGAATTATAATAAGAACCCCTGTCTGAGAGTAATTAGGTTTAAGGGATCTTACTCAGATTCTCTTTTTAGCAATAAGGGGGGCGGGGCCTACTCCCTATATTACCAGCGTCCTTGACGTTGCCACTAAAAAGAGAAGTGTTTTTATTTCTCTCTTGCAGTTCAGGGATCCTCCATCACAATAGATATTCATAATTCAGATTTAAATTCTATGGAATAATAATTATGAAGATCACTCCTAATCTGGATGAAAAAAGAAAAAAAAATCTGTCGTGTTTAAGAGAGTTTTTAGTACATCAGGTTGGCATCAATTTGCTATTTTCGAACTTGTGTAAGAAAGTTCGACTCTAACGTCCTTATAGGAAATTTTATGTGCCTCCACAGCTAAATATGCCGTTCAGAGAACATGACGGTCCTGGTAACGCCATTTAGGGAACAAGCATACTTCACAGGTGCCACAGTGACACCATTAACAGGGTACCGATTAGATATGCTATAGTACAACTTTCATGACACCTTCTAGGGTCTATTAAGATTCTATCCAAAGTGCATGGACGCAAATTAGTATGATATCACAAGACTTTATAAGTTGGTATCTCGTTGGTCTGAAGACTACAGGTTGCAACTCTACTCTCCTCAACATCTCTACGACGCATCTGGAGACGAGCCCAATCTCCGGGATTCGCAGGAGAATCGAACATTTTCGATTTTTGCAGAAACTATTTCCGTCTTCCAGCTTGTCTCCGAGACGTCTATGTGAAGTCTCCATCACTGTGGCTATGTCGTGGGGACTAAATTTGTCTGCAACATCAGCGGGATGTCCCCGCATCTTGTTGAGACCGTAATAACATCATGGCGACGAAAGGGGGAAGTCGCTGAGAAAAGACGTCTCTGATAAGTCCCTGCGACTGCAAAAGCCGTGCCAACATCCCCGTGACTTCCAAGCAAATAAGTTGTCCCTTTGTTTGAAGACGTCTTGGACGTCGCCCTGGAAATCGCGTTAGTTGTGACAGCGAAAATAACTTCTTCGAGACGCTGGCATTGCGACAATGTCTCCTCCCGTCAGATAGGCCCTCAATCCCCTCCCCCACCCCCAGTTTAAGTTTGCAGCAATATCAAACTGCTGACCATGGCTCGTCTGACAACTGCTCTACATTGTGCATTTTCACCTTCATTCATTCATTCATTCATTCATTCATTCATTTCATTATTTTTTTTTTCCATTTTCATGTTTTCCATCTCCCAATGCATGCCTTGAGACAGCTGTGGTGCAGAAGAATGAAATTTGGTACTGAAGCATCGCGGAGAGTGGCTGATAGTACTAGTAATTGCCAAGTACCTGTGCCATCTTTCCTCCAGCTCCACTCCCTGAAGTCAGGGATCACATCATGACCCATGCTGTCATGATTCGAGTAGAAACTCACTTGCAGCAGCACTCATCTTCAAAATGTTGATACAGCGCCGCTTGAGCAGATAGGGTGGTTTCTGATGATCTGCTCCCTCGTTATGATGAGATGATGCCTACCCTCGTTGACGCTGGCTGCCCCATAAACCTTGTTGCTCATCAGTCCTTGCTGGACATGAGCACGAATCAGTAGTTAATGTGTCAGTGAGCTCTGGTTTGCTGACCCATACTACTTAGGCATTTTGCATGCCACATCAAAGCAAGTCTGAAGTAATGTCGCACCCTGTCAGTGCCTGATGTTGTGCTCTGGAAGAGAGGTATGCTGTACAGGAAAGAGCTGAAAAGGTCTTTATCTTTTCAATACCACGACCATGACGACCCACCGGTAACTCAGATCAAAGGGATTAAAAAAAAGCACTCTACCGAAAATGTGATGTTATGCTCATCCGTGCGATTGTACACTGTTTTCAGAAAATGCTTTCAGGAAACATTATGTCATCCTTTGTGAGGATATCTTTGCGTAGATCGCATCTAAGTTGTTGGAAAGCTGAAAGATTGTGAGATCACAATTCCTGTTGGATATTTCCGTCTTGAATCAGGTGCTCAGGATGAGTTGTCCGTCCCATTTATTCATGGATATCTGTGCGCTGATAAATGAGGGCAGTTCTTTATTTTTCGATCTTAATTTTCAGGAAGACACTACGCTCTTCCAATCATAACTTGAGATTTGAGTGGTGCCATCACCATCTCTTGTCAGAGGACTGCACAGTGTTGCTGGGCAAAAATGTAAAGATTATTTTCTTCAGGATCAGTATCCCATACAACATTAATAGGTGTTCAGTTTCCCTAGTCTTTTGCGCTTTCAGTAAAGAAACGGTTCCGTTTGATAAAAAGAGAATAAAAAAAGATGAGAAAAAACCTTCAGCTGAATTGTCTTCACCTACTCTGATGATATACTGCCATTAAAGGACTTTAATGATCGAATTTAGTTAACTGCCCCTAGAATACTGGTCTGACCTGGATTGAGGAGCTCGATTCCTTGGAAGCTTCGGCCATTGCTTCCTTCACTGAAGAAGCAGACGCTGTCTTGTCAAGGGAGAGCAGGCGTACACCAATTTCAGCAGGAGGAAAATCATATCGCTTGCCAGCTGGAAAGTTATGTAATTGACCATGAAAGGTGACGAGGTGGCTCAGTCGGTAGCGTATGACTTGCGGTCCAAATAAGACTTGTGTTCCGGCGCGGGTATGAATCCCACTTATCTCAAGTCTAGCTGAGCAATGGTGTGTGTAGTAGAGGCACAACACTTTGCACCTCATCACTTGGATATAAAAAGTGGAAGTCCCTTGTGTGAAAGAATCACAAACCCAGACACATGAATAGATCCCGAATCGGCATTTCGTTATCGGAAAACTCAAGGTGCATAAATCGGTAAAGTGGTTCACCCCAAGTACATACAACTGACCAGCTAGTTGTATACGGGCTATCCAGCTATCTCGTCAGAAGGAAAAACGAAGACAAAATAAGATTAGGCGTGTTATTACCCCGGTTACCGTTGCACCCTGATTCGGCACCTTGGAATAGGGTGGCGGCCGTATTTAAGCATGTATATATATATATATATATATATATATATATATATATATATATATACATATATATATATATATATATATATATATATATATCCCTAGTTGGCACCTTAGGGAGACATATTGGGGGGAAGTGTCTTCATTAGGGAGACAACTGGTCATTAAGGAGACAATTTTCGTGTCTCCATTGCGTAAATTGCCATTGAACATGTATTTTAAAATTTGCATATAAAACAAATGGAAATGTCTTCCAAATGACCCATCTAGGAGTATATATATATATATATATATATAATCTTACATATATATATATATATATATATATTGAAACAAAGAAAGGAAAAACTGACCAGAAACAATTGATAAATAGTGAAAACTTTGACCAAAGAAAATGAGAAAAGAAAACGAAACCAATGGAAGCCCGTTTTCTGTGCTCAAAGATTTCAATATATATATATTATAATTATATATATATATATATATATATATATATATATATATATAAAATGTGACTCTGCACCTCAAAACAAACAAAAAGTCGCCAGACATTAATTTTTAGTTAAGACCATATTCTGAAAGAGAAGACTTTAAGCTTTAAAATGATGTATAACTCAAATCAAATGGACTCTCCTAACCTATCTAAATATTGGAAAGAAAGCACAAACTCAGGAAAAGTGTGAACTGAGAAAAGAGGCTCTGAAGTACAGTGTCTATTCAAGCGCTTAATCTTTACCAAACCGTGCTGGCTGTGCGATGAATGGGACAAAAAACAGGAAGTAAACCACCAGAGTAACAACAATGAAGGGATTATCAGATTAAACTGAAATTAAGCATGCCTCATTAGCACATTCTGTTCATATTCAATGCCAACTTTCAAAGCAGTAGCACTATCCTTTCAAAAGTTATTACAGTTGAAAGTGAAGAGTGTGGACAAGGTTTTTCAGAAATGAAAAAGGGATTCTAAAGACACACCTAATCACACTATGCTACCAAAAACGTTCGAGATAAACTGCTAAAAAAACACACTTTCCTGCCCGTTTTATGATACCAAATTTCAACATAATGTAAAAGAATACCCGCTCTTTCAGAAAATATGAAAAAGTCAAGTTCGGCTAGGTTGACCCATTTCACTTATTTTCAGTCTTTACGCAAAATCAGTTTGTGCGACTTTATGTTCGTTTTGAGGTGCACGGTCACAAATATAATTTTTCATTTATTTGTCATAATCATAATTGATATGTAGGGGGATGGAACCGCTCTTGTCCCTAACTGGCCATTAAAGGAGTATGGAAGAGGTGACAAATGGGACAAAATAGGGGTACCAGTGAATTGCAGTTTAATGCTCACAGACGCAATTTGGAAAAATGTACAAAATGCCTGATTTGACCCTTATTTGACCTTGAAAGTGACCTTGAGAGGTGAGAGTGACCTTGAATTGCTGAAATGATATTTAGAATCACATTCTCTTACCCCGTAAAATCTTCCACATGGGATTCATAACATTAATCAACCTTTTCAATTTGTAACTGCAGTTGACCTTTAACCCGGATGGCGGCCATATTGGATTTCACCAATATGGCGGCCCCAAGGGTTTTTAGTCTTGGCGCCCATCAAAAATCGAAAGAGTATGGTACAAGGGACCTATGAGCCAAATTTGGTGCTTTTGGAAGAATTTGAACCAAACAGCCCATTTTGAGCCCTTAGGCCCCCAACTATCAACTGAGAAATAAAGACGAAATAAAAACGGCTAGAAACTAGACTAGGGCCGGTGACGCTTGTCGCTATAAAATGACACAATAATCACAGTTCTTGCATTTATTTCATGAAGAATTCATCAAAACTCCATAAAACCATATATGTACATGTTGCTAGAGATGTCAGTAATACAATGGGATACATTGTAAGGTATAATATTGTGCATGGTTACCATGGTAACCATGCAGATGCCTACAGGTGATTGGTAACCCGAAAAATGCATACTGCTGCAAACTTTGGTATTTTTGTTCATTTTTTTAGATAGACGCAATGAAAAAAAAAAGCAAATATTTTCATTGATTATTGTAAAAAAAAAATTTCTCCTGTTGCCATGGCAACCAGTATTATCCAATCAGGATTCAGCTGTCAAGCCGTGGTCACAACTCGCCGTCCTTGTAAGTGCGTGCTGTCTACTTGCAAAAACGTGGACAAAATTTGGAGATCCGTACGTAGTAAGTACCGCCTCAGTACTAATAACCGATATATGAAATGAACACTTGAAAGAGCAACTTCACTTCAAAATGTAAATGGAAAGATGAAATGAAAAAAAAAAATGTCGTTCCAAATGAGTAATGAGAAAGGAATGACAAGAAACGACAACAAGAAGCTTGCTGCGAACGCTAGACCATATCTCAACGAAAACAAATACATGGTAATATATTTTGAACGTTTTGCACATGCACATCACCATGCAATTCGTGCAATACGGCGAATAATAACTTGCCTCTCAATTACAGCAAAGTTACGTAATCACGTAAAATAATTTTACCCTCAACGACCTCATGCTCGTCTTGTAAAGCAAAGGAACAGGAGAAGGGAGAATCAAATGAGAGAGAAAAAAAAACACACACACACACACACACCAGAAATTGGACAAGGGGAAACCTTGTGTACCAACTCGGACAATCGGAGCAACATCTTACCTACCTCACACCGAATAAGCACATAGGCATCTTAACAAACTGTTGATCTTTACATGATTCTGTATACTGATTGAGTACAAAATGCACACAATTTTGTGGGTACGACGGAAGCACCCGATGTACCAACCAAGGACAACCAGCTAATCAAGAAGCGAACCGAAATGGACATTACGGATGGGTTTTATTGGGACGATCGGAATTTGGCAGATGTGCAGTCATCGTAGAAAAACATGAGTGTGTTGCGCCACAAATTGTCGCCCCCTGAAATGGGTGACAAATAGCAGGAGCTGACGGCACAAATAGTCGCCCCTGCACAATATGTCGCCTGGCGACAATTTGTGCAGAGGGCTGACGGCACAAATTGTCGCCCGCCCTCGAAGCACATTTGATGGGTAATTTCATTCTTATTGGAATACCAACGCATAACTTACATGGCTACATCCATGCAAACAAGCCATGTAAAACTCACGTTAAAAATTTGAGGAAGTGTGTATGTGCGCGCGCACATGATAATTGAGTGTCCGTTTGTGTGTGAGTGTGTGTACGTATGAACATGTATGTGTGGGGTGCGCGTGAAGAGGAGAGGAGTGGATGGATGGAGTGTGGGTTTGAGGACTGGTGTGAATGTGTGTGTGTGTGTGTGTGTGTGTGTGTATGGAGTGGGCGGATAATGGGTGAGTGGAAGGGAAATGGGTGAGTGTGTGTGTGTCTGTGTGTGTGTGTGTGTGTGTGTGTGTGTGTGTGTGTGTGTGTAACCTAAAACAACATAGATGAAACTACTGTGTGGTCTATTGAACTATGCCCTCTTGAATTCATTTTGTATATTCCTTTAAGGGATCAGATTTGTCAAAGTTTTGCCCCTTGTCTTCGGATCTTGTCTCTTCATCTATCCCTGATTTCTAGTTTTACTTTGTTTCTCCAATTCCCTCCTCCACTGTGCATAATAGACTTGAGTTTTCTTTCGTGATATATGCTAGCTACAACCAGTTAATCAATGTTATCTCTTCCTCTGATCACACACCGGCGAATTTCCACATTCATCTGGTTACAAGGAAGAAAGCAACGCCCAAAAGCCTAGATTATTTGTCCAAAGTTTCTACAAGGAAGAGGAAACAGACCCTCCAGCTCCTGGTAGGTGTATTTTAATTGTTTAGTTTCATTCTTATGAGATTCTTTTTTTTCCATTTCAGAGATTTTGTTAATCATTA
Organism: Diadema antillarum; assembly: GCF_040938485.1. Lineage (NCBI taxonomy): Eukaryota > Metazoa > Echinodermata > Echinoidea > Diadematoida > Diadematidae > Diadema > Diadema antillarum. Next base: position 814,447 of record NW_027271850.1, on the reverse strand, counting down.
AATTGCTCTATCATGATAAATTGTTTCATCTGTTACATTTGGAAATCTAAAGAACGTGAATAATGATTTAGGGGTATTTATAGTCACTACTGAGACACTGCAACGAGTAACATTGGTTCCTGGTGAGGAGGTTGCAGCCATTCTGCCTGGCTCAGAATCGTATACGGACATGATTCCTAGGCTGGTGGCAGTGCCTAGGAGGAGGAGGAGGAGGAGGAGGAGGAGGAGGAAGAGGAGGAGGAGGACCAGACGTGATCAGTAGCAGGAGTGAGAACATATTCCCAAAGTCGAACAGAATTATAACAATATCATTCCCCCAAATTTCCCCATTATCTACATATATAATGTAGGGTTGTCGGAAAGTCATGCTGATGCCATAGTCCATTATATGACCTCTCCTTTTGTGATCCTAGATTATGCGTTTGGGCTGTCTTGCTACGATCACAACCTTTTTTGTGGCATTTCGTGCCCTTCCGAATCAGGTTTCCTGAAGTCAATACGCAGAGACTGCAAGTACTGTCCTACAAAAGGATTCGTACACTCTACTTGATGCGGAAAGAGCACCGAAGAATGGCTTTCGAAATCCTACAACTGCCTACGTTATCTTGCCGGCGCTCTTAGTGGACGCCAGGGGGATGGAAGATCAACATTAACTAAGAGTTTGTTCGCAAAAACCGATAAGTCCATATTTGCCAAATGGAGATATTTGCGATTAAAGGTCAAGAAAAATAAAGAGAATAATAAGAAAATTTTTGAATCTTTTGACCATAACTTCAAAAATGTACCTTTATATGTAGTGACCAATATATCATTTAAAAGGTATTATTTTGTACTTTATGACAGAGACCGTACTTCAAAATCTTCAAAAATGGACTTATCGGTTTTTGCAAACAAACTCTTTATTTATTTCGCTGATTTTTTACAAGAGCGCCATCTTTTGTTGAAAGTATACAAAAATGAAAATAGAGTGTAATGAACATGATGAGCGCAGATACAGATGTATTAGGTGAACATTTACATTATCAAGTGATACCCACACTTTTGAACCCTCTCCACTGTGATTTAATAGCCGGAAAAGTGCAGTAACGATGATTCATAAATCTAACTTTTCTAACCATTATCTTATTCTATCATTAAAGGGATGGTATCTAGTATTGGTGGAGATGAGGATTGGGCTTCAACTTTTTGCGAGATACCAAGAGTCCCCTCATGAAATAGTACAGAGCATACCATTCTAAGAGGTTTTCTGATGAAAATCGGTTTTTGAATGGTTGAGATATCCAAAAACAATTAAAGTAAATCAAAGTGATCGTAATAAAAGGTGGGTCCCATCTTTTATTCAGATTGCTCTGTTTTGGATATCTCAGCCATTTGAAAATCAATTTTCATCAAATAAACGTTGAATCCCTCTTGGAATTACTTGCTCTCTCACATTTCATACGATATTTCTCATTGTCTCGCCCCCCAACAAATGTTAGAAACCTGAAATTAGGTCTCAACCAAAACTATATTCCTTTAAAGTGTCCACGCAACAGCTGTTGACGGGTAATTAAAAAAAAAAAGAAGGGGGATGGACATTTTTCCCTGTATAGACATGTCTTTTTATTAGTATGAGTAGGCCTACTCATTGCTTCGGTTGATTATCCAGCTTGGAAACACCGTTTCACATCGCGATGGCTAGATTTCAGACATTATCTATTTTTGCTGACTGGGTGCATGATATCATGGGGGAGGGGGTACCATTGGTCCTTTTACCCCGGCCTGCACCCACCCCCTCCCCCCCCCCCCCCCCAAAAAAAAAAAAACAAAAAAAAACAACAACAACAACAACACACACACACACACACACACAAACAAACAAACAAACAAACAAACAAAAACGTTCCGCGGCCTCTGATTACGGTGATGTTCAAATGAATAGGTTGTCAGTCTGTCAATTTGATTATGAACAACAATGCTGATGGCATCAACGGTATTCTCAATAGCCCATTCGAACACATCTGGTTTGAAATACCGAATAGCAGTCTTTAATATTTTCTTTACAATGACCAACATATAAATTTCAACCCTGATATTTTGCTAGCTTCTTAAAACAATAATATTATCATAGATCCTCGTAGCATTTTGGAGCTTACAGTCCAGGTTGTTTGATATGGAAGCGTTGTCAAGCAGTGTTTTTAACCTTAACCGTTGCCAAATCGTCGAGACCAAACTCATTTTCAGGCGTTATTTAGCACCATTTTAAGTGACTTCGCTGAGATAACTTGATTCTATCAACCGTGGAGCTTCTACAGCGACATGATTCAACACCCGTGGGACTATTGTGCGCAGCGCTGTGCATTTGCTCGCGATGTATTCGCCACTGCACAGCTAGAAGCAATAGAGCGTACGCGTAGTACCCAGCCTAGCAACGGATCAATGCGTCCCCCACGACTCAGAGGTACCCAACGAAAGCTTTAAAACGGGAAAGATCACAGGTGTATAGCACAATGCCTGGTGTATGCTTTTCTTTCGTCCACAGAGCTCACTGACTATGCTACAATAGAACCACTAGTAGGGAATAGTTCCGTGTATTAACTGTACAAAGCATTTGTATTTACTCGAAAGCACTCCGGTCTGCGTGAAATGATACTGACAGAGGGAATAGTGTGTCACCACACGATTGAACCAAAATTTGGTTTTACTGACATGTCAATCATCGCTGTGCGGAGAAAGTCGAGTGATATGTTATTCATCGTGCTCTTGATTACTCAGGTGAGATCTTAATAACAGTAATGTAGTATGTGTTATCGTTAGCGGCCACACGGGAAGAGATGACTCAGGCTAAAGTGGAAATCGCAATACGAAGATAGCGGTAGGGAGAGAGAGACTGAGTCATCATTCATGCACTAGCAATGGTTTGTTTGATTTGTTGATCGTATGCATAACTCGTTCTCAATATCCGAAACATGATTTAAGTACTGCAAAGATCGAAATCATGCAAGGCCACAGCAAGACAGGTGTAGGATGTAACATAAGTAATGAGTGACCATTCGACAGCTCTATGATTCTTTACATTGAATATGTACAGAGGATTATTATACACTGTATGATGTGAAAACGATACGAGATTGTTAAAATGTTTTTGATAGCGTTACAAATATGCCTGAGTGCTGTAATAGTGGAAACCCCATTAAGTCAGCACGACGAGATGATATATTGCGTAATTCAAACCTGCCCCCGCGGATCTTCAGCTGACTGTATGTTTACTATTAAAGAACGAACCTCTCCTCCCGAAAAACATAAAAACAAACTGTTCAGACATGTCAAATGTACTAGTATGTATGTCTGGGGGAGGGGGTGTTATCACTGTAATTATTGACAAACATACCCCCTTGGCAAAATGAGATATCTGTGAATGAATGAATATATATATGCACATATATATGCATATATGCATGCCAATACATGTACAAACTCAGCAATAACTAATTATTTAGCACCTTCACTAGTCTGTTTCTGACAAATAACTCCTTTCATAGATATCCACTTCTCACTCCACTGAATTCCACTAATGCCCTTAACACGTTTTTTTTTTTCCACTCAATCTACTTTCTTCTTCTTTTTTTCTTCTTTTTTTTTTTTTTTTTTACAGTGGCTGGGCTCAAATCCTGGAAGAGTCTCATTGATAGTTTAAAGGGGTCCCGAGTCTAGATTCTTTCAAAACTAATAAAAAGAAAATCTGTTCAGTTATTTAGAAAAACTCGTCTGGGCCTCATCTTTATAAAATTGCCAACGTTTCAGATATTTATATTGCAATGTAGAAGAACGTTGCTGATTCGTTAATGTTGCAAAAGAAAGGGAACATCTACATACCTGTTATTTTCTTTTAAACATCAAGCGTTTGCTCAGCAGCTATGACCATCCCTTACCTCTAGTCTTAGCCATCGACCCCCCTTTTTTTCCACTCCACGTTACTTTCTCTCTCTCTTCTGTGCTGCATAATAGTGCATTGTTGCATAATAGCAGCGACCTTGTGTTGGAATTTGTCCAGGGTGTTTGTTTGAAGCTAGTTAGGTTTCTGTTCTTAGTTTGTGTAATTGGGAAATCTCCGTTTTTCATGTTATCAGCATATTAATCATGTAATTTTGTATCGCTTTGTTTGTGGAAAATGCACCCTACAAGCATTGATTCTGTATACTTTAGCATTCGTTCCCATTTTCAGTGTTGTCATATACACAAGATGTGTTTTGTATTTTCCTTTCTAATTAATTGCATACTTATATTAAAATTTCATTTACTATACATTCTGATGTATACATATACCCGTATTTTCTATTTAAAAAAAAGTATATTTGCGTATTTCTTTCGGGATGGAATAAAAGCGACCACCCCGTGCTAGCAGAACCTGTTTTGTTTGAACATTTAATACAACTGTTTTCTCTCTTTAAATTTAAACATTGAAAGAGCTCATAGAGAGATGTTGAGTTGAATCGTTTCTAAATCAAGGTTTATGCAATAAAGTATAACTGTATAAGAAATTGTAATGCGAATTCGCTATGACACTATCCTGTGACGAAAAGAAAACAGTGTTACGTTTCTCCATCTTTCTTCTTACTCAAACATCGCTATGGCTCTTGTTGTTTCCTGAGACTTGAGCGAAGCTAGTGGAGTTTTTACGTCTTCGAATAAGCGCCAATACAGAAGAATGTGTGTAAAGCTAAATACATACAGTGTTCAACGCTTAGACTTAATGTATTTGTACATTGTACATCATACATAACCAGCCAATATCGTTATCAAACCGGTATTTTTGATAACTCTTCCTACATATCTTTTCACATTCATAATCTAATATTTATGATTCAATCCTTTTTTGAGTTTCAGGTACAAGGCTTGCACCACGACAAGTGATAGGGTATTAAACTAAATTCGTTTCGATTTCAATCATTTCCCAGAACCATGTGCCCAGGCGTGCAAATTTACTGACGTAACGACTTTATCTTGTCAACAGGATGAGGTGAATTTCATCAAATTGCCTCCTGTGTCATAAGATGCATACGAGGAGAATGAGAGGAGAGGGGAGTTATTGTTTGTTTCCCCCGGGAATGTAACCGTTTTGCGGTCATGGCTTGCTGGGGACTTAGGGGGCCATTATGTAATTCCACTTAACATGAGGAAGAATCCTCTTCTTGATGCAAACGAGTTCTCTGCTAAGCGAACATGGCAGGAAATGCAATTAAGATGCGTTTTTGTCAGAGTGCAATTAACCTCACACGGCAGTTGCTGGTGTTGATAATGCAAGATTGACAGCCCAAATAGTGACCTGAAGTATCAGTAATTATTATTTTTTTCTCTCTCAACATAACGTCACAAACCGACGGAGACTTATCAGTTAAACAGCGATTAACATATTTATCTGACCATGATAGTACTTAAGTTTCGGTTTGGACATGAAAGGAGCATTACAATTGCTAAGAGATTCTGTTTTACTTCTTTCTGTTTGTATCCAGTTGTGTGCATAATTATTCATTTATAGTCATTTATTTGGTAATATTAAATTATGCTATCTGGAAGGGGATATAGATATATGTTCGTTCAGTTACATTTTTTTTTTTGGTTACAAACTCATTATATGGATACAATACACTTAATGCTAAGACAGCCTAAACTGCCCTTCACATCCATCCTTGCATTAAATTCTTCATATCCTGATTTCTACTGAATACGAGAATACGAGAATGATCATCAGCTTTGCCGCTTGATATGCAAAAAAAAAAGAAGGAAAAAAAAAGGAGTGCCAGCATTCACTGGGATGAGAGCAGATATCATCATATCAAAAAGAAAAAAGAAAAAAAGAAAAAGAAAAAAAAAGAAAATGAGCTGGAAGAGGAGAAGGAAAAACAAAAGAACGAGATAGAATTGAATTAGAAGATATTAAGACGTAAGAGGAAAAAAAAGTTTAAAAAGACAAGATACAAAAGGAGATGTAAGAAGAAAAAAGAGAAAAAAAAGGAAAAGAAGAAATCGCAGAAGAAGAAGCGAAGGAGACCCTTAAACACATGATTTCGTGGTTTCTGAAGAAGTTAACAGGTTTTTCCAGGACAGAGGAAAGTACCTGTATCACGTTTTTAAGAGATGCATGTATTTCAGATTGTATAATCCAAAGCTGGCTAACAGAATTCTAGTTGACCAATAGCTTCTGATGAATAAACAGCAACAACAACAATAACAAATTATATTGATAATAATAATTGTGATGATGATGGTGATGATAATAATAATGATGATAATAAACTTGAAATTAAATTAAGTTAGATATCCAGATTTTGAAAAGAACTAATCCACTTTACCATGTCACATGTCCAGTAAATTGTGCTCGATTTTGTTTGAAGAAAGAAAGGAAAGGAATTCAATGACAATAGCTAGGTATCTAATTTGAGAGCAGACATCCACCCCCCCCCCCCCCCCAGCAAACATCAATACAACAAAAAGCTACACTCCAGGCATATATGTGACCGTGCACCTCAAAACGAACATAAAGTCGCACACACTGATTTTATATAGCGTGAGGACTGTAAACAAAATTCAAGTGCAAATGGGTCAGTACTTAGTGGGAATCGTGGGAACTTGACTTTTCCATATCCTTGTGAAAGAGCAGGTCTACTGTTTACATTATTTGCTTCAGAAGGGTCTCATATTCAAGTAATGTGCAGTTTAGTGTTTCCAGGTTAGCGTGAGTATGACATTACTTGACCGTTCTGAAGCAAATCATTTTCACACAACAGTAGATACATAATGTACTCTTAAATGAATCCCATAAGGATTGGAACAATCATCCCTCAGCATTCCCAGTGATACCCGCTGATCGGTTACTAGCCATCCCCTTTAAGACATGGGGAAGTGGGGACGAGCCGTGGTAGATCGTTCCACAATCGCGGTGCAGCCGTCACAAAAGCATTTTTATTTCTTTTATTTTAACAAAAAATAGAGAGGTGGCGCGCGCCTGCTGCGCCCTCCTCTGGATCCGCCACTGCGTTTAGTATGAAAAGCAAGCAAGAAAAACCACTGTTAAAAAAAAAAAGGGGGGGGGGGGAGAGAAGCGAAGAGCAGTATGTAGGAGGTTGATTATGCTGCCTTAATTGCCAACGCCGAACTGGTCCGACATGATTGTACAACATCCGCAGAAATCTATTCTGTCATAATTCATTATCTGTATATCTAATTTTTTTACTTCACTCATTTGTTCATTTGGGGGAGCAGAGACAAATTCGTCAAAATGTAAGGGCATATATTCTTTTTAATTTCTCCGTCAGTGTTACTTGTAAAATAAACAGAACCCCGCAAGCACGTTTAGGCATAAAAAGAAAGAAAAACAAAACAAAACAGAAAGGCCCTCATTGCAAATCGTTCTCTTCTTTGTCAAATTTGTTTGTCATCTCCATGGTAGAAATCGCACCAGCTTTGTATTACGGGTCAGTCGCAGGCCATGCGTGAAGACCAGCATAAAATCTCATGCATACCTTTACTCCCTGTCATTATAGTCTACTGTGTATAGTAATCCATTTATACTCACTGCGATTATGATCTTGGCAATAATTGTGCACATACATGTATGTATGACTTACCTTTCCAAGAGAGAATAAGGAGAATTGGAAAGTGTGTGTATATTTAATTGATGCAAATAATGAACACACATAATATATTTATAAATATTATCATTATGTGTGCGATTGTGAGTGTGTGTTGTGTGTGTTTGTTTGTATGTAGGCCTATTAATCATTTATATACAGCTGTACATCTACTTCTGTGCCAGATGAAAAGAATGAAGCTTCAAGAACAAGTGAATTCTTTGTTCTATTCCATTTATTCTATTTCATGGAATGTATTTAGTGGGATCACTACTGTAAAAAAGATTCACTGAGACATTCCGTGGAGTTAACAGCTCAGTAAGGAGAATGCAGGGCAAAGAGTGTATAATTTTTGTAAGATGTTCTGCAAAATGAACGGTACAACGCTGGCCTGAAAGATTACCACCGCTTGTCACGTTCGGGATTCCGTCATCGATGCGAGTTGAAGGTGGACATGTGCAAAGTCCTGCGCCCTTGCGGTTCCAGTGGGTACAATGATCTACTTTTATTAATTAAAACAGTGCAGTATCAATTAACTGTCCTGTTATCCCTAATGCTTAGCGGACGTCTTCTTCACGTCTCTTGACTGCGTGCCAAAACGTCTTATCATTAAATGAATTCTGATATTCTATTAAGGGTTCCCTACTTTTGTTGGTTTTTTCGCCTTTGTTTGTGTTGTTGAGCACCAGACTTAGGTCAGGATGCGTCGTTTGTTTTGGCTAGATATCGTTTTTCGCTACTGGTTGCAGGTTGTTTCGTGTAAAATCGGACGGATCACATAGAATGTGATCATGTGAGTGTTTGCGCTTCTTGAAGGGAATGACGACGACATCGCGCACATTTTCTTTTAAACCATCTTTGTAGGGAAGATACTTTCCAATTTGCAGGTACTTATATAGTTTGCTCGAAGAAACTCAAATCTGAAATGAGAACGAGCAATATTTTACCTGAGAATATTTTATGGAATGTATCTGGGTTTGTTCCCAGGCGAACATATATTCGTTTCATTTTTCCAGTTTGTTCTTTTCAGGCAGGGATGTTGATGTTCTATACATTCAGTGCTGAATGTAGATATCTTTGCAGTTCATAATATTGGCTGCGTGTCTGTCATGCACCCACGCAAATCGAAGAACAGTTCATGTCACAGTTTCAGTTGCCAGTTCAAGTGTATGTTTCAACAGAGGGAATAATGATCAAAATGGAAAGCAGTTTGGAACAAGTGTGGTAATACACATATTGTGATTCCCTATTTCTGTAGGGGCAGTCGAAGCAAAATCAACTGTAGTTTCTTGAATCATCACGATGAGCATGCAAATGACATCAACATTTTTTAGACTAATCTGACTTACAAAAAGTAATCACTTTTCACTGAACTACTACAGCATGCACGCTAATAATTACTGCTAATTTTGATCGAAGCGAATACTTAAAGTAACCTGTCCTTCCTTTAACAGTAAGTCTCGACATGGTAACCTTCTGAACCCTCCAGCGGATGTCCCCCGTCTCACTGGCCGGCCGACGGTCCTGGGGCTGCGCCTTGCCTTATACTGCCTCACATTTCGTCATGATTCTCACTGATAACATCCTGCAACCTGCCACCTCCGTTAACAGGTCACGTGGCAAGCATACTGCTCATGAGGATCCTTCAAGTCACGTACTGATTGGTGCATCACAATCGCGTGGAGAGAAGGTCACGTGAACAATGACAACCGTATGATTTCGTCTATCAGTGGTTTTCTCTCAGTGCACAATGCATTTCACCAATGAGAAGAAAGTTGGCTAGGAATGATAGCTTTCATTATTCAATCTTACAGTTTGTCGGATACAGATTAAAGAAAAGATCTCACAATCAGAAATCGATATTACTTTGACTGCCGATTTTTTTTTTTCGGGTTACTATAATGACTTCATTATTGATGATAATCGATAAGTTTTTAATGCTATACATCATATCGTACGTGCCAAGTACAGTTCACTGAGCGTGTTTACATAATGCATGAAAATCGTATACCTATTATATTTCACCCGTTCTCTGTACACACAGCAAAGAACCCACAACTTTTACAGATGCTATTGCAACCACCCAAATAATCATTTCCCCTTACAGGAAAATCTTCCTGGCTGTCCGTAACAATGAGTGTGTGTTGACGCACTTTGTCATGTGTCATGGATATTCAGAGACACGATGGAACATGTAACTAGAATTATCAATATTTACTTCAAAATCTAAGCTAAAAAAGAACAAAACCCTAGATGCTATCATTTTTTTTGTATCAAGAACAGAGCTATATGACCCAACCATGATTTCACAGTCTGTTGCTGTGTAACCGACTTTCATTTCCGAGCAAACTTAAACCAGCACCTGTCAAAGTGTTGCGGTGAGCTGTCAGAAATCACTGCGGTGACTTGGAGAACTATACACCCATGTACCTCCCCGTCAAAATCCTGGCAATCGTCGATAACGCTTAATTGTAAGTGGTGTAGGTTATAGCCAGAAAGTACATGCGGAAAGCCGAAAAAGACAGCGAATAGGGAGATTACTGAATTGACAGAGCGATGGCATTCTATTCCCTATGGGTCTGCGTAGCTCCCTGGTCATCGATGACACAATCCATTTTGTGATTTAGGCACCGAAAAGGCGTAGACTGCAAGTGCAACCGGTGCTTGAGCATAGAATACGAAACTACATATCACGATTTACGCTCTTGATGAATTCGCCATGCACTTCATGTTGGTCCACTTGGTTTAGGAACACATGACGGAAATTTGTGTTTGTGACCACAACGTCATTGTCAAAAGCTCATGCTGACATATGTGCAATATTTTTGCAATAAGTCAATGTTGATATCTAACGACTGTAGGCTCTAAAACGCTGTCACTACTCAGAAGACCCAACCATTCTTATCCCAGAGCACCGGCATGTGCCTATACGCAGCTGGGTGATGAGAGAAATGGTAGGTAAAACATCTTACTAGACCCAATTCTAGCTCGGGACCTCCCATCTGAAAGTCAGAAAGCTAAGTTCATGCCCTGTACCACCACTGACCTCAGTGGTTCCACTGTTGATATATGAAACAGAGAAAAAGCTCAAACTGTGCCTTCATCACAGAAAAAAAAAAAAACCTCGAAGGCTATCCCACTTGTTGCTGTACTTAACTACTCACCTACGTTTACCTCATTTCAATTAAAGGAATGCCAGGATTACTTTAATCATTGTTTGCTGTTTATAGATAGGTAATTCCTTGTTGATAGGCAGTGGATCTTACTCAAAGACAATATCCATTCTTCGTGGTTTTCAACCGATTGATTCACACAGTAGAATCAATTGAATTTCAGTATAAATCAAATAGGGATTTGCAGATCACTTGTATTGTGGCATGATACCAATTTCATTTGAAGTCCAATCAATGAAAACTGTTAAAACGCAATGTGATAATCTGTTTACATAGACAGTCGATACAGGCGAGTAAGTTAGGCCTAATCCATCAGCAAATAAGTTTATGCGCTTTTATCAAGTTTCACAGAGAATCTCTGTATCATTTTGATGGGAGAATGGGATCATTTAAGTTCGGAATAGTAAAAATACCTGGATGTGATATTTTCACTTGGATCTAGACACGTTGTTCAAGAACAAGCGAAAGAAACTCATGGATCTGCAGCTTTGAGTGTAATCTCGGTAACACCGGGTGCACTTTTTCAGGATTACACAGAGAAAAGGACACCATGAAGTCATGTGCTTCTAAACCTGCTGTTCCGTCAAACACTATCAATTTCCACGGCTTTATCGCCGAGTCCAAGCCGCACAGTTTTAAAACAGAGATGACAGAGCAGAAAATCCCAGGAATACCACTCGGATAGTGTGCGGTTTTCCCGTCGGATTTGGCTAGTTTTGCTCCATCGCTGGTCCCGGACCTGTGGGTGAGAATACTACTCAGGCTTATGACTGTTGTGGCTTGTTTTGGACATGCGAAGGTCAACGCTGTTCCAGATTCTACTGATACTGCCCATGCCCCTCGTTTGTAATAATTTTGCTTTCAAGAACTTTTTACCACTTATTTGATTCGCTAATTTCATTCTTTCTTTTAATTTTTAGGGTTACCAGCTTCATAATTATTCATAACACAGCTCTAGTTTGATTTCAGTTTCCGCAACTCTTTAACTCCGAACTCTTTAAGCTCTCCAAGTTGCTATACTAAGGTGGATTATGACCTCACACTTCGAAATGGATTGCAAAGACAAGGCACTGACACGACCATCTGATTTCACCTGCCTTTAATATACACATGTAAATTTTGCTAATGGATTTTGTTAGGGAGGGGTAGGTTTGAAAGTTTGAAAGTTTTGAAAGGGGTAGATGATAGCAACATAATACGTTTGCAGTTGTTTTTTTCACGATGCACTGTCGATTATGGGGACTCTCGAATTAATGACTTCATGCACAAATATAGACCTCATGATAATGTTACTGATTACATGAAACTGATCATGAGGATTGAATCTTGCAGGGGTGTTTGCTACCGCCTACTTTTGTTTGTTTGTGATCATCCCCCTGAATAGTTGAATCCCTTCACTTGTCTTTTGAAAAAGAGATAAAGCACACAACATTTACAACAAACACCATTGTCATGATTGTAGCAAAGACCGTGTCAAAATGAATCGGGACAGTGCCTCCATGCACTAACGCCATGCAAATGCAAACAGGGATCAGTAGACATGTTTACTCATACCATTGTATCTATCACTGTCATAGTCATTAATGTCGGTGGCTGCAATGGATGACGAAAGCATGACCAGCCTTTCTCCGAGGCTGTGGCAACCGTCATCTAACATAGCAACTAAAACATCCACATCAACAAACGCAGGACGTTATCTCGTCGAAATCAATCGTTCTGATTCTGAATCATCAGCAACAATATGAGTAGGTTGATTCAGAGTCGACGCTACTTGCGATCGATCATCTAGCAAGTATTCCTTTGAAGCAACACGTGATGATCCTCGTCACATTACCACTCTCTTCTCTGTCTCCCTTTCTTTCTATTGATCTATCAACCTATCAACCTATCTACTTTTCCTTTTCATTCTGCTAGGGCTTGTTCGTGTCTACAATATGTCTCCACAAATCGATCTGTATATAATGCCTATCTATCGTATGTTTACATACATGTATCTATTTATATCTATATCGACTTGTTTATCTCATTCGAATATAATCCACTCTGCCTCTCTCTCTCTGTAGAGTCTGTCTATTTGTTAATTGACCTGGTTAACCAGCCTGTATGAATAGAATATATCAATTCATCAAGCTATCTATCTATCGCTTTCTCTCATTGTATCTATTTCCATATCTCTTTCTCGTCCATCTACTAGTGACTTTTCCATTCGTTCACAATGCAAAGCATGATGAAGTCGAATAATCTGACAGTCGCATGCGACGGCGTTAGTGGATATCACTCACCTCACATATGGCAGGAAAATCTGAAGTAGGTCTACACTCATTTTTTTTTTCAAGTTAAAAGTTGTAAGTTAAATGCCTCATAGCGCTTTGCCCAGTCCCTCGTGTCCCCCCCCCCCCCCCCCCCCCCCCCCCCAAAAAAAAAAAAAAACAGCAACAGTGCTCCACATATCCTTGCCCTGCGCAGGGCCTGACAGAGTCTTATGGAATCCACGTGACCAACTGTATCTCCAGGGTTCGTATCTCCCTCAGCATCCGCTCCTCTCTCCAATCGCACTCGATCGTTACGGAGACTTCCAGCTCAACACACCGCCTCACTCAGATCTTGTGTGTTGTCATCCTTCTAAAAACGAAAACGACATTGGCGAGTTTTGTGTCACAAGGGAGTGAACATCGTGAATGTTACAGTGCATCTATTACCTTTTTGTTCGTGAACAAAACTACGTACAAGAGTCGAAGAGATGCGCGCACGTCGAGTAGACGTCATGCCATGCAGAGTTCTGCCAATGTTCGGAGTGGACTCAGTGACTGTGCAAGAGTCATAGACACCCGGTCCTTATCAGCTGGCAAGACAAACAGGGAGGTGTTAGGAGTGCGAGGATGCTGTGTATATAGCTTTATACTGGATTCTCTTCAGCGGCAGTATTGTTTGATGCCTACTTTATTCATTAGCATGACAAGGTAAGTACTCACGCACGCAACGTCGGGAAAAATGACTGTACCCTAGTAGCTCGATTTATTCATGCATTTATCCATTCATCTGATTTTTTTTTTTTGGACATGTAACCTATTCATGGGAAATGGGGGAGGGAAGGGGTGGAGCTGATACAGTCATAAACGGGTGACATGTTTGGCATCTTTAATTGTGATTTTTGTGTAGCTTCTCTTTGTTTTGTTTTGTTTTGTTTGTTGTGTTTTAGCGTGAAAATATCTTGCCTCAGGTGAAGCCCTTACCTAAGTTTGCTGACTAGCCTTGCTTGACAATAGAATAAAGTAGTTGCCACAGGAATTCTATGGAATTGATAACAAGAATAAGTGTGATGACTAAAATATCCCGATAAGGATGTATGCTGGGATAGTAGCTATATAGGCCATATTATGCATGGTAAATTCCTGCGTGCACCGAGCGTAAGTGTTTGTGCAATGCTAGTAACGCTATATTAACATTAACACTACTATCCAACTATCAAAACATTTCCTTTCAATGTTGCTGATATTATGCCATATTCCAACTATTGTGCAGGTTGTTTGTTTTTAGGGTTTTTGTGATTTTTTTGGTGGTGTTTTTGTGTTTCTTTTTTTTTTTCTTCTATTGGTGAGACCGGAAATTGATACTCTCGGTAAAGCAGCTGCCAGATATTGAAGAAGAATGCGCTGTTGCAATGTCCCTTCGAGGAGCTTTTGCAATATCCTTTCCATCAGTAAGAGCAGACTCTGGTATATGTAACCATGGTAACATTATTATTGTATTTGTACACAGAGTGTGGTTCAATGGATGCTATTTTGTGTGGGTACGTGTTGTAGGCCTACGTATTGTCGATATTCTACGCAAGTAGTGATAATTATCACGGACATACGATGATACCTGCAGCTAAAATGTGTGCTATAAATTCCTTGTTTTGTCATCGCTGTGTCTGTTACGGAATGGGCAAGAGGAAACAATCTATTCCGGGCGCATTTTTTTTTTTCGCTGACACATTCTGTTTTAATTTTACGCAGCTCCATCGCTCGTGTAGGCCTCCAAAATAATAAGCAATGCTTAATGATTCATGTGCAACATAGCTTCCTGCATACATAGGATAACCTGCATCCGTTACTGTCATATATATACGACGAGAAGCATCGGAAATGTTAAGTGTATATTAAAAGGCCTGTTTGACCTAGAGTTGACTTTTAATTTTTTTTTTGTTCACGTTCCTCTTCTCGGTGCTCATTTTTTTTTCTCGTGTAGGATACAGTGATGTCCTGCCCTCCCCCCGACAACATGGGGAGAAAATACAAACAACCAATTTAATAAGCAAGCGATTGATAAAACCACATGGTTAAGTTGTCAGCTAAACACTGTGAAGAAAAATACAATAAAAAAATATTGATCAAAACATATAGATAAATGCTGATCAAGACATTCGTCGAAGAATGACTGGTAGGTAATCTTACAGCATTTTCATTGAAATCTGCATACCTGCGATATGAATTTCATATTAATGCATGGCATATTCATACAATTACACAAACTGGAAATTCTGTATGTGGACCGCATTCTCTATATGGATTTTTTTATGCCAAGAATGCATTTGTAAGGTATTAACCATTTTTGTTAGTTCTGTTTATTCTGAGCGTATTCAGTTACATTTGTTATTATGATGTATCTTACCATAAGAAATACGTGTGTGAAAATGACACGAGACGAAATGAAAAGTAAATTGTCTCTTCACTCGTCACTTATATAACTCCTTATGATATTTCTTAAACATCTGAATATTTCGATGGTCATTTAGCTGAAAAACAAACAACAACAAAAATAATGCAGGGATAAGTCTGTCCCTGGTAAACAACACCGTGCGTGACCTCGATGCCAAAGCCTGCCGAGCCAAAAAGTCAATGTGAACTTCACCGTCAGTATCCGTCTGACCGTCTAGCCGAAGAGGAGGGGAAATTATCAATTAGGAGACCAATTACGAAAAATAAGCTTTTCAGTTTGATTGTCACTGTAGGGATCCACCCTCCCAGGTTACTAACCTCAGTAAGTTCCGCTGATAATTGCATCCGTCTTTTGACGAATCCGAACACTCCACAGCTTGGAATTCGTTGAAAAATAGAATCGAATAACCTAAGTTTTCTTTTCAAATTTTCGATTGATGTTTCATCGATGAATCAAGCCATATTTCTATCAAGAGGCATGTGAGTGTGCGATGCAGAGAGATTGTAGAGTCTAAACGATGATCATCGATGTTTGTTTGTTTGTTTTTCAACTTTTCACTGATCACCCTGACATGGAGAATGCCCGAAGGGAGGTTGTTGTTGACGTTATCATTCCTTTAATACTGCTGACGTAGCCTGTCCAGGTCAACCCATCAGTGATGATTCACCATCTTATTCTTCATCTCGTTGACGAAGATGAGTAGCACATTATGATCAATTCGCTGGCAACTTATCAATACGGTCTATCTTTCATCATGCTGGCGAAGGTAAAATGAGTGTTTGTATTCACCTGGGTAACTGAGGATACCATTATGCAAATTATTATAATGTAGTGTTAACATTTTTAAGAGTTGGTCATAAAGATTCAAGGTCAGGAAATAATAAGATTTTAAAGTCCCCAAAACTTGTGGAAGACTCTCCTGCGGCAACTAGTGCCGTTCTATGATTAGGCCCTGCTGTAGTCGGTACCCTAGATGTTGCCTGGTTCATACCAGGGTCAGAAGGAACCTTGTGAAGGGAAATAACTTGCCCCGGGATGAACACGCAAATCAGGGTTCGATCTGAGAAATCCCGTTGCAAGACAAAAATTCAAAATAACACTAAGAACCTTGTTCGCCGCAGTGTACATGGTTTACATCAGCCATGTTTATCTATAGCTAGGTGGTGTTCATTAACCTCAATTGCGTCCGTGGTATCACCTTAGATGAGAGTCTGTAACAGTCTCATTTGCCAAACTTTATAATCGTATTACAGCCTATATTCAGATTGTTTACTTTGTACGAATCACGGAATTCTTAATTCTATTCACTTACCTTTGGCAACTAGACGATGCTTGTTTGCTTATTTGTTCGTTTATTCGTTGTTCTTCTGCCCCAGTGAAAGTAGACCCTACTTAAATTAGATATCCGCTATAACACTTTCTGCTCGTTTAAGAACGAGCGAAAGGGATGTGAGATTTGCACTTGTTGCAAGGAAGCAAATGTATTTAAACATGCCTTTCTCTACTGAACCTATGATGCGTTACTCTAAGGTTTGTTTTTGTTTTTTGTTTTTTGTTTTGTTTTGTTTTGTTTTGTTTTTTGTTTTGTTTTGTTTTGTTTGTTTGTTTGTTTGTTTGTTTGTTTGTTTGGTTTTTTTTTTTTTTTTTTTTGGGGGGGGGGGGGTTATTGCCTTCACGTCATGACGGTTTCATGGTCTCCATACAACAAAACACTCGTCTTTCTTCGATAGAAAACGATGTGTCAAGTTGGTGATCCCGTAAGGAAATTGAAGAGAAGTTTTGCGCATTTTAATATAGAGAAGTGTCGTCTTGTTTGCGGTAGTGGCAGATATGATGACGTACTTACAAATATGGTAGCTACCTTTAAATGCCACCTGAAGTGTTATACATGTTATATTGCATTGGTGTTGAAGAGTGACACGTATACACCCACACACGTGAGTTGGCAAGGTTGTGTGAACCCTCTTGCATAGCATTCTTTTTCTTCGTCGTCGCCTTCCTCTACTTCTAATTTCTCTTCTTGTTCTGATTTTTAGCAGCAGATTACGCAACACGCGCTCGTCAATAACTTTATCCGCTGGGACAATTTTACTCAATACCACCAAAAATATTTTAGTGATACATTCGAAGGAAATTGCAATAGAACAAAGGAAAATCGTGCAAATTATTAGTCTTCCGACAGTATAACTGTTTTCGAATAATTTCCATACCATGAATCACGATTATCTCCATGATTCTATTTTCGGGTATTACCTCTATTTCATAACATTGTGTCAGTGTATAAAAATGCCATAAGCACTTCGGAAGTGTAACTTGTGTAATGTATTATTTCGCAGTCCTTCATCATCATCATCATCATCAAGCTTGCAAGAGAGTGTACTGTCTTTATAATTCCACCCCATGGACAAATGGCTGCTCATTCATATGATTATAATAGCAAGTTGGAGCTATATTCACTTTATCATTACGTGAATTTCATTCATTGCTGTTATGTTACACGAAGAAACAGAACATTCACATTCAACACTCCACATCACTGTGCTAGCACGACTCTTGTGCTTCACAGGCATGACCAATTTAAGTTCCGGAAAGTGCCCGCTAACGTGGCAATTTAGAAACATTAACCTAGCATTTTCAGGCATTCTGACTCACTGTCATCTTTGCAGTCCATCTTTTAACAATCATTTTCATCCTATATTCAGCAATATTGGTCGAAGATGCACTCTGCAATCTATAGAAATATAAATTGGATGATTTTAACGTTTCGGGGGTTTTATTTTGACAGTGTTAAACTGGCTTACTTAGTGGGTCTTTGAAAGGATCAAAAGAACAAAACCATAATATTTGTAATCTACTAAAGATGGAAGGTGGGTGAACTTTTCATCGCATGTAGACCAAGGGCTCTAGTGAAATGATGCATTATTAGTCAGCGAACATTTGGCCGCAAAATCTAAAATTCAACCCCGTAGCTTGGTATGAAGATCGGCATGGATTGTACCCCCTGTTTGGAACGTAGCCATGCCAAGACAAGTTCTCCTCTACTTGTGCACAGATTAAGCCAACAGGAATATCGACGTGCATAGGTTTGGCTCACCGTGCACCATTTTGTTCATATTACGTGTCGTGGGCCAAGGGGAGAAGCAGTCAAATTTCTTACACTTCCTTTGCATTATTTATAGCATCTTCTTAAGTGAATGGAGCAATCCTGTACAGGGTCGTACTTCGTGCCAAATATATTTATAGATACCTGGTCGAGTTTCCTGTGATTTTGATTTTCTGCATATTTTTGTTTTACTTGTTTTTTTCTCTTTCTCTTGGAAACCCAAATGTAATTATACTGTCAAATCGCTGCTGTTTATCATGTGCATGCAACCGTAACCATCTTAAATAATTTTGATTATTCCCATTCCCCGCAATGCCTCATATAAACACATTTACGCAGCTGTTTTTATAGATGGTTGCCAATGAATATATTGCACCCAAGTTTGATGTCGTGCTGCAAAAAGCAGTAGCCCCCAAAACAAACAAACAAACAAACAAACAAACAAACAAACAAACAAACAAGCAAACAATTAAATACACAAAAGAAAAGATAGAATCAAGCAAGCAAGTAGCAAATATTTCTTCCAAGGCTCCAAGCTTTGATAGCAGTAATGCCATATCAACCTGAACGTCCATAGCGTGTCTTTCCCTATTGTGTTGTTGTTGTTGTTGTTGTTGGTGGTGGTGGTGGTGGTGGTGGTGTGTCGTTACTGTTTGGATATTTAAAATAAATACCAGAGACATCACTTGAGAACGTTTAGATGCTGATAGAGAAAAAAAATTGATTTCGCTAATACATTTTAAAAAAAGGTTCACACTCTCCAAATAATTCAGCTCAAAGATTTTTTTTTTTTGGCACAAACGTTGCCAAAGACATAATGGACATATCATTTTCATTTCCCATGCTATACTAGTATATCGCTTCGGCAGTCTAATCCAAAGTTATTCTTGAGTCCAATCGACAGTGTACATATCTTCGTTACGTGTATGAAATATCACTGATTCACAGAGGATATGGATTTATTTTCATCTTTTCCTAATTGTGACATCATGAATTGTTGTAGTCTTCTTATCGAGTGATGACAACACATGGATTTAACCAAACCTTCAAGAATTCGATTTTCTAAAACCTCACTGTACTTTACTAATGCTCATGTATTGATTCAATCCATTACATTTTGGGAATTACGTGCATCATCTTCTTTTCCTCATATTATTTTCCTCGTTTCATTTTGTATTCGTAATGACACTCAATACTATAAAGTATTTACGCACATCCATGGTTGATGCCCTCTGTGGCACACGCAAGCAAACAGTGATTTGGAATTTGGTTGATAAAGGAGGTGTGTTACCTCCTTTGGTCGATAAAGACTTTCCATCTTCAGAGGAAGCCCTTGGAATTACCAGTAGAACTACATAACTTTTAAACTGATTATCCGAGTTCTTTCACACTTTCCACACTCATATATATTACACTCATTAATATGTTGGGAAAAACTGCCTCTTAATGTGTTTGTCATGACGCATGCATGCATTTGCAGCAATGTTACACTCGCTGCCACTATTGCGTTTCTTGTCATTGTGTGCTGTATTACTACGCGATTTTCACCCTTCCCTGAAGAGATATTTCTTTTTTTTTCAAATAGGAGAATCATTTTTGGCTGAGTGTGAGGTGTAGTAGTTCTCTCGATCATTAATAACCTGGCCTGATCGCAGTGGTCATTATTCATGGAAAGCGACTTTCGAATACTGCTTGAAAGAGAAACCTCTCGTGCTTTGTAGAGAGAGAGAGAGAGAGAGAGAGAGAGAGAGAGAGAGAGAGAGTAAGAGAAGAAGAAGGAGGGGGGGGGGAGAGAGAGAGAGAGAGGAGAGAAAAACATAGCGAAGCGACGAAAATCGTTTTGATTATTGTATTATTCTGCTTATCCAAGCGGCTAACTGAGGCCTATGCATGAAAAGAACACAGCCACGACTCTATAGTTCCGTTTCTCGTACGCTGGCTACCAATTGATGTCGTACTCATGATATTGCTTGAACCCAGCAGAGGTTCGTTATTAAGTGGGCTTTTTGTATTAATTGATGCACACCGTGTTGCCGTGTTGTCATGGCAACGTCGTACGCCAAAAGTGACACCGTAGAGCTACAACACAATTCACGCAAAGTACCGGGCACAGCGATCATATAGCAGCTTTCATTTTGTGTCACTATACTGTATGGGCCTTTGCCAATCGAAGTCTTGCCTGCATCCTTGTAACAATAATTGTACGACTATCATTGCTAAAATTGACTCCTTCGTCAGTAAGCTCTCGGTTTATGTGATTTCTCTCTTATAATTTGCACTAGGACAATCATATACAGCGAAGATGGCATCACCCTTTTCGTTGTGTTTGATGCAATATGGAGTGTTGTGGTTATGATGGTGCACATTAAAATATCTTCGTGTTTGCATGTGGGTGTGTATGTGTGTGTGTGTGTGTGTGTGTGTAAGCATACTTGTGATGTAGGCATCCTTTTGTATCCACATGTGGTGTATGATTCTTGCGTTTGAGGTGTACATCATTTATTTCGGGTATACGCTAGTCAAGATTTATTTACTTAATAGGTATTATTCATCATGAAGATTTTATCACCGCCTGCATGCGTTAGCTTGATCAGCATTACTGATACAAACGCAGTCCCGCTCAAATAATTACACCACATTGAATACAACAGATATCTACCTCAAACTATAACGTATCTATGACGAAGATGTCATCGGTATTCGAAATGTCGTCTTGAAAGATGCAGATCTTGTATTTCGTTAAACCGAAACAAAGGCTAAATAAAATAATTCGGTAAGTTGGTAAATGGAACATCTCTTTCATAGGATAAAGTGAAGACCGTTAACTTAAAAATATTTTGCCCGTTTTCTGGTGTGAATTAGAAAAAGAAACAACTTAAGATATCCTAGAACCATTCCCAGTTAATCTGTTCATATGGAAAAGCAATAAAAATCGTATATATTGTGTGCATGTGTGTATATTATGGCCATCAACTGAAGCGCGCGACCAGCGACAACGATCCGTTCCGCGTTGTGTGTAGCACAAAAGATGAAATCATAACTGTATAGCAATCGTTATATATGAATCATATTAGACCAGATCCAGCTGAATTTTGACGCGTCACTCAGTTCGAGTTTGTTGTACCGTCTTCTGTCTTTCCTTATTTCTTTCTTTTCCTTAAAGGTACTATGTAGGAGTGTCTTTCAGCAATATCGCTGTCGTCCTGATTATCCCGATTGTCCATTACATGATATCAAATGGAAACTGTGTCATTGTCCATTTCCAATATCCTTACGCCATGTACAATGTTAACAAGGCTCTTGTCCGAGTCCACATGAAATTGGTGCAAATAGCGCCTATTAAGTGAGCATGTTTGTATGTTTGATTAATATAAGTAGTGTAATAACATGTTGTTGATGATGATGATGGTAAGGTAATTATCATCACTTATTGTTATTATCATTGTTGTTACTGTTATCGTTTTATCATCGTTATCTTTGTCATTATCATTATGATAATAATAATAATAATAATAATAATAATAATAATAATAATAATAATAATAATTATTATTATTATTATTATTATTATTATTATTATTATTATTATTATTATTACTATTATCATTATTATTACTATTATTGTTATAATCAACATTATCATCATCATCATCATCGTCATTATCATCATTTAGTCACCGCAATCAGCTGGCAATGTTGTCAAATGTTGCCTTAGTCATGCTTAGGTCTGAACTTCTTGTGAATTCACTCCTAACTGAGAGCGTACATTTCCAGCCAGCCGGATGCCACCGAACTAAGTCTTGTCCGTCTTCGGACGCACCATTGCACGTGCAAACTGACGCTCAAGCTTCCCGCTGGCAAATCCTTCCAATTACAGATGGCGGAAAAAGTGGTTACATGGGAAACGACGTTTGCTGAGCATGTCGGGAGGAAGTTATACTGGTCTTTGTCTTTAAAGTTGTCCAGCTCTGCTCCCCAAACAACCCCCTTTCTTTCTCCCTTTCTCAGCATTCATTAAGTCTTCAGACAGTAGACAAAGAAAAAGGCGTTCATATGAGGAGAATAATGAGAAGTGAGAGAAGACTCGCAACTCCGTGTTGTGTATTTGGCCTTTTGGGGATGATACTAGCCTTGGTTATTTGTGATTGTTCTGTGTCAACAAACACATGTCTGTTAATGTTCAAGTCCAAGTTAAGTCTGTCATCCATTAAACTACTCACGACTATACGACTGACAGACTTTGGATCTGAAATAAATAGGCATGTTTATTCTCAGGGTATTGGGATTTATTTCGGATCCAAAGTCTGCCAGTCGTTTAGTCGTTAGTCGTATAGTGTACGACAAGCTTTACATTCAAAGTTGGTTGGAATATAATGACTAATAATGAATAGAGGAAAATCAGGAAAAATCAGGGGGAAATCAGACGGTGTCACCGAAATTAAATGCAAGATATAAGATTCAATGAAGGTTACGGCAGGGAGGTGGTTACAGTTTCTTTGAATTGATTGAAGATGGCTTACTTATTTTGGTAGCAACAAAAACACATGATAGCCGCGCAACCGATTGAGTATTTTTTTAAAATTGTAATCATATTCGTATGAAAATAGGCACAGTAAACATAAAGCTGTATGTGCAATTTCCTCGCGTTTTCATGGCAATTGGAAGAGGCATTGATGTCGTCACCTTACCGCTAGTCCATTCGTTTGCACATACAAATATCATTGAGATGCTGATAACTACAACCTCTGGCTTTTTAATGTCTTTGTTGATTGGCTATTGCACTGCTTCAATAATTTGACGCGATGAAGAGATGTGCTGGCACATGTAGAGCAATTATGACAAGTGGCGTTTTAAACAGTGTAATACTTCAGCTACTAGTAAATAATTTACTGACACGCAGTACCGATGAATTCCCATGATTGTGAACAATTCTAAATTACTCTTTCGTGTGCTTGTATCTCTTTGTGCGTTCAGGTATGAGTGTTCCCTCCATTCGAGCAGATGACAAGCCATCTTGAGGAATCAACTTCTTGCGCTTACTTTACGAGCTGGAGAAATAGTCAGCTGGGGAGCAATTCAAACCAATCACTGATTAACCGGGAATGCCAGAGAATCTATCGGGATCAGAGCATCGTCCGTGGTGATAGGGACGTAACGTCGAGAAGCACGTCATAAAAGGCTACTGCAGAAACAAACATGGGTAGTGGCTCGAGTAAGTCCTCGCAGGTAGTGACAGCGAAAGTGACAGAGGAGGAACCTCCGGAGAAATCCGCCGAAGGCACCACCATCCGCGAGACAGTGGCCTTTAGTAGGAAGGATATTGTAGCGAAGGGTCCCCCACAAGAGACAATTAACGTCCCCAATACACTACAGTTCGAAAGTGTGGACGAGAACGAGTACGATGAACCTCGTCATCCTGTGGCGAAACTTGATACGGTCGCGGAGGACGCTGAACTGGATGACGACGGAGAAGACAAGGACAGGAACTCGCTGGCATCGAACGCTGAACTAAGCCTGGAAAACGCTGAGCAGGTATATATATATATATTTTTTTTTTGTCAGTCAGCTTCAAATGTACTGTGCTTTATATCTGCAAGTGATAGATATTGTTTGAGGTGGAAATAAGGAAGGTTATTGGGATGGACTATTTGTATGGCAGACATATCATAAACTTGCCCTGTTTTTATGGTCTTGAGTTTCTGGATTAGAATGTTTTGGGCATAATGAGTGAACGAACAAAACAAAATGAGTCAAATTTCGACATAAAACAAGCTCCTCCTCAGAAAGTGCAGCAGGCTCTTCCTGCTTAGCGATGTCAGCTGCATGACTTGATTGTTTCCCATTCTTTTCCAGTCCTCTATGTGTCCTTCTGTTAGCCTTTCGTGCATGTACCCAAATATATGTGAGACTGCATCACAAAATCACCAGAAAGGTCACCATTTTGTGAATTCTCAGCTATAAGGTCGGACTCTGAAAGAGCAGACTCTAAAATTACAAATACAAATTGACTTCCCTAACACATCAAAATGAGGGAAAGAAAGCACAGCCTCTAGAAATGTGTTCATTTAGAAAAAGAGACTTTGAAGCGTAGGATCTGTTCAAGCACTTCAGGTTATGCTCTATGCAATGAATGGGACAAAAACAAAATGATTAAACTGTATAACAACCGCTATGAAGCGGTTATTACTATCAAACTGAAGAGAAGAATTGCTCATTAGATTCATTCTATTTATGGCTAACACCAACTTGCACAGTATTAGTATCATTCTCTCCAATTTTATTAGGGTTGAAAGGAAAAAGTTTGTAAGCCATATTGTCATATTGACAGACAACACACTGGAAGTAAATTTTATTTTGCTTTCACAACAAAAACACTTGTTTATGTTTGCCTTGTGGAATTTTCATATGTGGTAGCATGAAGCAGGTTGGTTTCGACGTGTTTCTCTGCCTGCCAGGTAATGATAGGAGCCACGTATTCTACAGCGTATGTAGAATTTGTCAAGGTAGAAAAAATTCTAGTTGTCCGCATTTCATGTTAGCTTGCCAATGTTAACAACAAAACAAAATAAGGAAAAGAGCGACACCCGAGCCAAACGCACGCAGATAGAGCGGGTCTTTCACTCCATGTAATATTCATTCCGAGAAAAGTCATCAAAACAAACCAGGCACCAGATGTCAGAGCCTGCAGTTGAACGCAAAATTAGGTTGAGGTCTGTCAATTAACGCGAGGTCTTGCTTCCGACTTAGTTCATTGACTTCCTTTGTCCATAGTTACACTGTACGTCGAATACGCAGTCGAAGCCGCGTGGCCTGTTACGAGGATGACCACAAGAAAACGTGATCGTGTGAGATCCCCTCTGATAGTTAGTCATTCATCATTATATAAAAGTCGTGCCGATGTAAATAAGCGCACTTGGTTACGGAAAAGGAGACACATCATGGACATGAATTGTACGCCGTGGAAGATTGTAAACCCGCTACCTAGGTGTTTGAGAAATTGCCGTAAGGGGAAAGTGACTATGAACCTGGTAAGTTCTTCATTATATAAAGGCAATTTATCGCTTTGCAGCACGGTGCAATATCAATAGTATATGTAATTTGGTATATTCTATATGTGTATTGATATAACATTGTATTTCTTGGGAAAGTCATCACATATTATGTAAAGACCTTTCCCTCAATCTTCCCTTCCCTCAATCTGTACCTAAAGTGTGGTAAGCCGTCGTCAACAATGACGGATCAGGAGCGATTTGCCAGACTCGAGGAGATACATCGACAAGGAACGTACTCGGAGACCAAGTTCAGCGAGGCCAAGTTTAAGGTCTTCAACGACTACCTCACATGGGCCACAGAGACGGGCAGCCGTGGGGAGCGAGTCGTAATGCCTGATGAAACCATGAAGATTGAGGTATGACGTCCTCATTATACACACGTAATGACAAAATACAGTTGTTTATTGGCATCACATGTTTATTCACCTTTAAATGTCACCTTTATGTAGTTATGCGATATTTATATATTGCATTTGTATATTACATTATGGGCATGCGTATTTGATATCGTCCGCCTCATTCTCGTTGTTTTCCGTCATTTGTGTTGATAATGTAATGTCAATGACGATATTGATAATCAATTGTTATAATGATACTTGTAAATTGTAATGATAGCAATAATAATGATGATAACAAAAATAAACAATAATAGTGTCACGAATAATTGTTAGTTGTTAAGTTTAAATTGTAATGCTTGTGGGTCAAATTCATCGTCTTCTCCAAAGTGAAATGCCAGGCACCAAAATACATGATAACCTCACGGATAATTAGAAATAAAACAGAATTATCGGAATAGTGTATGTTGTCTGTACTGTTGTTGTGGCAGGATCTACACTCCAGATAGTCCTATCATATAAGATACAGTACTCCCTTACTTAAGAAATCACTGGAGGAACATAGGAGCAAATTCATAATGACGCTCATGTGTCATAATAACTGCAAATGTATTACTAAACCCTGCTTGTAAAGATTATACGTTTTGTTTGTTTGTTTGTTTGTTTGGTTTATTTCTGCATTTTCTTTCTCCGAATACAATTGCAAATGAAAACAAAATGATACAGATACATACAAATCAATACAAAAAAAAATCATTTGCGTAACAACATTCAGTCTGAAGTGGCATAATTATGAATCAAAATAACATATTAAGGCTTACTGTATCTAATAACAAAGGAGAAATCAATACAGGGGACCGTCATCATAAGCAGAGCTTGACGTGGATGAGGCCCTATCTGAATATGTGATACCAATGTAATACAACACCAATTATATATGTACTCATAAAACTCTTAATCTTAATACACAAAACACATTTTGCTACAGAAAAAAAAAACAGAAAAGAAAAATAGTGACTTGGCGCTTTAGAACAAGAAAAAAAAACAGCACGCAGCACCATTGACTGCTGCATGGTATAGTAGACAATAAAAGTGTAGGTGTGTGCGAGTGACAGTGCGTCGTGTGTGCAGGTGACAGTGCAAGAGAGAATAAAGGCTGTAGCATGCCTATTTTGGGGGTAAGGTATACGCTTTAATGAATGTATGCAATATCATTATCAAAGAAAGGAAAGGAACGGGAGGGAATGAAAAAAAAAACACTTTGCATGGATCAGGGCTTACTGAGACTTCAGAAAAAAAGAAGAAAAAGTACATTGATCAAAAACTACTAACTGGAAACATATTTCAATAATAAATACTTTTTTAAATGAGCTTTAAAGGAAAACAGTGAAGTACACTGCTTTAATTGATCAGGTAGGTTATTCCAGACATCGGGACCGTAATGTCTAATTGATTTCTGAGCTAAAACAGTTTTGGGGTTTACAAGGTGAAAATCTGTCGAACGGCGAGTTGGATATGTGTGTATATTCGAATTTAAGTGAAAAATATTATGAAATAAAGAGGGAAGTTGATTTGTTGCATACTTGTACATAAATATACCTGTTTGTAAGATGTGGATGTCCTGAAGCTTCAAAGTATGCAAACGATGAAATAAAGGATCTGTATGAGATAAATATGTGGAATTAGTAATAATACGAATAGCACGCTTTTGGAGTAAATACAATGAATTCAGTTTAGTAATACTACAATTTCCCCATACAATATTTGAATACAATATATGAGGCAAAATTAAAGAATTATATAAAATAATCAGGGATCGTTCTGATAAGAGATCTTTCAACTTCCAGAGTACACCAATATTTCTTGATAGGGTCCTTTGTAAACAGGATATATGTTCGTTCCATGTTAAATGAGAATCGATTGTAATGCCTAAAAATCTAATAACCTGTTTCTCGCAAAGAGAAAACCCATCAATTGATATGTTGACATTAAGATCCTGTGAGTAGGGTTTTCTAAAATAAACGAAATTTGTCTTATTAACATTCAAAGATAACTTGTTTGATTTAAACCAATCCAATATATTCAATAATTCAGTGTTCAAACGATTAACAAGTGTCCCTACATCATAATCTGATGTAATAATGGATGTATCATCAGCAAAAAGTATAAAATTCAAAGATGGAGAAGAACCTATAATATCATTTATATAAATGTTAAACAACAGAGGCCCTAAAATGGAGCCTTGAGGTACCCCACATTTAATATCAAGTTTGTGTGATTCATAAGACTGAAAACTAACATACTGTTGACGGTTTTGCAAATAATTTATAAACCAGAGCAGAGCGTGACCTCGTATACCATACGTATTAAGTTTATGTATCAATACTTCATGGTCGATGGTGTCGAATGCTTTCGACAAATCCATGTATATACCTATAACATGCTTTTTATCAGCAAAAGCTTCAATCATTTTATCACACATGTGAGCGATTGCATAGTCAGTAGAATATCCACTTCTAAATCCAAATTGATTGGGTATCAATAAATTATTGGTTTGTAAAAACTGATATAACCTTTTATACACAATTTTTTCAAGAACTTTGGATATACTTGGTAATAATGAAATTGGTGTATAATTACTCATTAATTTAAAGTCATCTTTTTTATGAATGGGAATAACTTTTGCAAGTTTGAATGAGTTCGGAAAAATGCCTGTTGAAAGAGACATATTAAATACGTGAGTTAGGGGGCTTGCAATGTAAAAGATTATTTGTTTCAATAAATGAACACTAAGACCATCATGCCCACTCGATTTAGTTGTTTTCAGATTCTGAACAATATTGATTATTTCATGGTCATTGGTAGGCGTGAGAAATAATGAATTTTCACAAGGATTGGGTAAATAATCAGTAAAATGTGTATTACATGAATTCATATTAGATGCTAAACTAGGACCAATATTTATAAAATAATCATTAAATGAATTGGCAATTGTGGTAAAATCAGTAATTTCCTCATTGTCAATGATGATAGAGTTGGTAGTTTCTTTTACCGTCTTTCCCATAAGAGCATTGACAGTTTTCCACAATGAAAAAAGATTATCCTTATTTTTTTCTATATTAGTTGAATAATACAATTTTCGGGACAATCTTATTACTGATGTTAATTGATTTCTATATTTCCGGTATTTCATAAATGAGTTATTACTTTGATTCTTTATTGCTTGCTTATATAACTTATTACGGGTTGATATAGACCGCATAATACCTTTGGTAATCCAGGGTTGTCTATTTTTCTTTAAAGGTTTCCGTTTAACC
This sequence comes from Diadema antillarum, assembly GCF_040938485.1. Taxonomy (NCBI): domain Eukaryota; kingdom Metazoa; phylum Echinodermata; class Echinoidea; order Diadematoida; family Diadematidae; genus Diadema; species Diadema antillarum. The sequence continues at coordinate 785,156 of NW_027271850.1, read as the reverse complement.
AAAGGAATATTTCTCTGATAATAATACAATAATCTGCTGATAAATTTTTCATAAGCAGTATCAGCATTGCTTTCATCATATACATCGTCCCATTCTTCCTGCGCTAAATCAAATATCAAAGAATTTATATTACTTTCTGTTTCCTTATAATACATTTGAGATTTTTTATTTTCAAAATATTGTTTTATTTTCAAAGAACTATTGTTGATGGTAAAAACAGGTAAATGATCGGATATATCATAAATAAAATATTTGCAGGTTGTTTTTTTTTATACAGCGAAAGAAAAATCAGAATTCTTATTAAAAGAAATAATTAGATAAGTAAAACTATTGCTGTCGTTTCGAGGATCAGTTGGAAGTATACTTCTTATGTCTATTCGTAATCCAGCAAAAGCGAGAGCTCCGTGAGACGATGAAGAAGCTCCATGAGGCCGACTCGTACACAGGCAACGAGGAGCTCCACTGTCTTCTCGTCCTCTGCAAATTGAGTGACGTTAGGCAAGCCGACTACGTCGAGCTGGTCACTGAGCTCGGCTTCGCCAGGCTCTTCCTGCAGATCTGGGATAAGCTGCACAAAGATGACGTAAATGATCTGGTGAGTGACTCGTTAGAGGTACACTCTTCCTTTCTCCGCCTTAAGCTCGACTGTGTAAAAGCGCCTACAGAAAAAGAAAAAAAAAAACCGTTATATCTTGCGTGTGTGTGCGTGTGCTGCGTTTCTTCACACCCTAGAAAATCGGAGACATTGTTTCACAAATTTGTAGTTGGGGATCTCTTGTACAAAGAACTTTTGGATGATGTTGTTACTTATTCAAGTGTTTACAATTTATTTCATGTGTTTGTGTACAAAAGCTTCTCATATCCTTAACGTATTGGATCTAACGATGAAAGGAATGATAATGTCTGTAGAATGTCGAAATCAAGTTTAGAAAAAGAGTCGTATCCTTCTCTAATGTCGATAATACATAATCGATATCAAAATTTTAAAGCATAGCAAGCGTTTCCTTTTCATCTTGTTCATGATTAAAAACAGAATAGCTCTTTTTAAACGCTCAAAGTTGGGGAACAAGATGACAAGTGACAATACAACGATAACGGCCTGTCAGATGCCGTTTCTGACATACAATAGTTAAAAGTAAAAACTTTCTTCCTCTGTCTGTCTGGGTCTGCATATTTTTCACTGCCCCAACTCCCTCTCTTTCTCTCAAGCCCCCCCCCCCCCCCCCTCTTTGTATCTCGTAATTGACGCTGATGCAGCGCTTTCAGCGTTAAAGGTTAGTGTTCTTGTCATTGTTAGCCATAGCCAGCATTATTATGTAGGCCAGTAATCGTGGTAATCACTAAGTTTTTAAAGTAATCTCTCTCTGTCTCTCCTCAAATGGTCAGATCGAGAACCCCGCTTCGTACCTCGCCATCAACCTGCTGCTGGATGCCACACAGGGCTTTACAGTAGCCGGTGACAAGCTCTGCCAGCAGATTGGCGAGCTGTGTGTGCCTGCACTCCTTGCCGTTCTCCACGACCGTTTCTACTCCGTGGACGCTCTCAATATGGATAGCAAGAAGCTGCGATGGATGTCGAGGAGAGAGTTCCTCAAGCGTGTTCTCACAGTGCTCTACCACTGCATCAGGTATGTTACGAGCAGCGTCCTTTACCCTCACCCATCCTTTGATATTCTTCGCCCCTCTCTCTCATACCTCTTCACTCTTTACCCGTTTTTCGTCACCCTTCATCTCTCACTCTTCGCCCTTTCTTTCATTTCTTTTCCTTTATTATTGTAAGTAATTATTCTTCTTTAAATTTATGAAATTCTTCCGTCGAGATGTTTTCATTGCAACTGATTGACAAATTGCCCTACATCCACGTACATTTCGGTCGATGTAGGTCAATCTGTCAATCATTTGCAGCTATTCTGCTGCTGATTATCACATTTGTTAGAGTTTGTTTATTTTCGTATCCATCAGTTTCCTATTCAGTCTATGTGTCCGTCTGTATCGATAATATTGCAAATGTATTTGTGTAAATGTGCATGTTTGAGTAATCATGTCATTGATCTGTCATATTAATGCACACAAACATTTAATGTACATTAATGATCTCACCAGTAATGATGATCTCATGCATTGTCATTAGTTCGTGCAATATTGTGTTTTGATTTTTAAACGCGGAAAGAAATAAGACCGAAATTATCTATTCTTTCTACCACTGTAGGCATCACATGGACAACAAGTCGATTTTCCGAGAGAACCACGCCACCATGGTCCTCAAGCCATACCTGAAGTGCCGCTTTCTTATCCTGCGGGTCAAGGTATTAAAGCTCTCGAACTCTCGTCAACACACCTATTTGTTTGATCACCTGTTTCTGTGTGTGTGTGTGTGTGTGTGTGTGTGTGTGTGTATGTGTGTGTGTGTTCATGTGTGTGTGTGTGTGTGTGTGTGTGTGTGTGTGTGTGTATGTGTCATTATTCTGGGAAGGTGTTCCGCAATATCAATTTTACTATTGTGTCACGCATTGTCAACTTCAAAATCCATAAATGATATTTTATATCTGTAGTTCGACAACGCCCGTCTAAACACAAGAGGTAAGGCCAATAATGGAAATTGTGGTCATTTTTATAGATGTAAATCAACTTTAGAGTGATATCAGTCTTCGTCAATTTTAGTATGATTATTACCTCCGCAAAGGAAGGAAGTTATGTTTTCATCGGCATTGGTTTGTTTGATTGTTTGCAACAATAACTCAAAAAGTTGTGATCGGACTTGAATAAAACTTGCAGGAAAAGTCGATAATGGCATAAGGAACATAACCCATCATTAAATTTCGGTAGTGATCCAGGAAATTTTCATGCATTTTTGAAGGATTTTTTAAATCTTTTTGGCATATAGGTACAATGAACTTGGGTTTTCAAGCTGCGCCTACTTCAGGTTTGCATTCATAGAGTAAAACGTGTACTCTGCTTGAGCGAGCGAGGCGCCGCGCAGCTGGAAGCTGATGACGCAAACAAAGGCTTCTATATGGGGGAATTGCATGCGTGTAGGGTGTAAATGAGTCGCCGTCTTGGAGGAGGTCTGCGCTCTCCGAGTGCTTGTGTAGTTGCATTTTTAAAAATTTTATTTCAGCCAATTAAACGTTTTATTACGCTTTCATTTACGACTAACGGGACTAGTTCATTACATCTAAGGAGCATAATGTTTACTTCTTCTCTCTTTTAAGTAATGAGGAGAACAGCAGGGGATGTTTACGTAATTGTTTTCTGTCTATCTTTATCTTCCAAGGCTATTTTCATTTTAGCCTTCATCGTGACAGAGGATGAGAACGCGCACCTCAACACAACCAACACCAACATCGACTTCATCGTGAAGATCCTGAGTAAGGCCCTTAACGAACCAAACCACTACTCGGCACACTACAATTTCTCCTCCATCCAGGTTGCCGACGCTATGAAGTATCTTGCCGCCAACGACGACAACAAGGTAAATTACTATAGTAAATCAAAAGTAATAATGCTCGTACCAATACAGATAATACTATCACTCCCAGTGATGGTGATAATGATGATAATGACTAATTATGAAATAATATATAATAGTAATGAAAATTATAATGGTAATGACGATAATTACACTAATAATACATGTAATGATGATGATAATAATACTAATAATGATAATAGAAACGATGATACTTATCATTGTAATCATCATCATAATACCAACAACACTGATGGTTATAATGAAATATGTGCAATATGATTAGTGGATTCTATAGTCATGGATGATGAGACTGCTGCTGCTGCTACTACTACTGCTTCTACTAATGCTATTACTATCACTACTACTACTACTACTACTACGGCGACGACGACGACTACTACTACTACAGCAACTACTACAACCTCTACTACTATACTACTACAGCTACTACTACTACTATGACGACGACGAATACTACTACTGCAACTGCTACCACCACTACTGCTACTGCTGCTACTACTACTACCACTACTACTACTATACTACTACCACCACCACTACTACTACTACTACTACTACTACTACTACTACTACTACTATCATTACTACTACTACAACTACTACTACTGCTACTACTACTATTGCTACTACTATACAACACCTTAGAAGAATGTAGCTATCCGATTGGTCGATTGCCCATCACTTGACATTACTTTAATTAAAAGTTCCATCGCACGCTGTGGCTGTCAACCGTGCAATTTTGTTTGAGCAAAGCGCATGGCTGACGTCACGTATTTTCACTGACTCCCGTGTTAAACTCACGACTGATTCGAAGTTTTTGTTCCATCGCACGGCTCTGATGTCACAACAAACAAACATTTGCCGCTCGCACTCAACAGTTACAAGCGCGCTTACAAGTAAACATTTTTGTAACAACTTCAACCGATTAGCTTTTCGCGTACATGCGTACACTGTGACTGTGACATGTGCGGCTACTCATTCGTCTTTCACGGAGAAATGGTTGACATTTCTGGCTAAATTCAAGAATCTGTTTGGACCACATTATGTCGACGTTCGAGGTGTTGTATAAAACAAATAGAATATGGTCTTTACTTGTGCAATGGAACAAGATATCGCACTCGGTGAAAAATGAGGCGCACTATACAATTCGGCTTCGCCTCGTTGAATAGAGCGCCTCTATCTTTCACCTCGTACGAAATCTTGTACCATCGCACTCGTGACCATTCACTATACTACTACTACTACTACTACTACTACTACTACTACTACTACTACTACATGTACTACTACATGTACTACTACTACTACTACTACTACTACATGTACTACTACATGTACTACTACTACTACTACTACCACTGCTACCTCTACTACTACTACTACTACTACTACTACTACTACTACTACTACTACTATTTCAAGACGTTCAGTCGAAATGAAATATCATTAGATACGATTGTGATATAGAAACAGGAGAGTGGTCTCTTCCCCCCCCCCCCCCCCGAACGTAATATTCTGGTGTTAAAGTTCATGATAGGTTTAAGATGAAGACCGAAGGTGAAATTAATAATTGAATGAAAGGAACAACAATGAGAATACCGTAGATAAAAACTACAAAAGAATAACTTCAGATAAACACAAAAGGGCAGATAGTAGTTATTCGGAGGTGGATTTCGAAAGAGGAAAAGTGAAATGCTTTACGAAATGGAAGGGAAACACGGGTAAATATAGGGAGAGGTAGAACTAAGCACTTTGTAATGTATGATATCCCCGTTAACGCGATGAAAGGGACTGAAGATGCTACCAACTACATAATGTTAACGTGTCTCATTGCACACCAAACCAGGCTCGCTTCCCAATCATTTTTCCATCCAGGTAAAATTCATTACTGCCGGCGCTCTTTCACGCATCGTTTCAATGATGTCCGACGAAAACCCCCTCGAGGAGCAGCGAAGTGCGATAGAGGTGCTATGGATACTTTCATTCCACCCGTCTAACCAAAGTGCAATTCTGAAGGAGGAAGGTTGCCTTCAAAGTGAGACCCTTTCCATTTATTCCCTATTGTTGCATTCATGTAAGAGAAGTACGGTATAATAATCTTCGCCATAACCTGGTAAGGCCAGACAGTAAAACTGAGAAAACGAGAGTACAGAAAAAAGAAGAAATTTTGATAACGAAATATTTGCATTTCAATTATCCCCCGTCAAAATGTCAAAGTCTAAGGATGCGAGAAAGAAAAAAAAAAGGATAATCAAATGGAACTTATAGATTTTAACTTCGAATACCTTAGTGAATGATTTGACTGTAACGTTGTCGGAATGAATTGAAAAAAGAAATAAAGGAATGTATACACGTGTCTTACACATTATAACAAATGTTCACTACGAATTATTTTCAGTGGTGAGAAAGTGCAAGACTCATGCGGCACTGTCACGTCCGTGCGAAGCCATTCTCTGGAACGTTGGGGAAGAGACGCACGCAACGCTTACGAAAAAGGTAAGCCGAGTTACATGCAAACTAGTACACAGAGGAGCGGATCATTATCTTTACGTAGGTTGACTTTGAATTTTTGAACATACTTTAGTCGGAACACTCTCCACATTAACACAAAAATGGTGAGCACAGATACATCACTCAGAGGCCATGGGCATGCCACATCAAATTCTAAAGCAGAAATTATTACGTAAAAACGGAACATATTATGATGCTGCAATGCAGAAAACACTCTGTTTGCGAACTTATCCTGGGCAAAATAATTATAGTTGCTCATTCTGATTGTTAGGACCGCCGATGCTTTAGAAGAATAAGAACATGATAACACAACAGGTCAAACAAAACAGGAAACAAGCAGTTATTGACTCGAACCCTAGTTCTCTCATTTCTACATGATTTCTGCCGCTACAGTCAAAAGACCCCTCTCGGAAGTTGAAGCTGGACGCAAAGGAGGGTAACTCGGCAGCGGGCGGTGAGGGTAATTCAAGCAGCAAACAGTCCCCTGAACACACTGTCGAACACGACAACGAGGTCGGGGACGTCTTCTACAATGACGACGACGATGAAGAGGAAGTCAGTACTAATCATGTGATGCTTAGTTACCAGTGGGACGTTCAAAAACAGATTCTGAAAGTGAAGGAGCTGCTTCAAGCAGACGGATACAAAGTCTGGATGGATGTCGATCAAATGGGTGAGTACGTTCCCCTCAAGAGGGCGCTATCAGCTTTGGAATTTTAGTACGTACTCCCGAAGTCAATACATTGGCCTTTCTCTTCAGCGTTGTTTCAAATGACATTAGTGGAATTTTGTCAATATCAGCGTATTTGCTTCAACAAGTTTGTTTTATGTTAGAATGACACCAGATATGACAACATTAACAACAACAAACAGCAAAATTTTGCAATGGTGCTCATATACATGCCATAGTGGTATTTGGAGTTTTCCTATAGTTTGGGAACCAGTATAAGGAATGTGGCCACTGTTCATGTATTTTAGGTACACGTGTGCTTTGCATCTTCTTTTCATGTCAACAGAAATGTTGTCACGTCTCACAGTGGGCCAGAGAGATACCAAAGTGCGCCAAAAGTCATTTTGGGCACTTGGGATTTTTTAATTTTTGACATGCGCTCTTGAGAGGAAATACTTTGAAGAATATTTCATTGAAATATTTAAATCAGATATGTACATTAAAGGGATATATTTCCTACCTGAAGTAGCAAAATACAACATTTTAAGAGTTTCAAAGCAAATTGTAAGCTCTTTAATGAATACGTAATTTCGACATATAGTTTTTGAGATATCAACCTGCAATTTCTCCCACATATTTCTCATAGTTTATCTTACGTTATGAATGCCATAAAAATGCAAAGAAACCTAATCTTCATGAACATTTTCCGGTAAATATCCTTGAAAAGAGGGTAATTATTTGTCTTTTTTAATATATCCAAATGAAAAGTTTAGATTGCCACGGATTTCCAACTAAATTCTATTACCACAACATTTCCTGATGTCTCAGCTTTAAGCTGATACCAGATTTGGCTGCCACCTTTTGCCACTTTCTGTGTTAGAGCCGATTTTCCGCGGCACATTACGTATATTTTGGACCTGGCAGCCGCTTAGGAATTATGTTATCATACGGCGCCGCATGAGGGCGGCATTATATTTTAATTCTTTTTTTTTTCTTGCACGTTAAAGGCCCGCAAACATGATTAACACTGAATAAGAGGTAAACAGAGTTATAAATATGTATGAATAGGGTTAGTTCCGGCACCTAAAAGACCCTTCTTTCAAAGATAAAAGAGTACATAATTGCACATAACCAAGGTTATAGCCATATTATTGTCCATATTGTCATAGCCACTGCTGTAAACAAGCTATCCCCTCTGCGATACATACTGTATGGACACCTAAATACTTCGATCCTGCTCTTGACATATGCAGATAGAACGTTATACACCGAAACACAGATATTCTATTCTCATCGATTACTCTTTGGAAGTAAAGTCTGTTGCTATCCGGCTGCTCACCAAAGTGTGTCGGATCGCAGTCTGATGAATCCGACTGTGTCGGTCGACTATCAGGTCAATGTCGGACATTGCTCGCGTGATCCTCATCGGACGATCTTGCCTCATGGGATCATGCCCGACCTGTCTGACATTGGCCTGATAGGCGACAAATACAAGTCGGATTCATCAGACTGTGATCCTATATACTTAGGTGGGTTGCCGGAAGGAAAAAAAAAATGCTTCCGACGACTGACTGATGAGAAAAAAAAAATCCTTGTGGAATGGGGATGAATTTATAATTTCACATGATAGTGATTCCGATAGATTTTTCATTGAAAAAAATCTTTTGTTATAGCTTTTTCAAGTAGACCTTTATACACGGCAGACTCATTCTTAGTTGTTATAACCTTTCATTCTCCTGATTACTGACTTCACAATTTGTTATCTTTCCAGTAAAAAATTAGACAAAATGGTTTTTCGAGTGTTGCGCTTGTATAAATTGATGTGGCATAGGCCTAAGGTTATAAAGTAGAGAGATTGATTTGATATCACACATTTATGTCCTGCTAGAATAAAGTGAAGAAATTCACCCAAAAGTACAGCATACATCATAAACCTTTTTCTAATCTACACGGACAACAGTATCATTTTGCAGTACGTGTGTATAATATGGAACTTCCAGCGCAGCATGAATTCGATCGCCGAATGTTTATACACTTCCTGTGGCCAATTATGTAAGCATCTTGTATTCAATGATAGTAGATAAGCAGTGTCAGTGAATGTGAAAAGATAAATGAACCCCTTTTTCAAATTAACCTTTAAAGAAAATAAAACAGCCTAATATTTGCACTGCTTTATTCGTCATTTACAGACCAATTTTTGGTAGCCAATGAAAAATCAGCATCACGGTGACGTCATATGAGTTTGATATTATGTTCAATCACTTCTACGCCCCAAGTTACCCCTAGTCACCAAATTTGGGTAAAAAGAAACCATGGGGTATAATTTTGGCGCACTTTGAGCTCATTCTGGCCCACTGTGCGTCTGTTCATCCCTCAGTCTTCTATCATCTCTCAGGCTTCATCTCTCAGATAGCACTGATATTTCCAATTTGTCCTCCGGAGAAAATTAGATTCACGAAATGAACCATGAGAGAGCTAACATCATTTCAAGCTTGCACCAACAGCCTCATGACACACCATCATGCTTTAAGACCACTTTACAAGTTTATATAGCTTCAATGTGTTCTCAACGTACTCTGCTACATGTATGTCTTCCCGCAGGCGGCTCTACCCTGGAGGCGATGGCGTCTGCCGTGGAGAATGCTGCGGTGGTCCTCATCTGTTTCTCCGAGAAGTACAAGAATAGCCCGGCCTGCAGAACAGGTAGGTTGAAGTGATGACCATGATGTTTAGGTTTTCTTGATTTGCATAGCATAGTGTTCAAAAGATGTGTTATTGATATGCGTCAATTAAGAAGAGCTTCAAAGAATTGATCGCTTATATCGTATAATTGTCTATGTTATGTGAATGTTATATGATATATCATTGACAATATGCAATACACAAACACTTAATTCTCTATGTGCTACATAATCTAATTATCAGGAATCTAGGATGATAAATATGACAATCATTATTAACTCTTATATTCTCATAGATTCCTGATATGTAACTTTTTTTATTTCATTCAAATCGAATACAGCAAAAGTCATATACATGTTGTTTCATAGTCCGTGTAACTTACATAAGATGTAATTTTGACACAAAGCAATAGGCTTTTGTACTGACTTTCAAATAAAGTAGATTTTTACAATTAGTGAATTGCAATACCTGCACTCTGTAGATTTTATGATTTTAAGGAAACTTTTCTAAAATACATAAAACAAAAACAAAACAAAACTTGAAGCTACCCCTGGATAACTACCTCGAGGGCAGTAACCTCCAGGATAACAACCCCTGGATTATTTCCTAGGGCAAGTTGCAGGACAAATGACCTGCAGGACGACTATCTCCAAGACAACTACTCCTGGAACAAATACTAGGACAATTCCACCAAGACAACTAAGTCCTAGAACACCTACGCCCGCTCCCAGATCAATTACCACCAGGACAATACTCTAAAGTAACTACTCTTTGAAGGAAAATTACCCCCAGGATAATTACCCCAAGGCAACTGTCCTTTAAAAAGATACCCTCCGGACAACAGATTCTAAAAAAATAACCCACAGGGCATTACCACCACTCCCCCCCCCCAAAAAAAAAAAGGGGTCCACTTGATAAGTACCCTCTCACATCCAATTGTCCATAGGGTAATCATCTTAATAAAGAGGTAGTTGTTTGGGGGTAGTTATTCTTAAGCATACAAATTTCTAGGTACTTGTGCTAAGGGTTTTTTTTTTTCTTTTTTTTCCGGGAGCTGTTTTCCTGGGAGTTGCTGTACTAGGAGATTTTTTTTTTTTTTGTCTCGCTTGTGCAGCGGAAGCAACACATAGGCGACCTTTTCCCGTCGTCGTCAGCGTCGATGTCGGCGGCGGCAGTGTCAACAATAAGTTTTTTTAAAGCTCACACACACATACACACATTATAATACACACACACGCACAAAGCCAACACAACGTTTCTCAGCGTGCTTGTTTCTCAATAGGCTACTAGTCCTTAATGAAAAAAAAAAAGTCAAGCAATTAAAACGACTGAAGAAAACTGCATGCCCGTCGTGGTTACACAAAATGAATCTCGGCAGGTATTAGATCAAATGAGACCTAGATGTTCGATGTTGCGACAAAAATCGTGGATGCACGCATTTGAAACGCGTATGAAAGACCGCGCGAGTAGGCCCGATTGAAATAACCTTCACACAGACGCAATGCACCGCTTAAATTATAGCAGTCCAATAGATAGATTAATAATCATGATCTACAAAACAAACTTGGAATGTGTGTTAGCAGAAAACTACACACACTCACTCTTACATTCATGCATCATGAATACATTAATACATTTCTGATATCCCCAGCTTCATATTATGAATGAACTTTAATCTTCGTCTTTTGTAAGCCATATCATGTTATTTTGCAGTTTTTGTCCACGACGTAAAAGTCTCAAAACAGAGTGAAATGAAAATTTATTGTCTTTCCTTTTTAATGCCATGCGAAACTTTTCTTCCCCAATACGCAGAGGCCGAGTACACGTTCAAACTGAACAAACCCATCGTCCCACTCAAAATGCAGACGGACTACGAGGCAGACGGCTGGCTGGGCATCATGCTAGGTACCAAATACTACATTGCCATGGCAACCATGGACGAGGTTGTCGACAACGTCGACAGGCTCAAGCGAGAACTGGCTAATCGAGGTCGTCTCCCTTCCACCTCCATCTCTCGTCATCTGTCCGTCACTGGAGGTGAGAATTTAAAGACCCTTAATGGTTACCTTCACCTTGTCAATAAGCTTTAAGTTCATGCTATGATGTGTCTGCATATCACTTTAAAAGATTTTAGTATTCCCCACCCTCTTGGTCGTTTACAATGGATTTATCGTTCAAATCAACATTTTCGCGCACTCATATTCCTACATATACTAATCAAATCTGAATTTGTGTCGTTTCGAATTTGCCCCGGTCACTCATTTTGCGCAATACCGCTATTCCAGAGTTCAAATAGGCCCTACTTATTTTTATTTTTTATTTAATTTATTCTTTATTATTATCATTATTATTATTTTTTTTTTGGGGGGGGGATTCAGTTTTCGCACGTTTCAGCATTCAAAATCGTAAATCACTTTGAACAAATTCTGTTTTATGATCTTTATCTGTATTTTCGTTCATTGCTTATGAATTATGGCATGTGAACAAACCTGATCTCTTCATTGTGTAATATCTACTAAAATTTGTAAAGTTTCAGTCTTTTTAGTATGGATTTCATTTTCATCCTTATCTTAAGTTGGGCAAAGCATCAGTTTTGATCAGCACCAAGTTTTTTTTAATTGACAGATCAGTAATTCCAGAGATATAGAGAGGTTCTGCTTTGACTCGAATGCAACATTCTTATCAAATGACGTAGAAACCCTCAATGTTGAATTTGTCTACACCCTCTTCTAATAACGGCAGGTGCATTTCGCAAACCAATGTGGACATATTTAGATAATGAAGTCAGAGTTACAATATGAATAATATATTATGAAAGGAGCAAATAGGCCTATACTGTAGAGAGTTGTGATATCAAGCATCCCAACCTCCATAAGTTTTCTTCTTCATTCTCTTCCAGAAAGTAACCTCGCGGTGAAAATCAGGCGCAACGATTCGAAGCGGTTGTCCAAGCGGGAAGCAGTCAGCGCGAAGAATGCGGCAAACTGGACAAACGATGACGTGAATGCATGGTTGACGAGGAACAGTCTAACGGAGTTGAAAAATCGCCTAGAGGGCTATGACGGCGAGGGGATTCTTGGACTGAAGACCATCGCATCCGACGCGCCGGAGTTCTTTTACAAGGAGGTGAAAAACGAGCTGGGCTTGAAGTCTCTGAGGGAGATTATCCGCTTCAAGCAAGCTCTGGACGACATTTTGTGAGGGGATCGCATATCTAAGGCCATGCAGCCACATGTAGGGCGTTCTCCCCTTACGTGTATCATGCCACATTGTAATACGTGGCTTGTTGGTCGCGATGGTCGAGGTTTGTGCTTGAAATCCCTCTCTAACTCAAGAGAGATAGCGATTGGTGCTACGGAGTCGTGGATGACACGACCGGCGCTTTTTCAAGGCGTGTCTTTCTGAGGGCAGTTGATGGCAGTTTTGCCATGAGTAATTCGCTAATCTCGTGCATGAGATCCATGCATATCGTAGATTGTTACCATGGTGACGATAAAAGTGTTAGTCTGTGCCGGATGAGCGTACAAAGACGTGGGTACGAGCTATATCATTCAAGTAGATCTTATGGAGATGTATGGATGTTTCGCTTTCATGTCTTTTCTATCTCTGTCACCGATAACTGCACCATAGAGGTGAACTTGTTGACAAAGCAGCAGAAGGTTTGGCACATCCGTGTAATTTGTAGACGGCTGATGACAGTTTCATCTTCATTTACCTCCTTTTGATATACACAATTAAATGAAATCCAATCCTGGCAGTGACAACTGTCTCCTGAATAACAGAACCATTTTGCCTCAAGTCATCCATTTTTGGGTTGGTTGTACCGAATGGTTTACAGATGAAGGTTTTTTTTTTCTGGTTTCTTCTTTCGTTCTTGTCATGGTCTTCCAGACAATTGATGCTGATTGAAGCGAAATGAGTCGAATAATATACGGTTCTCCCCTTTTGAGGCATTGATGACTATGAGATACGATGCCGTTTAGAAACTGAGAAGAGTTGCTGCGTAAATGCAAGCGTGTAATGATGTCTGATATTCCCCGAGGTACCAATGCAGATTTATATGTGGGATCAGTATATCACTACAGTAATATGAACCGGAAACAGATCATTTCTTGGTTTCTATGTGTCTTCTCCTGCGTTATTTCCTAACTCAAGGCCAGTACCAGATTCAAAGAAGTGGTAGGAAAAAAAAAATCAGATAGGAAAACATGTTATTTCCCTGTCACACACACAGGAGTTCTTTCAGTTTGAGATTTGTGAAAAATACCCCATAGTGCTTTTGTAACTTCCACCAGAGGGATGTGTGACGATGCTTGGATGAAATTGAGACGATTTTCTGCGTCAGTAAGCGAGTGTAATGATGTCTGATATTTCCCGCGGCACAAATGCAGATTTATATGTGGGGTAAAAATTACGTGAAATTGTGAAATTTAGAATACCACGACAGTAATCTGAGGCAGATCGAGACAGATCATTTTGCTTCCTCTATTTCTCCTTCGTTATTTCCACACTCAAGGCCAGAATCAGATTAACGAAGTGAGGTGGAGATGATATTGAGATTGGATATGCTATCTCCTTACCACGCGAAGTCTTTCAGTTTAATGGTTCTTTGTAAATTCCACCAGAGGGATGTACAAACACACCTCGATAGACTATGCATCATTATGCAGTTCTACTCTGCACAGTGTCTATAAATTAGAAAGCGAGTAAATGAGTAGGCATACAAATTCATTCAAATCCATTTTCTCATGATTACAACTCAATGAATTTATGTCACAAAAGTCTGATGTCAATAGCCATTTTTGATGTAAATATGAAAATCTAGATTAAAGAAAATTATTAAGGTATGAGTTTTCTTCAATTTTGTCTGCCCTCTGTACAAATAAGATTTGTAAGAACTCCTGATCTACATTTTTTTTTTATCAAACACGTCGGAAAAAAGGAACCAGCGGGAATCGAAACTATTATCTACTGCTACTGGGTATTGATGTGCGAGTGGTTCACAAGGCTTTTTCACACATATCAAAGATTTCATAGAAATGTACCATGGAAAGTCACTGTTAAGAGAAGATAATTCTTGAGAAAATTCGAACAGATATGATTACCGTGGCAAGGGAGCAATAAAATTCTTTTGAAGAGACGCCACGAACTATTCTTTCTTTTCTTTTTTTTTTATAACTGTACGATATTATGAAAGGATGGAAATCAAGCGTCATGAAGTATAACTGTGCAGTTGAAAAGCTTAGAAGTGGGAGGTTGATGTTGGTTAGGGAGTATCAATTAGGAGGGAATATTTCAAATTCTGCCAAAGAGCGCTACAGGGTCTCCAATGATTGTGATCCATGACGTTTAACAGTATTTGCAATGCGTCATCTCTAGTCTTTGCGAGGATGCAAAGAATAAAACAAATCAAAGATTGCATCGTAAAACTACTTGACAATAATCTATTATACATACGCAAAAAGATCTCACCAGAAATTGACCATCACAAAGGGTTTGCTTGGTTCTTGTTTTCAAGTATCAAAGGATGCAAATTGATAGAGTGTAACCTCAAAATGTATTAGGAGATATAATTGGATGTGTCAAGGTGAAGTCTGGCAAAACGATCCAATTCAGCACACTGCACTTTGGCGTTGGTTCATCTGTTAATTATGAATAACTCAGGACTATGTTAACATGTTTTTCACGTGTTGCCTTTAGCAAATTTATGGGCTTTCATGATCGGAATATTTTTCGAAAATCACTATTTCTGCAGATTTATTGTAATACAGTATGTATCTTAATATGCCGCATTTTTGTTGTTATCAAATATATTTACGACAATGATAGTGGCTGCTTAGTATGTTTGTGGTAATCATGATGCAGGGCTACGCATTTTTATCTTTTTATATAAACGACTCCAGCTCACCTGTGCCTGTATCACATGTGTATCACGTATGACACAAATAACCCATACGTGTATGATCAATCATAATGAAAGTCTGGAGGCAAAATTAATGTTAATTAAAAGTTTACAAATCTGTTTTACGCACTTAATTTCACACTTCTCATTCATACATCCTTTATGTCTGTAGTGTTTTAAATGAGAACAAAAACGCTTAAATATTGTCTATAAACAAAGTTAACACTTGCTTGTGAATTCAGTTTATGTTATAATCACTTGGCGTGCAATACACATTGTAAATATGGCCATATTGTGTACTGAAATGTGTAGTGAAAATCATGACGTGGTCATGTTATGTCAGTAGAGAAGCGTGATCTTGATTGAAAAGAGTAATCAGAATTGTTGAAAAAAAAGATAATGGCAGTGGTCATAGTAAGAAATAAATGCATTGTATGCAGTCATTATAAAGATTCGTTTGTCAGTGCACTTTGTATCGAGTAATTAAATCAGTTTGGCCTGATTTGAATGTAATACCTTGGCATCAGCGTGAGAAGACACAAGAAGAGAGATTTACAGATACGAAAACGAGAAAGAAGAAATTCAATCCAAATGTTTATGTGCCATAAACTGCTTGGTTATGTCCACATAAAGTAATATCCACTTCTAAGAGAAAGTGGTTCAGTCGTCAAATATTATATACATGTACATCAGCATTACCACTAGCACGGTACACATCGTGACTATCTACACTCAACAAAAAAGAAAAGAAAAGAAAAGAAAGTAAACACTTTTTCCAATACATATTTTTCATAGAGGATTTTGATAAAAATCATTGCGTCATATACATATCAAATATTATTCAAATGGCTATAATGCAAGGATAAATGAACACAGTTTGTTTTCATCCTCCAAGACACAAAAGTAAAAAATGCCAAATATAGTAAATTTGACATTTTGTCATTTATTTGCAAATGCCCTTCAAGATAGCAATGATTATTAAAGATCAAATCAACACAATGAGAGACGTGTACGTAATAGCAAAAATAAGTATTCGTTCCCCTGTATCTCCTTATATCCTCAAAGAAAAACAAAGTGGGAGAATAAAGAGTGAAATAAGAATGTTCATTCGAATCAAACTTCAATTTAGACATGGAGTAAGCCGCAAAGGTTATAAAATGGACAGAATTCATTCTTTTAATCTAGGAAACTTAAGAATTCATGAGACAAATTCAAGAACCAAATATCATTGTCAATTTTCTTAATTTGAAATAATATTTTAAATTTCTACCAATTTGTGACATGAATTTTTAGTTAAGACCATATTCTAAAAGAGCAGACTTTAAGCTTTAAAATGATGTATAACTTAAATCAAATGGACTCTCCTAACCTATCTAAATATTGGAAAGAAAGCACAAACTCAGGAAAAGTGTGAACTGAGAAAAGAGGCTCTGAAGTACAGTGTCTATTCAAGCGCTTAATCTTTACCAAACCGTGCTGGCTGTGCGATGAATGGGCCAAAAAGAGGAAGTAAACCACCAGAGTAAGAACAATGAAGGGGTTATCAGATTAAACTGAAATTAAACATGCCTCATTAACACATTCTGTCCATAATGAATGCCAATTTTCAAAGCAGTAGTACTATAATTTTAAAAGTTATTAGAGTTGAAAGTGAAGAGTGTGGACAAGGTTTTTCAGAAATGAAAAAGGGATTCTAAAGACACACCTAATCACACTATTCTACCAAAAATGTTCGAGATAAACTGCTAAAAAACACACACTTTCTTGCCCGTTTTATGATACCAAATTTTAGCATGATGTAAAAGAAGACCCGCTCTTTCAGAAAATATGAAAAAGTCAAGTTCGGCTAGGTTGACCCATTTCACTTATTTTCAGTCCTCGCGCAAAATCAGTGTGTGCGACTTTATGTTCGTTTTGAGGTGCACGTTCACATTTTGTTGATATTGCCTCTTTAATGCCCATTTGAATTTGGATTTGACTGAAGATTCTTCATTTCTCCATTAATCTTCACCTTTCCTTATCTCTGGGGGCTTTAAAGGCATTATAGATATCATAGGTTTACTCTTGCAAGTTAATTCGTGTTTCAAATTGTGCTAAATTTGTCTTTTGTTCTCATTGTCATATTGAAGTGCACGTATATGCATGACTGCCAACTTGTCCATTTTTGCAAGTTTTACTTTTGTGCCTTGGAAGAGAATAACGAATGTGTTCACTCATGCGTAAGATTTCTCTTTATATTGACCTACCAGGTCGATAGCCAATTAAATAAATCTTTAACATGGTATATAAGATATTGATATTCAGCCAAATATTCTAAGAGAAACATGCACTTGAAAAAGTGTTTACTTACTTTTTTTAACTTTTTTTTTCTGTATTAGAGTATTGCTAATGCTACTGCTAATGCTACTGCTAATGTAAAGTGTAAAAACAATTTCAAATGTTATATCAACCTTATATGATCGACGCTAAGTGTAATTACGTTTAACCGTAATTGAAATAATTAAAATAGATTTTATCAATGAAAAAAAATAACTGTAATCAATGTAATAACTGGAGATAAACTTAAGAGTTAACTGTCAACCCTTAAAGTGATATGCACATTAAATGTAATGACTTTGTCACCCTAAGAAAATAATATTTACTCAGAACGTAATAGGCCTATACATGTATTACGACCTAAAGTTTCAATTTCAACCCCGAATATGATAACTTTTAACCCGAAATGTAATATCTTAAAACCTAAATGCAATAACGTATAAACCTTTATGTATTTAATGGAGTCAATCCTCAATGTAATTTTAACCATCAAGGTATTAACTTTTAACCTTAAATCTACTATCGACCGTAGATTTTATGACTTTTAATCCTAACTGTTGCTCAAGACGTGTTTCCTGTTCCCCTTTTTCCTTAACACCCTCAATTGAGAGGACAAGTGTATTTTTACAATACAATTAGCGATGGGCGGATGTGCTATAGGAAAACATCGTTGTATTACCCCTTAAAGTTATAACAACGCTTCACGTAGTATCAAGTTATCCACCCTAAATGCAATATTGACAATAAATGTAATAACTTTTAACTCTAGAAGAACAATATCGACCCTCAATATGATAACGTTTAACCCTAAATATGATAGCGACCATAAGTGTAACTAGACTTAGACATTTGTCGAGATGACAAGCTGATCATTCGTGTTGAATTGCAATGCGTGAAATGAGATCGCTAGTTGAGTGTACAACAAACCAAAAACCAGAAAAGACCAAGGACAAGTGAGCAGCTGCTAAATAAGCAAAAACATGAATACCCTGGTAATTTGTCGCATCTGGAATTAAAAGTGCAACAAATGAAGTAAAATAAGGCATTGTAAAGAAATAGTAAGACGAAGGGTTGTGATTCAAACTTGAATTACGCACTTAATTTCACACTTCTCATTCATACATCCTTTATGTCTGTAGTGTTTTAAATGAGAACAAAAACGCTTAAATATTGTCTATAAACAAAGTTAACACTTGCTTGTGAATTCAGTTTATGTTATAATCACTTGGCGTGCAATACACATTGTAAATATGGCCATATTGTGTACTGAAATGTGTAGTGAAAATCATGACGTGGTCATGTTATGTCAGTAGAGAAGCGTGATCTTGATTGAAAAGAGTAATCAGAATTGTTGAAAAAAAAAGATAATGGCAGTGGTCATAGTAAGAAATAAATGCATTGTATGCAGTCATTATAAAGATTCGTTTGTCAGTGCACTTTGTATCGAGTAATTAAATCAGTTTGGCCTGATTTGAATGTAATACCTTGGCATCAGCGTGAGAAGACACAAGAAGAGAGATTTACAGATACGAAAACGAGAAAGAAGAAATTCAATCCAAATGTTTATGTGCCATAAACTGCTTGGTTATGTCCACATAAAGTAATATCCACTTCTAAGAGAAAGTGGTTCAGTCGTCAAATATTATATACATGTACATCAGCATTACCACTAGCACGGTACACATCGTGACTATCTACACTCAACAAAAAAGAAAAGAAAAGAAAAGAAAGTAAACACTTTTTCCAATACATATTTTTCATAGAGGATTTTGATAAAAATCATTGCGTCATATACATATCAAATATTATTCAAATGGCTATAATGCAAGGATAAATGAACACAGTTTGTTTTCATCCTCCAAGACACAAAAGTAAAAAATGCCAAATATAGTAAATTTGACATTTTGTCATTTATTTGCAAATGCCCTTCAAGATAGCAATGATTATTAAAGATCAAATCAACACAATGAGAGACGTGTACGTAATAGCAAAAATAAGTATTCGTTCCCCTGTATCTCCTTATATCCTCAAAGAAAAACAAAGTGGGAGAATAAAGAGTGAAATAAGAATGTTCATTCGAATCAAACTTCAATTTAGACATGGAGTAAGCCGCAAAGGTTATAAAATGGACAGAATTCATTCTTTTAATCTAGGAAACTTAAGAATTCATGAGACAAATTCAAGAACCAAATATCATTGTCAATTTTCTTAATTTGAAATAATATTTTAAATTTCTACCAATTTGTGACATGAATTTTTAGTTAAGACCATATTCTAAAAGAGCAGACTTTAAGCTTTAAAATGATGTATAACTTAAATCAAATGGACTCTCCTAACCTATCTAAATATTGGAAAGAAAGCACAAACTCAGGAAAAGTGTGAACTGAGAAAAGAGGCTCTGAAGTACAGTGTCTATTCAAGCGCTTAATCTTTACCAAACCGTGCTGGCTGTGCGATGAATGGGCCAAAAAGAGGAAGTAAACCACCAGAGTAAGAACAATGAAGGGGTTATCAGATTAAACTGAAATTAAACATGCCTCATTAACACATTCTGTCCATAATGAATGCCAATTTTCAAAGCAGTAGTACTATAATTTTAAAAGTTATTAGAGTTGAAAGTGAAGAGTGTGGACAAGGTTTTTCAGAAATGAAAAAGGGATTCTAAAGACACACCTAATCACACTATTCTACCAAAAATGTTCGAGATAAACTGCTAAAAAACACACACTTTCTTGCCCGTTTTATGATACCAAATTTTAGCATGATGTAAAAGAAGACCCGCTCTTTCAGAAAATATGAAAAAGTCAAGTTCGGCTAGGTTGACCCATTTCACTTATTTTCAGTCCTCGCGCAAAATCAGTGTGTGCGACTTTATGTTCGTTTTGAGGTGCACGTTCACATTTTGTTGATATTGCCTCTTTAATGCCCATTTGAATTTGGATTTGACTGAAGATTCTTCATTTCTCCATTAATCTTCACCTTTCCTTATCTCTGGGGGCTTTAAAGGCATTATAGATATCATAGGTTTACTCTTGCAAGTTAATTCGTGTTTCAAATTGTGCTAAATTTGTCTTTTGTTCTCATTGTCATATTGAAGTGCACGTATATGCATGACTGCCAACTTGTCCATTTTTGCAAGTTTTACTTTTGTGCCTTGGAAGAGAATAACGAATGTGTTCACTCATGCGTAAGATTTCTCTTTATATTGACCTACCAGGTCGATAGCCAATTAAATAAATCTTTAACATGGTATATAAGATATTGATATTCAGCCAAATATTCTAAGAGAAACATGCACTTGAAAAAGTGTTTACTTACTTTTTTTAACTTTTTTTTTCTGTATTAGAGTATTGCTAATGCTACTGCTAATGCTACTGCTAATGTAAAGTGTAAAAACAATTTCAAATGTTATATCAACCTTATATGATCGACGCTAAGTGTAATTACGTTTAACCGTAATTGAAATAATTAAAATAGATTTTATCAATGAAAAAAAATAACTGTAATCAATGTAATAACTGGAGATAAACTTAAGAGTTAACTGTCAACCCTTAAAGTGATATGCACATTAAATGTAATGACTTTGTCACCCTAAGAAAATAATATTTACTCAGAACGTAATAGGCCTATACATGTATTACGACCTAAAGTTTCAATTTCAACCCCGAATATGATAACTTTTAACCCGAAATGTAATATCTTAAAACCTAAATGCAATAACGTATAAACCTTTATGTATTTAATGGAGTCAATCCTCAATGTAATTTTAACCATCAAGGTATTAACTTTTAACCTTAAATCTACTATCGACCGTAGATTTTATGACTTTTAATCCTAACTGTTGCTCAAGACGTGTTTCCTGTTCCCCTTTTTCCTTAACACCCTCAATTGAGAGGACAAGTGTATTTTTACAATACAATTAGCGATGGGCGGATGTGCTATAGGAAAACATCGTTGTATTACCCCTTAAAGTTATAACAACGCTTCACGTAGTATCAAGTTATCCACCCTAAATGCAATATTGACAATAAATGTAATAACTTTTAACTCTAGAAGAACAATATCGACCCTCAATATGATAACGTTTAACCCTAAATATGATAGCGACCATAAGTGTAACTAGACTTAGACATTTGTCGAGATGACAAGCTGATCATTCGTGTTAAATTGCAATGCGTGAAATGAGATCGCTAGTTGAGTGTACAACAAACCAAAAACCAGAAAAGACCAAGGACAAGTGAGCAGCTGCTAAATAAGCAAAAACATGAATACCCTGGTAATTTGTCGCATCTGGAATTAAAAGTGCAACAAATGAAGTAAAATAAGGCATTGTAAAGAAATAGTAAGACGAAGGGTTGTGATTCAAACTTGAAACGATTTAAAACACCGACAAAATGGGTCACTGTTCTACATACATTATGATAATGCTCACACCAATCAATATTGTAATCTCAAGTGATTCCTGAAAACTTGTCTGATTTACACTTAGTTATGGGCTTTCCATATATTTTCATGTCATTTTAGTTACATATCTTTCCTTTTCTTTAGAAATTACGTAAAATTAGTTTTGTCTACATTTAATTACAATCTACTGCACTGAAACCAGTTCACATTATTAAAAAGATTACTATCAGGTGACTATTTACATTCTCATATAACATATCAATATTACTATCTGCGTTAAGAATGATGGTACTACGGGCATAAATCATCATGAAATATAAGTAAAATCAGGGCAAGAATGAACAAGATATCATTGATATTGATGAACAAAAGCAAATTAGATATGTAACTTATGTTAGACCATGGAATGTCGACCATCCATGTTGGACAAAATCAAAATAGACTCTCAAAGAGCAAACCGAATGAACACGCAGAAAATTGTAGTGGCATATTCCGTGCTAGAAAGAACACAGTGTCTCACTATGTGTTCACACTGTGTTCACATAATCAAATATGTGCAAACTCTCGAATTAAACTGTGTGGAGATTATTAATATTCACACTGTGTGGTGTCGTTTTTCACAGGTTTTTCAGTTTTAGCAAGGTTGTGTTTCACACTGAATTGATGATTCACAATAAGTTGTGACTGCGCTCACATTGTGTTTCATATTGTCGGACACTGTGTTTTTTCCAGTAGCTGGGCTGCCGCAACACATTATACGAATATCGTGAAGGGGAATCTTTCAAAATAAGATTTTACACTTTCTTCATATTATTATTTAGCAAAAAAAGAAACACCAACAACAACAACCAAAAACAACAACAACGAATGAAAGAAATAATTTAGTTTCTGTGAAGACAATGTACAGTCATTCCATATGAATATAGAACCTCACGAATGGTATGACAGGTTTGTGGTCAAGGGTTGAAGGGATAATTTTCTAATTTGTTGGTATTTGTTGCATTTTATGTATATTGACAAATATAGTTCTGACACTAAGTTTCCAGTATATGTTTAATCATGTTCATTGGTTTGTCTGTGTGTGATTAAATATCACGGGTTGAAATTCAAGAGATTTCTCCATTATGCCCCAGAGCCCCCAGGATGATACGTAACTTTGTCCATGCATGATGCAGAGTAAACAACTGACCAATGACCTATCACGACTTCAAATACAAGCGGTGTAGTTGTTGATTTTGTATATTCCACCTATCATTTTTTCTTTTGCGTAGATGGATTTTTTTTTCTAACATCAGTTGTCGATAAATTTCCTTATAGCAACTGAAAAAAGTACACCAAAGAATAAAACAGGTTAAAAATCTGCAGATATATTTTCTTTTTCCTGAAATCACTATATCAAACATACACGTAAAGCGAGGACGGAAAAAACAACCAACCATGTACATTGTACACCTAAAGAGAGCGAACAGCAGTTATAGGATCGTAAAAAGAAAACAAGACAAAAAAAACCCTTTCCTGTCTGCTGTTGGTATCAGATTTTCTCAGCATGAATACGGCAGCTGATATAAAAAATTAAAACTGAATCAGTGACTCAACTTATATTGCAGGAGAAAATACATTGTTCTCTGCGTGATCTTTGCGTAGGTGTTTGTAATAATAGAGTAAAAAATAAAGTTACCCATGCACTGCTGTGATATACGATAAATGCTTGCGGACTAGCCAGAGCTTTAGGAGATATCCCAGCCAGATTAAATTAAATTTCCCGCCTTCCCTCTCTCCTTTCTTCCCTCTTGCTCTCCCCTTTTCTATCCCTTTCTTTCCCTATCGTTCACTCCTTTTCCTATGGCTAATGGAAAAATAATGCCAGCAAGATTACGAGGTGTTATCAGCGATAATACTCGAGGCCACGTGAAGTGCGTGCACGCGTTTTCTTCTCAAACCATGTCTTAACTCTTTTTTTTTCAGCAGTTTCTCTTTTCAGCCTAGTTCCTTTGACTGTATACATGTATATATATATATATATATATATATATATATATATATATATATATATGTGTGTGTGTGTGTGTGTGTGTGTGTGTGTGTGTGTGTGTGCGTGTGTGTGTTAGTTAGGCAATACATACACACTCTTACATGGATAACAGTCGGGGTAGTCAGAAGAATATATCATACGTTCTAGTTTATCTGACATAAATTGACGCAACAACGCATGTTTTCTGTTTTGAGATATCACTGAGGAATAGTTGTTACTATTGTTGGGGTGGTTGTTGATGTTTTTGTTGTTGCTGTGGCTGCTGCTGTCGTTAACCGACTGCTGTAGGACCAATTATTCCTTGTGTACAAATCCTCTGCGGTTTCCCTTTGTAACGTCTTTCAACCATCATCGTGTAAATTAAATTACCTACTAAGAGCCACAGCAAAATTGTCATCAATTCCTTTGAAGGGATCGTATAGTTTTGGTTGAGACTTAACTTTAGGTTTTTATCATTTTTTTGGTGAGATAGTGAGAAACCTCTTATGAAATATGAAAGAGCATGTAATTCCATGAGGATTTCAACGTTTATTTGATGAAAATTGACTGTGTAATAGCTGAGATTTCCAAAACAGAGTGATCCTAATTAAGTGTAGCACCCACATTTTATTACGATCGTTTAGTTTTACTTTGTTTTTTTTTTCATGTTTTAGCTATTTCAAACCCGATTTTCATCAAATAAACTTTGTATTCCTCTTAAAATGGTATGCTATGTATTATTTCATAAGTGTTTTCTTCGTATCTCGCAAAAAAAAGTTAAAGCCAAAGTCATCTCCACCAATAATGTACCATCCCTTTAAACATATCGAGAGGTTACACTCTTAAGAAAAATATTAAGCTATCTAATCGAACATGTGATTGTGAATCAGGACGGAAGATGAATGACTAGAAGTTTGTGAGCCTGAAAATATGAAGATGGTAGCAACAAACAGATTAAGCTCTTTATACAAAGACTGAAAGAGATAATCAGCCTCTACATCATGTCTTTATCAAAATCGAAGAACAAATTCTAACCATTGATATCACATGATTGTGCCTCATCTTCACTATATCTAATTATGTGTAGGTTGTAGTACAGCTTTTTTTTTCTCTCTTCAGGAGTGAATTAAGATTAATACCATGTGGATATATTCACAACAGTCAATGCCATTTGCATTTAAACTATTCGGCACACAAAAGAGCGCCAAAGAGCCAGACAACATAATAAAGTTCATATAACCACTGTACACACACACAAAAAAAAATTACAAGAAGCCGGCAGGAAATGTATACAAGTCTATACATGCTGAGCAGCAGTAGTAATCTAGCGCTTTGAGCATGGCGTTAAAGGACATGAAAGTAACAAGTGACCGTTGCTAATTGATAGATGCAAATGATAATTTCACTTCTCTCTTTTTTCCCCTCCCTCTTTCTCCGATGATTGTTCATACATAGTGGACGTCACAAACATGCAGGGCAAAGCGCTTATCACGCCCAATCTGTGTGACCTACCGAGAGAGGAATCAGGTCACAACGTACATCGCCCGTGGCGGGAATCCGTGCACTAAGAAACGTGCGTTTGGGGGAATGTTTCACTTAATGGACAGTTCTCCTGCTTTCCCATTTGAAAATACACTAACTCAACATTTACTTGAATTACACAAACAATTGCTGTTCTATCTCCACGGGGTCAAGCCTTCCAAAAACGTACGTCTTTCTCAACCAGTCATAATGGCAATGGAATGTGCAGCGTTACGACAGAGAAAATTCCAAAAAACAGACAAACAAATAAACATTAAAAATATGAGCTAAACACAGAGAACATTTCTTTTATCACTACATTTGTGTAATGTCCCTGCTGGAACTGTATCAACATCTATCCAATACTAATCACTAATAATGTAGTGTAATGTAAAAATGGGTATACATCTTTCAAATCTGGATGTGTACAGTGAAAGAGTATAAGTACAATATTTTCAGGTTACTGTTGTGAATATTGTGAGTTAAATCAGACAAAGTGGATGCAGAGTCTTTATGAGAATCGGACTTATTATAAGAATTTGTTAGAATTCTAGAATGTTACATGTTTTTCAAATAGATGAGGTGACTTTGTCATGGACTCACATAATATGTGTCACAATGACCTATACAAACATGTCTTTACTGATTCTTTTTGTAGACACGAAATCAGTAGAGAACAATATGTATTCGTCATAATTTGCCAGCGATGAAGGCCTTTAGTGGACCAAGTGTTGTTGATGCTGAATCATCGACTGGACTCATAATTTAGCTGTTTTATATTTTTGTTTCAAACCGTTGAGAAAGTTGCGTATTTATGACATGGCAACCTTGGTTGTGAAACTTATATCATACTTACATAATGAGTTATGTGTGTGTGTGTGTGTGTGTGTGTGTGTGTGTGTGTGTGTGTGTGTGTGTGTGCGTGTGTGTGTGTGTTGTGTAAAAAAGTATTTTAGAAGTAAGACATAACATTTTTCGCATGATATGCCCCATTCATTGCAAGAGTGTTCTAACACGTAAAGGAGATTATTCTCTTTCCACGAGGAAAAACTGAACGTTGCTCTTCACTGTTGTTTATCATTTTGATTTGGAGGAGTTTTATAGAGATATTTTGCCTACATCAATACTTATTTTCAACACGCTTACTGACGAAATTGCTTTGTAATTTGGGAAAACATTACTTTGAATTCGTTATGATGAATCTTCACCTATCAAATCCTCACTGTTTTTGAAGTTCTACGACGAATTTCCTTTGAATTTTGTGCATCTTTATAGTCAAGGCGCTAATTCCTATAAGAGGCTTTATTAAGGAGTTCGTTCAACCCACCCCGCAGAAAAGGTTTGACCAGACAAGGTGGTAGATGGGACCTCTATAAACATCCCCAGGTAGTATGTGGTTCCAAATTGTGGTGTCAGTAGAATTTTACTGGCCACTTTTCATCATGATTTGTTGGAACAAACGTAAAAGAGTCTGCGCACGCCAAGACTATTACACGCACCACTAGCACTGCTACAGGCGCCAGTGCCAGTGCTGCGTGTAGTAGTCTTAGCGCGCATATACTTTTTCTTCGATAAACAAGGGTTTTACCTGCAAACTAACTTTTCACGCCAAGCTGGGTTCGGTGTAGTGTAGTTTCTAGCCGTTTTTATTTCGTCTTTTTTTTCAAGAGTTCAAGCAAGCCGAGTGAGAGCCCATACCCGGTGATCGTGACGACCGAATCGCAATCACTGGGTGTGTGCTCTCACTCCACTTAGCGCAACATATACAGCGGGCTTCTGCATAATACACAAGCTGCAACTCAGAGAAATAAAGACGAAAAACGGCTAGAAATTAAGACTAGGGTCGGTAAACGCTTGTCGCTATTTGGGGCACTGAAAACGACAAACTCACACAGTTTTTGCATTTATTTCATGAAGAATTCATCAAAACTGCATAAAACTATATTATGTACATGTTGCTAGAGATGTCATCCATACAGTTGGATTCATTGTAAGTTATAATATTGTGCATGGTTACCATGGTAACCGGATGCCTAAAGGTGACTGGTAACCCCCAAAATGCCTCCTGCTGCTGCAAACATTGGTTTTTTTTTTTAAATCTTATAGATGCAATAAAAAAAAACACACACTTTTTTATTGATTTTCATTAAAAAAGTTTTCCCTGTTGCCATGGCAACCAGTATTATCCAATCAGAATTTAGTTGGCAATAGCTCAAAAACTAAAGCCAATAATTTCAAAAAGCTCAATAAGCATGTCCTTCCTTCTGCATAAAGTGTACGACATATATGTGAAGAATATTTTGAAGCATTCTCAAGTTACAGCAAAATTTGTAAGCAAAGGCATAATAAACGGCCATTGAAAGAAAAATATCATTTTTCGAATAATAAAATGCATGAAAAAGTTGCATCCGTCGTACTTTCAACACAAATTTGACTTCAAAGCATAGGCAAATGTATATAGTTTTTAATAATGTATGGACACAAATTTCCCTTAAAAATAAGATGAATACAGAAAGCAAAGCCAATATTCTATAGTAGCTCTTTCGAGTATTTACAGAGCGATGGTTATTCAAAACAATCCTGGAAAAGAGCAGAGGAAAGCAATTGATTGTTTATGTTCTGAAAGGAAGTTTATTCAAGAATACCGATAAATTTCTTTCTAAAGAAGGAATATACACGTGCGCTGGATTATCCATCAAAGAATTAAGCGTACTTTTGTGTTCGTTAGCTATCGTAAAAATATATATATATATATATATATATATATATATATATATATATAATCATTATATATATATATATATATATATATATATATATATATAGACTGAAATGAAATATCATGATATGTAAATTTTATTCAAAACGTGCAGTAATGAATTAATGCTGAGGAGAGAATGAGGGAAAAATCTTGGGCGTCTTTTCCCTTTTTATCCAGACTAATTTTAGAGTGTAGAGCTCATCTTCAATGAGTGATGTGCACGAAAGGCAAAAGAAACAAACCTGTCTAAATTCCAGATATTTTTGGGAGTTACCAATCACCTGTAGGCATCCGGTTACCATGGTAACCATGCACAATATCATACCTTACAATGTATCCCATTGTATTGCTGACATCTCTAGCAACATGCTCATACATAGTTTTAAGGCGTTTCGATGAATCCTTCGTGAAATAAATGCAAAAACTGTGATAATTTTGTCATTTTCAGTGCCCCAATAGCAACAAGCATTACCGACCCTAGTCTTAATTTCTAGCTGTTTTTATTTCGCCTTTATTTCTCTGAGTTACAGCTTGTGTATTGTGCAGAAGCTCGCTGTATTGCGCTATGCCGAGTGAGGGTGCATGCTCAATGATTGCCACAAAAAACGGTTCGGGCGTCACAATCGCTGGGTATGCACTCTCACTTGGCTTGCTTCAACTCGGAGAAATAAAGACGAAATAAAAACGTCTGGAAACTACACTACACCGACCCCAGCTTAGCGTGAAGAGTTAGTTTGCTGGCAAAAACCGATGTTTGTCGCGGAAAAAGTCTTTGTACGCTAAGACTATAACATGCACCACTGGCATTGGCGCCTGTAGCAGTGCTAGTGGTACGTGTAGTAGTCTTAGTGTGCGCAGACGCTCCCTCGAAGAATATGGTCATGTCGCAACTAAAATGGCCTGTAAAATTTCATTGATACCACAATTTGATATCACATACTACCTAGGGGTGTTCCAGAGGGTCCAACCGACCACCCCATGCAGTCAAACCTTTTCTGCGGGGTGGGTTGAACGAAGTCATTTTTTCTGGGTCGCTGCGCCTGGACTATTAATGTTTTCATGAGCAATACGTACCGTGCACCTAAGTCACGTGATAGTCCTAGCGTTCATGTATTTTTCTCCCTGCGGCCGTTCAGTCGGTCACGTGACAAACAGGAGGGTTACTCGGTTTTCGAGTTTGTGCCCTGCGGAGGTTTTCGCGGCGCCGCAGTGGGCATTGTCATTCTAGTCGTAGATCGCTTCATGACGCAGGAGCTAAATAGGTGCTGAAAATAACTCAAACCTCCATCATCTCAATCACTCTGGAGAAAAGGTGAGTTTTATATTCGGCATCATACATGTTTTCGATGTCCAAGTAGACAGTAAATATGTATATCTGCGTGTGTGTTTGAACGGGTGTGATGTATCTCCAGGAAATGAGATACAGAAATGATCATTTTTGATCATAAGAGAGAGTCCGACTTACATGTGCAAATTGTACAGAGATAGATTGATTGATTTCTTATGTCTGATGTTTGTGTTCACTCTTTTTTTAATAAACTAAAATGAAATGAATCACTTTGAGGTGCTCATGGTATGCTGGACCTGAAAAATTTTGTGTGAACGAATGAGTGTGTACAAAGCGTGTAGACCTAAATGCATTATTTACTTATTTGAGAATGAGAAAGAGCGAATATATAGGTGTGATGTGTGTTGGTAGGTTTGTTATCAGTACATTATAATATATACGTACAGTATATATGTTTGTTTTTTTTTTTTTGGGGGGGGGGGGGAGGGGTACATCCCCCTCCCCCAGTCCCTAGGATAGGACATAAAATGGAGGTCCCGTGTATGAGAGAGTAACAGCTCATGCACGTAAAAGATCCCGCTTCATTCATTCATCGTAATGAGCAGGGTGTTTAACCCAGTGAAGTGATCCCACCTCAAATCCAACTGGACCCAATGGAAGACCAGCTTAACGTAGCTGAATATGGGTCATCCAGCCATCTTCTCAGATGGAAAATGAACAACAACAAACAAAAAACAAACATAATTTATAGCTAAGGTGGAAGGCTCACAGGCAGGATATGGGGACAGGAATGGACAGCTAGATCGGTTTCTTTACGTAGCAAAAACTACAATGCACGCAAGCAAACACACACTAGGGGCGGATCCAGGAATTCTGTAAAGGGGGGGGGGGGGCGTGACTATTATTTTTGGTGCCACTTCCGGGTTTCGTTTCATTTTTTTCTTTTTATTTCTTTTGTTTTTAACGATAAATAAAGGGGGGCGTGCGCCTCTTGCGCCCCCCTCTGGATCCGCCACTGCACAAGCACACTGAAACAAATGATATTTTCAAACAACAAAAACAACAACAAAATAAAATGAGTAAGAGAGAAGGTCATAAAGGCGTGATCTAGAAGAAAAATGCAAATGCAAAGTTTAATCATATCGTTGGATGTTATTCAAAGTATCTGTAATTACTTAAATCTTGTACAGTATACACACACGACACATATGAAAACTCACCTGTGTAGAGTGGAATTATTTTATATGTATGCACGATTGTGATGAACTGCAAGCGTGAAATATGCGCTACATTTGCTTTAATGCATGTGTGTTTCATTGTAGTATGATTTTCATTTCACTGAGAAGATATCAAATATAGTATATCATTAAAAAAAACAACAGAAAATGTGCTTTATGCGTGATCCGTCACCACGTCATGCCAAAAGAGACACAAATTATGACAGCTGGTGAAAGCGATTATTCAGATTATTCAGACAAGTCAGATGGTACACGAAAGGGCTTTTTACACTTGTGTTTCTTAACCCCGGACTTTCTCTGACCCAGGACTATCGTTAGTCCCGTACCAATTTTTTCAGCTTTCTACACTCGCCAATTAGTCCCGTACTATCTCTTGTCCGGGGCTAAGGAGAAAACTGACATTTTTACACTCGTATTTCTTAGCCACGGACTTTCCAATCCACATGAATATTCATAATTACGCTGTGTACTGTACACGTACACGCACGCACCGGCAGCACTTGATTACCTCGTTTCTGATTGGTCAGTGAGGGTCGGATTTCGTCTCCGTCGCTTAGCCCAGGATTATTTTTTCGTTTTGTTTACACTCACTTGCTTGGCACCGCAATTGCGGTGCTAACCCCTGCTATTTTGCAGGGCCAGATAGTTCCGTACTATCGATGGGGCTAGCACACTTTGGCAAAAACGAGTGTAAACAGAAAGTGGGCTAAGGATAGTCCCGTACCAACGGTGGGGCTAAGGCCCCCCTTAGCCCCACCGTTGGTCCGGGGCTAAGCAAAATTTTACAAGTGTAAAAAGCCCTGAAGTGTCAACCATGGGTTCCTAAAATATATATTATGTTTTCAAGGTGAAGGTCATGCCTGACAGGACAGTTTCTATGGCAACAGAATGATAGAATAAATGAAAAAGGTGTACATGCTGGGCTTACAAATCAATTAAAATTGCATGTGCTTATGTATATTCATAATGTGAACCCCCTCTCTGACACAACATCATGCAATAATTATGTTCTTTTTCCTTGTTGACTTTACTATCTTTATCTGTCTGTTTGCTGATAACCTTGTGGTATAGGAGCTGTTGTCATTGTTGCAGGTTGATGAGATGACGAAATTACTGTGTTTTTGTTTTTAATTTCAAGGAAGCAATTACGCCTTTACGCGCTCAAAGAACATCACAAAAGTACACTTTGACTTGCAATGCTGATACTCTGGAGGCAATTGGGAGGTGTCATTTTTTTTTCAGGTAACACGTTTCAACGAAATCAAAATCCTTCCACTACCAAATCGCATCTCTATTTTTCTCAAACTATCTATATCGATGTTGTTAGCACAACAATAAAGATTTATGTATTACTATATATCAACAGCTATTGTCGAATGTAACTACAATCATGAATAGCTGATATTTTGATTACAGTGAAACGTGTTCCTGGAAATATACAGTTGACTGAGAGTTACGGAGAATACGCATTGAATGTTGCCGTATGCTTTTGTATTTGCATAAGTATAATCATTTCCTTAAAAAACACCGACAATAATTGTTGATTGATCAGTTACCGTTAAAATATCTCTGGAACTTTAACCTATCACCAATTTATCAGCAAACAGACGAAAAAAAGATAGTTAAGTCAACTAGGTAAAAGGACATAATGAATGATGTGCGAGAGGGGTTACGTTTGCAACTACATCAGCACATGCAATTTTCATTGATTTGTAAGCCAAGACTGAAACGCTTCCATCATTTCATCATTGCCATAGCAACTGTCTTATCAGACATGACCTTTACCTTGAAAACGTAAATTTGTTATGTACATACCCATATATAGAACTTTCTGTACTCAAGTGATTAGTGTCATATTTTGATGTAAATTGCTTTTCTTCCTCCAACAATTTCTTGTTTTAGAATAAATGCCATTTTTAATGACCAAGCTGTTGATGGTAAACAAAGTTTGAACTTGAAATAAACATTCTTTCACAAAGTAATTAGTTGCCATGGCAACAAGAGAAGACGTCAGGGAATGACTAGGAATTTAATTGCAACTGAATTAGTAATTCTGAATTAATAAATTCGGTCAGTTTTATTGCATTTTTGTACTATTTGATTGAAAATGTATGTATTTAACAAAAATAATTTATTACCATGGCAACGGACAGAAGACAAAACACCATAAACAATCAAGTAAGAACTTCTAAAACATGAAAATGTGCTATTCCAAAATCCTCCTATTGAATAAAAGAGCCACTCTCTGTTGTGGCTGTCTGCTGAATATGTCCATACACTTAATAAGACATATATTATACATTATTCGTTTTTGCATACATGATATAGGCCTGTAATACTTTTTTTTTTCACTAATATCTCCTCAAAATTTGAAATGTTGTCTAGTTGCCAGATTCCCTAAAATCTCTTGTAGATTGTTGTAGATAGAATGCGGTAAATTTTGTGTAATTGTCTTTTTAATTCGATCAAAGAGAGAGAGAGAGAGAGAGAGAGAGAGAGAGAGAGATTGGATACACTTAACAAAAATCCCACATCAAACGTCTTTGACACAAAGAGCATAATGGCGGATAAGGTTCTTTTTCAAAGAGCATGTCCTGGCTGTGACTCCTAGATGATGGGTTCATCCTTGTAGAAGATGTTTTGCCCCTAATAGCCACTTAATATCGGTCCTATCCAGGTGTATAAAGTGATTCATGGCTACTCTGAGGTGATAATAATTCAAAGTTCAAAGTTCAAATTTATTTTCATTTTCATCATACAGAGAAAGATATATGCAATGTATATAAGCAGAATATATTTGGAATAATTGCAAAAACGTCAATTAACAAAATACATGTGATATTCAGTAATAAAAATGAGGAAAGTGCGTATTTTACTTCACTGCAGTACCCCAATCCGACGTGTTATGCCCAATATGAAGCTTTAATCGTGTATTTTTCCCCAGCACGACTCACTATTAAAGCGGGGACACTTTCAGTGCTTTCGGCGTGGAATAGCCACCCTCTTGTATGCTAATGGGATAATCCATCATGTATTAATAACTTCCCTGGTGGCTTTCGCTTGGGTAAACTAGGCACTCACACTGTCTACAGGAGACATCAGTTTCTCGTAAGGAACGGCTTAATCTAATCTTTCAACGTCACAGAACATTATGTCATGTGCCTGTGTGCCGAGATGAAAGCTGTACGCTTCATGATCCTTTTCCTGATTAATATTGCACAATTTTGCATAAAGCGAACTTGCATCCCAATAATGAATGATATTCCAATGCAAGACTTTTTGATGGTATTCTGTCTGTTTGCCTATCTGTCTGTCTCTCTCCATGTCTCTCTCCGTGTCATTTGTTCCACTCCTTCGTTCTTTCTTTCCTCCCCCTCTTGCTTTCTCTCTCCCTGTATTCGTCCAAGCTTGCAGCAGCCTTGATCATAATTTATCTGCGCAGTTCAACACCAGCAGATAATTTCTCCAGAGAGAGTCATTATGCATTTCCTTACTTATTAACGCATAGTTATTATGAAAATTGTATCCTGCCATATCAGGTGAACGTTTTCGTCTGTCAAAGATTTTAGAGCTAAATGTCTATAGATAACCATACCCAAGCCAACCTTAATTATCACTGCCCAGTCCTTGTGTGTGTGTGGGGGGGGGGGGGAGGCGGAATTGAACATAAACTTTAAAAACTTTTTTAGCGGTCTTTTCGAAATCAAATCAAATCAAATCAAATCAAAAGAAGGAGAAGAATGAATGGCGAAAGTTATGATGAGAGTACGTCATTACCCGTTTGAATCTTGACTAGTAAGATAACGCAAAGCCATAGTTGATGTCAATAGCATATTTTGAGGAAAGCGCAAAATTACGGAGGTATATCACAGCACTAAAGTAAAGCGTATCAGATTATCTGGGTATAGTAATTCTACAATAGTAAAACAATAATCACAACGGTAAAATGATATGATAATGATAATGAATGTTTGTGCCTTTATTGACTCTCTCTTGCATAATCACTCTCTGTTGAGAAATTATTTCTTTGAACAGCGCAGATATATCACTTTTATCAATAAGTTCCATATAGTATATGTATTGTTGTAATACATTGTACTTTTTCCTCCTTGAAATTATATAAAGAAAAATGTGTTATTCGGAATTAAACCTTGAAATGAAATGAATTGAATTTTCTTTATCAATATTATAATCATTATTATTATCATTTTCATCACAACTGATAATCACTACTACCATTTCTATTTTCATGTTACATTCAAAACCATGGGTCGTCTATATACTGCATATCCTGCTTTCCCAGTGAGTCCTGCCAAAATGACTACTCTGACAAAGGCAGGAGTCCATCTGTATATCTGTTACCTGAAACATTACAATCATGAGGGAAAAAACTATGCGCTGATTCGTGTATTCCATCTTAAAAAAGGGAAGGAATTTTACTACAAACATTATTTCAAATTACATTTTGTGTCAGTCGAGCAAAAACAACTATGCTATGAACGTCCGGAGTCTAATTCATTTGCTTTCCGACTTGTTTGTACAAATATCTTCATATTTTTTCAGTGAGAAATGCATTTGTAATCACTATTACCCGCATAATCCCCGTACTCGCTCCCCGTACGCACCCTGTTTTGATTGTTTCTGATTTGATGGTTTTGTTTTTGGCGTTGCGCGCGCGCGCGTGTTTGTGCGTTTTACTCCGTTGTGTATTCTTATCATTTTAATCACTCAGTTCTGTTCTATAAAAGTCTAGCATCTCACAAAATTGCCTTTAAAATTATATTCTTTTGTGTGTGTGTGTGTCTTCTAAACAAAGTGATGTGGGATGATTTGTGTGTGGTTCGTTTGTCGCTGGGATTTGCACAGTGTGAATTTGACAGAGACTTTTAAATACCATTAGTCTGACGACGACGATGACAGCAACAAAAACAACAACAACAACAGAAACTCATTTTCAATGACGTGAGTTGCATGTATGAAACAGTGCCATTTCTTGATACGCATTACAAGCTATGACATGATAAGTGCATGAACCTTACTTATACTTACAAATATAAATGAGGAAAAAAAATAGAATGCCTGTATGCACTCATGAGTACATATCGCAATTAAACATTGCGTAAATAAATACTGGTTCGCTTGTGTGATTTTGATACCATTCTGTATCAAGGAATGCACCCTGTGAACTATATGACAACAGTGAAATGTTCTCATACAGCACTCTGAACTGCTCATTTATAGTCTTTACTTCTTTTATCTATTGCTTTCTATTCTTTAGCCAAGATCACGTGACTTGCAGCGTAGGTGGTGGGATTTTTGTGCCAACGTTGGAAATGACAGAGTTGAGGAGGAATACCGTACAAGTGCTTCGTGACGACGCGCTACGTATCTCTTCGAAGATTTGTTATTCGCCAGATGACTTCAAGGGAGGAAAGCAATTCTTCAAATAAGTCCTTGTACTCAAGACTCAAATTTGTTCCGTCTTTCTTATACTGACGAATGTTTTGGCGTTGAGCTGATTACTAAACAGAAAAAGCAGAGAGATAAGTATAGTCATATGCTTTTCTTTTCTTTTCTTTTTTTGTGGGGAAGGACATCTCAAGCAATTCACCAGCACGCGGGAATCCAGTATATGTGATTTTTGTTCTTCTTTTTTTTTTTTTTTACCCAGTGCTTGTTTCCCGTGACTGCCGACACAGTCATCGGTGACTGAATGGCCGAAAACCCGTATTTTTGACTTGCCCCATTGCAAATACAAATTCAACACCAAAAACTGAATAGAATGTATTTGGATTTTCCGTTAGGTTCGTCATCACGCCGTCAAACATCGGAACCATTTACGAATTGTGTCCGATGATTAAACCGTAATTGCCATTGCTAATATCATTATTTGAATCATCGTCACCGTCATAACTGTATTTCTTTGGTAATCATCATCGTCTTGGTCATCGAGGTTTCCCGCTAATATGGCAAAGATTACGACGATTGCAGACGCTTTTAAGTGGAGACACCAGCGATTCACTGTAACGCCTAAGGATAAGGAGTACACTATCCACTACCTTGGCAGCATGCGAACTGCCCGCTCCAGGGGAGACGCGTGTTGTGAGTACCCCGTGCGGAAGATCTGGAAGAACACGGCATGTGGAGAGCGCTACGTCAAAGTAGGTAACCGCTGAGAGTGGCGACGTAAACTTAGCTTTCTGTTATGTCATTTATGTCACTGATATTTGTATGTCATTCACCTCATTGTTTTTCGCATTTGTCAAAAGAGTATAATTTGAGAGGATATGACAGACGTACATTCAAACGCACAGACAAACATTCAAAGCACACGCACAGCTCTTCACGAATTATACCGTAATAATGACTTGAGTTATTAGCTGTGAAATAATGGCGTAAAGTTCCGTAGAAATGAATCATGATAGTTATATCGAATGAAACAGAACGCATTGATACCGTCAATGTTTTGATGACAAAAGACTAATAAAGCAGCTTTATTTTTCAATTGATTTTTGGCCTGTCGTTTCTCTTACGGGGAATGTTCCTACATGATTTATGTCCATTGGAAATGATTTCTACATCATGTCAAAAGTATGACTATTTTAGTGTTCTTGACAATTTATGCCTTGAGATATAGGCGGCTGATGGGCAGTGGAGGTTTTTTTCTCTATTCTAAAATGGGGATCTAATCAATGTTAAGTGCTCATGCGTTCTTAGTTATGGCCTGTAATCAAAGATATAACTACGTCCATTTTCCAATAACTTCAAGCCGATTATGATAAAGATGTGGCCACTGGAACGTATTCTTTCTTTCTTCATAAAACATCGCCATATCCCAATAGACTTTTCGACATTTATCTCCATATTTGACAGCATTTTCATATATTGCAATCAATTAAAGCAGGGAAAATTACTGAGAATGTTATAAAGCTTTCTGTCGGTATTTTTTTTGATATTTCATTACTTATATCATAATCACCGTACTTTAGATAGATAAGCCTTCCTTCTCTTATTGTCTCTGTCTTTGTCGTCATTTTCTTTGTCCCTGTCTTTTCCCACTTACTCTAAACTGTAAAGGTTATCCTGGCAGTATCTTTCTAATCTTGAGGACTGGACTGTTGCTTCTCTTTGTGTGCAAGTGTTTCCTTGCTCTCTTGGATGTGATAGTGCTTGAGTGTCTGAGTGTGTTGCATTCAAGAGGAACCTCAAGGTGTATCTCTATTTCCTCAATTGGCCAAGTCCTATTTCCTGATCATCTGGAGTAGATTTATATCATTTGCATAATTGTGCCCTGTCCTTTCTATTTGGGTGAATGTAGAGTTTGATGACATAATGACCAACAGTTGTAGCCTGAGAGATAAAAGGAAGATTCAACTTCTGTTTGTCTCAGAAGCGACGGCAATGAATTACACCTACCCGTGTAAAACAAAATGAAACATCCATTTTATAATTTGAAGAGTAGCGACGAGGTAAATGAAGAATAACTTGTTCCCAGAGACATAAAGGACGGATGTTATTTACTTTTATACACACAACTTACACACGCAATTTAGACAGAATTGCAAATACGGGTGCATTTACTTTTTCTTTTTATGACGCAATGAAATCGTGAAATGAGCAATTACTACGAAATAATTCTCGGTTGAAGTTTTTGGCAAATTACCGATCTCAAACTATCAAAAGAAGGAATTGGGCCATTCCTCTGGAATATCAGAACTGCACGTGCAGACGATCTATTTTTGTTAATTGGATGATAAGCTATAGTAGGCTGAAAACGAGCATTTGCTTTCAAGTCGATGTTGTTCAATTCCTCCTCCCTTTTAGCTTTTTTTCGCTCTCTCTCTCTCTAGATTTTTAGAACACTGTAAAAGAGGCAGCACAGTGGCCAGGGAGAGGAAAAGAGAGAGGGAAATGCAAAAAGGAGGAAGAGAATAAAAGGAATGTATGATGGGAGAGAGAGAGAGAGAGAGAGAGAGATGGAGAGAGAGAGAGAGGGAGGGAGAGAGACGGGAGGAGAAGGGGTTGGGGTTGGGGGATAAGGAAGAGGACGGGGAAGAAGGTGGATTTATTTGCATAGATGCATATTTTTGTAACAATAAAGTACGCATACATTTGATGCCTTTTTCATCCTTCTACATGCAGCAAGGTTGTTTTCAAACCAGCAGATTTCTTACGTTTGGCAGTGTTGTTTCGAACGATTATAATAAAATCTTTTCCTCTTCCTCGTGATGCTCGTTATTATTATTCTTTTTTGTCTGTGCCTTTCAATGATCATAAAACGCCATAGGAGCTGTTGCTATGGTCACCGATAATTGTGTTGGAAAGCTCTGAATTGTATGTCAGGCGTGAGAGGTGACCCGTTCGATATTTCGTGAGATATGCGATTTGATTATTTCTCTATCGTTGTGTCAGCGTCGTTTACTGTGATGATTGTCATATTCAACCATCTCTCTTCTAATACATATCGTATATTGAAGACACACGGTCTTCTGTTTCAAGACGTTTTGAATACTTTACCTATTTATCCCTTGTGAATATATTCACACACGCCGATATTAGATAATGTTAGTCTTTCTAACCTGACCGATTTTCGTTTTCTTTTTAATTCAATGTAAAATTGTAAATTCTGGTTCCGATTTGCTCAGCGAGGATTATGACTTGAAAGAAATTGTTGGGTGTCAAAGTGTAGATATCAGAATCAAAGTTCAAAATTCGACACCAGGCAGAATCTTGTTTTTAGAGACGTGATCAATCCCAGACGTTCAACTCATCAGATCTCTACAATAGTGGATGTAAGATTATGAGATCATTTACTACATGTACTGAAATGATTAATTGGTTCCTTTATCCCATGATCTCCTCTGAATACCGGAATTATTTGCAGACTCCAAAATAATCTCTAACATGTATACTCATATATTGTGACATTTTTAGTCAGTTCCTGAGTTTGTACGCGGAAAACAAAAGAAGACAAAACAAGAAATACAGGTATCCCTGTGCTTTACAAATGATCAAATTATTCAAGGAAAATTGTGGAAGGGTTTGCTGAAATATCAGGAGTAACCTAAACATATGTGTATATGTGTTCGTTAGTGTCAAGTTCTTCAGTTGTCGAATTATTTGAAACAATTTTGCTTTATTCCTTGAAGCAATGAAACTTTATGGCAGGCTGTATAGTTATTACTCATCCCGTATAAGTACCAACACGTCCATATTAAATAACGTGAATTGTTGTTTATGAATGACATATTATTGTCATAGAATATTCATATTAAAAATCATAACCTCTGAGTAGATCTGAAGAACAGAAGCATGACACCGTACAAGCCGTGCTTTTATGCTACCATGGGTAGCATGGGTAAGATGATTCGTGTGATGATTCGATTGATTGATGTGAAGCATGGGTAAGATGATTCGTGAAGATATCCCCGTTACCCTTTACAGTGTTTACACAGTAACTCTTCATATGATATTATGAAACTGTTCAATGATTTTCTAATTGAAAAAAAAAAAAAACCGGCAACGCCTCAAGTGAATTCCATCCAAATTCATAAAACCCTAATTTGCGGCACGCCCCCCCCCCTTTGGCCGTTCCATACAGCATCCGTTCTCTCTTTACCATTTGCATCCCTTCCGTTCCCCTTTCTCCAGCGTGGCGCCGAGTCGCCGTGAATCGGCAACGCATCCTTTCATGGCTGGTGATTGCCCTCAGAGTGTCTTCGATACCTTTGGTGCATTTCGCCACTCCTCTGAACCACAACCTTTACATCATTACATATGTCTTGTGTGTATGTGTGTGTGTACTACAAGAAAGAGCAGATCAAGCATCTTTGTTCTTTTCTATCTCATCATCATTTTCTCTGTCCATCTGTCCTACCAATTACTCTCTCTTTCTCCTTTGTTTTTTTCCCTCGCTCCTGATCTTCTTGTATATCCCTCTCATCATTTACTTGTTTTACCTTGCAGGCCCCTCTGTCTCATTCTCTTTTTCGTCTTGTAAATATCCACTTCTTAATATTTTCATCTTTTCATATCCTTCGTTTCTTTTGTCTTTTCACGTCTCCATCTATCTCTTCCGGTTTAGTACCGGTCGGAATCTCCTCCCCAAGGTAATTCTTAGTATTTCATTTCTTCCTCTCTCTCTCTCTCTCTCTCTCTCTCTCTCTCTGTATGTCTTCCTCTGTCGCCCTCCCTCTTCTTCTACATTTCCATCATCCTCCCGCATTGTCTCTATCTCATGCGGAGAAAAATGGGAGAACCAACAATGGTAGTTAAGGGTTGCTACGGTAACTGCAGAGTCATTTCACCGCGGTTTCGATAGTGAATACAATAGTCCCACTGCGCTATTGAAATTGCAGTAAACCCATTTGGAATTCGAATGAAGGGAGAGATATTTTGAGCTCAGTTATTCAAAAGCTGAAGAGAAGATGATCATACCGTTAGGATAAAAACGGATGGTGCACGATCCACCCATTATTGTTTGTTTTGTACACAGGAATGTTTACCGAGTTTTATTAAAGTTTTCAAAATCTAGACAAATGGCTGACATCTGTGGAG
Source organism: Diadema antillarum (assembly GCF_040938485.1). Classification (NCBI taxonomy): domain Eukaryota; kingdom Metazoa; phylum Echinodermata; class Echinoidea; order Diadematoida; family Diadematidae; genus Diadema; species Diadema antillarum. The sequence goes on along the minus strand of NW_027271850.1, from coordinate 743,802 downwards.
CCTCACCTATGCGTGACTACATAATTATGTGTGGTTTTACTTGTGATCATTGTTATGGCCTATGATTAACGTGATATGAAGCAATAGAATGACCTTCCAAGCAAACAGATCATGCAATTGACTGATGAGCAAGCAATGAAAAATTAGAATGTATAACGAACAAGATTGCTGACATTTCAATAATGATAATGCTTTTGTTTCATTATCAGATTTCATTATCAGATTTCATTATCAGATTTCATTATCAGATGCGATAAAAAGACATATTGGAGAATACAAGAATGGTGCATAAGACGACGGGAAAAAAACAGGGAATAAGGACCAAAGACATTACGCAAGGTGATGACAGGCTTATTCCGAGATTTACAGCTAAAGATCTTTCATTATAAAACCCAACACAAAATCTAGACGAGAAAACTGGAAAGGACAAAAGACACACAAAGGAAGGCATATTGATTATAATAAGGTGCATGCACATTTAAAGCAGCTAAGAGTTCATGCGTTGTTAGGTGCAAGAGAGAGCTTATAGCTTCTCGTGATTATCGAGAAAAATTCGAAATAACTTCAGGGCGAACTGCTTATGTCGACTGTATGGCATCATCGCTTTTGTCTGTAACCTAAAAAAAACATCCTTAACATTGTCAAAAGTGTACCCACCAATACGAAGAGTGAAATTGCACCAAGGTAACCCTTCTTTCTTCACGTTAAAGTCGTTGGTGATTAACCTGCAAGTGTAATTGTGGCCATTTTCACACATTTTCTGTAGCACTATGGTATACTACTGATGTACGTTGTACAATTGCCTTTCAGCTGCATGGTTTTGCATAATTACTTAAGACGTGTAAAGAAAAATACGGCATATTTGTTTTCTTTTTTTAAATCAGAAACACCCAAAAAGACATTTATCATTGTTTCTAGTTGTGGCACAAACGCAGACGTCAAATTGATACAGTATGGATCGAAGGTGATGAGCTTCTCTCAGGTGTGCCAACAACAACAATTTTGCAAGAAGCTGTTATGTTGAGATATTATACAAATGGTTCATCATTGAAAGACAATAAGCAACCATGGCAAAGGTACCACTGCCGTCACTCATTCTTTTAAGAATACTGATTGTACAGCGAGTAATTACAATAATAAAAATGATACCGTTTAAAAGAAGTTTAGTTAATAAATAGTATTGTAATGAAAAGTAATATCTTATAAAACATTGCCAATGTGATACTTATCACCTGTCGACGGTAAGAGTTGTTCTTTTTTTTTTTGGCATGCTCTAATAAACTCATGCAATCCAAATGTTTCTAGACACACTATTTCACTACATTGATATCAAATTCACACAAACTTCCTATGCACTATCATGCATGATATATTAGAAAATGAAACGGAATTTTTGTTTCCTCCTGGCCTTTAGCTCCTGTTATGAGATTATAAAACGCCTTTTTATTCCTGTATTCATATTCAATCAAGATAGAAAGTTATCTATTTAGGGTGCGACAGTTCTGGTCGAGGCGAGGATTTAGCTTTTAACGTTTTGCAAGATATTCAGAAACCACTCTATGAGATGTCAGAGAGCATGCAATTCTAAGGGGTATCAAAAGTGTATTTGATGAAAATCGGTTTTGAAATGGCTGAGATATTCAAAAACAAGGTGAAACAAAGAGATCCTAATAAAAGGCGTGGCCTGTAGTCTTTTATCATCACTTTTTTTGGATATCTCAGCCATTTGAAAACCAATTTTCATTAAATAAACATTAAATCCTTCTTAAAATTACATGCTCTTTCATATTTCATAAGAGGTTTCTCATTATCTCACTTAGAAATGTTCAAAACATGAATCACCACCTCAGCCAGTACTGTACAGCCCCTTTAAGGCTGAATAGATTTTGCATAAACTCTGCAATTCATTGGTAATGTGCGTATCAGGACAACTCCCCCGGAGGACTGCTCCCCCGGGGACTACTCCCACCTGACAGCTCCCCCGGAGGACCACTCCCCCGGAGGACGTCCCCCCCCCCCCCCCCCCCCGGAGGACTACTCCCCCGGAGGACGTCTCCCCCGGGGGACAACTCCCCCGGGGGACAACTGCCCCGGGGGACTACTTCCCCGGGGGACAACTCCCCCGGGGGACCACTCCCCTCTGACCACTCCCCCGGAGGACCACTCTCCCGAAGGACCACTCCCCCGGGGGGCAACTCCCCCGAAGGACAACTCCCACCTGACAACTGCCCCGGGGACGTCTCCTGGGGAACAATCCCATGACTGAACAGAGATGTTTCTTTTTCGTGTCCTAGAAATTAAAATTAAATTCATCCGTGTAAAAACAGTACTCTTTTTATATAGAATTTAAAGTAAAGTTAGCGTTACCTAAGACACATCCATCTTTATAACAAAGTTTTTGAAATCTCAGCACAAAGTTTTTACCATTGTACACGCTACATGTAATGTCGAAAAAAGTAGAAACGCAGGTCAATTTTACCACTGAAAGTTGGTCAAGAGATAAACATATTGACGGAAACACGCTTTTGAGGGGAGAGTTCATTCCTTCGCATGTACCTGTTATTCTTCATTATTTTATAGTATTTTAAGAAGGCCATTCTTTGATGATTTTCTTTTTCTTTTTGCAATTCATGATTATGATTTAGGGAATATGTTTAATGAAAGAAAGATATTATTCAGAGGGGTGAAGGCTCAAGGTTTTTAGTTTCTTCAGTTTGTCTCCCTCTACAAAGGGCATCCGATGCCATCGATATCGCTAAAGCATTTGCATTGTTCAAACTCGTCATGATCATAATACAACAAATTACTGCCAAGATCGTGTGCTTATTCTGACTGATTAAAGAAACAACGAAGGAACTCTCTAAATAACAGCCTAAATATTACAGTCGTCATCATTTGATATCTCTTGGAGATGGGCTAAAGAGGGTGACATTTTCAGAACATGCTCATCACACCTTAGTTTGATGACTTTGTGCCTACTGACACCATTTTTGAAAAAAAGAACGAAAAATGCGAAATCCAGGGTGCCCCGGCCGAAATCGTAAAAAAATCCAAGCTGGTCGCCGTTTCGGCTTTAAAAAGACATTTCTGGTTATAACTCGGCTATTTTTTGGTCAATTGTGATGGTTTTGGTGTCTAACCCCATGTCTTTGGGGTCATGGAAATGGATTATAATGATGATTTTAGTGTAAAACCTAATCTTCCACATGGTACTAACCTTTTGCCCATATTTAGGCATTATAAATTTCCCTTGCCCTTTACCCCTACCCCAACTGCCATTTTTTGGCACTTTTTCTGTATTTGTTCAAGTAGTATTGACTACCATACTCTTAATAACAAGTTCTAGCTCTCAATCTGGTGTTTTCTACCAACAATAGTACAGCAAGGGTTACTTTATACGTGTGTCATGCAGATACCGGTATGTGGCTGGTGCATTCAGGATGCATGGTAACTGTGCAACCAGTGCTAATACTGTTTCTGCATTACAGTGCGCAATGCCTGTTGGAAGATATTACCTTTTTACACGTTCAAGTCTTTTCAGGAACAGAATATTCATATTTTTTTCTGTCAATTATTTCTCCGACATTCGGAATTGTAATGATGTTCAGATAAATTCACAGTCAACATAACAAACGAAAATTGCACAATGAAATTACTGACAGTGACATACAGGATAGTAACTAACATAAGAATCTAAGATAGAAATCATAACCCCATTAAAAGGGTATTTCTAACAACATATTCCTTTGTAGAGGGAGACAAACTGAAGAAACTAAAAAACTTGAGCCTTCACCCCTCTGAATGATATCTTTCATTTAACATATTCCTTAATAAATCATAATCATGAATTGCAAAAAGAAAAAGAAAATCATAAAAGAATAGACTTCTTAAAATATTGTAAAATAATGAAGAATAACAGGTACATGCTAAGGAATGAACTCTCCCCTCTAAAGCGTGTTTCCGTCAATGTGTTTATCTCTTGACCAATTTTCAGTGATAAAATGGACCTGCGTTTCTACTTTTTTCGACATTACGTCATGTAGCATGTACAATGGTAAAAACTTTGTGCTGAGATTTCAAAAACTTTGTTATAAAGATGGACGTGTCTTATGTAACGCCAACTTTAATTTAAAATTTTATCTAAAAAGAATACTGTTTTTACACAGATGAATTTATTTTTAATTTCTAGGACACACAAAAAACCAATCTCTGTTCAGTATGGGATTGTCCCCCAGGAGACGTCCCCGGGGCAGTTGTCAGGTGGGAGTTGTCCTCCGTGGGAGTGGTCCTCCGGGGGAGTGGTCCTCCGGGGGAGTGGTCCTCCGGGGGAGTGGTCCCCCTGGAGAGTTGTCCCCCGGGGGAGTCGTCCCCCCGGGGGAGTCGTCCCCCCGGGGGAGTCGTCCTCCGGGGGAGACGTCCTCGGGGGGGTGTCAGGTGGGAGTAGTCCTCGGGGAGTTGTCCTCCGGGGGACAAGTCCTATAGTCCATGGGCCAAGACCCGAAAAATGGGTTGTTGGTACCATCTGAGGTGGCACAACCTTTTTGGTGTCAGTTTGTTTGTCGGGCATAGATATCATGCTTATCAAGCTATGATAGCATTTCCAAATGAGTAGCTTAGTCATAATAAATGAATTTTTAACCAATTTGGTCTCGTATTTATATCCCTATGCTTCTGAATCGAAACTAAACCGCTATACAAAGAAGAGCACTGCCTTCTGTATGTCCACAGGTGTTCTGTTGTAAACGCGGTGCGCTTAGTCTTTATTCAAGGCAGCGAAGGGAATATCCAAAGGGTTATGATGTCCACAGCTGTCTCGCGGTGCGCTTAGTTCTTTATCTAGACCAATGTACCGTTATCATATCTAAAGTTCCTCATAAAAGGGATTATCTATACTGTTTTTATACTACCCTATCAACAAATACATCAGTTTTAAACAAAAATCACTCTGTTCATTTACAATATCATTCATTATAGTGTATTGTAGTGTACCGGTACATTGTTTTTGCATTATCTCTCATTGTTGGATGGAAATAAAGCGACATTGGCGTGGTATCAGCGTTTTCACCGTAGCGTTTTCGCCTGAAAATGATAAATAATTGAAAGATACGGTAAAATTCACGAGGAATTGCTTTTGTTGTTGTTGTTGTTTTTAGATAAAAGGATATGCACTGTATCATACGCTTTGGATGTTCCCTTCGCCGTCTAGAATAAAGACTAAGCGCTGTGGACATCATAACCTTTGGATATTCCCTTCGCTGCCTTGAATAAAGACTAAGCGCACCGCGTTTAAACAGAACACCTGTGAACATACCATAGAACTGCATTTTACAGCTCTATGGAACATACAGAAGACAGTGCTCTTCTTTGTATGGCGGTTAGTTTCGATTCAGAAGTATAGGGATATAACAACGAGACCAAATTGGTTAAAAATTCATTTGCTATGACTAAGCTACTCATTTGGAAATGCTATCATAGCTTGATAAGCATATCTATGCCCGACAAACAAAATGACACCAAAAAGGTTTTGCCACCTCAGATGGTACCAATATCTGGCCTGGCCCATGGACTACTAGACCCGGTAATGTGAGTAGACAAGTCTTAGCAAATCTGCTGCTACAAATAAGTCGTCGGAAGTGTTTTCAACCGCGTGCGTGCATGAAATTATGCATTCGGATCAAGTCGGCACATCTGGGGTTGTATGACATTTTTGAAAAAACAAATATTTTTTTTTTCCTTGTCCGCCTTGGACTACTTAACATAACAATGTCGGAATTTCGGAGCTTGGGTATTTGTTCCATGTTCGTCGTGTCACTGCCGACAACCAAGGACAGCCTGATGATAGTGTCGCTGCCCGGAAGGCAGTACATGACAGGTTCGAGTCCCACTGGTTCCTTTTCCCGACATGTTTGTTAATTTACAGATCAGCAGTTGCGATCTTAACAAATTTAATTTGTGAAGGGAGACAAAAGGTGAAGAACCTTGCGCCTGAAAAATCATTTTGTTCTCAATCGGAACTCACATTTTCCCCATCTTCCACCCATGAAGCTTTTCGAAAGAGTGAAAAAAAAATGTTTAAGAACAGTCAGTGATGTCTAATGAAGGATAAGACGTTGTGAATGATTTTCAGGTTGAAATTAATGAAATTATTGCGTTGAGTTGTTTTTGATGCATCTGATTGACAATTTAGAGCGTTTTAGGTTGGTATCATCAATAGTGTTCAATCATCCTTTCAGTGCTTGGCATACAATGTTCAAGGTCAAAGAAACCCTTTACTTCAAACCCCATTTTCATAAAAGCAGCAATCCCACGTGGTCAACTTTAATTTCATTTACTTTATTTCATTTTATTTTCATTTCTGACGAAAGTATACAATATGACATTTGCATATAAAAAAGTAAAGTACAATGTGACTTTCGCATATTCAATGAGATTTAAATGCACGTCGTTTGTTTACAATGAGACCAAACATACTTCATAGATGAAGAAATGCATGGATAAACTGTTACTGGATCGTAACAAAGGAAAAAAAAAGAATCGCAACAAACAAAGAAACACACACAAAAACTTTCCTTATTTCATTTTGATTACTTAATTACCATTCCATTTGATGACTTGGATATCATGAAAGCTTATCATTTAAATCGACAGCTCAGGAATTCTGTCTACCTGAACTCATGTGATCTGCCTTTGGTGTGTTTTGTGAGAATATTATATTCATCCCAATATGTATTTGTTCGTAGAATAACATAATATGTGTGTATACTTCCAAGAAATCGAAAGTGTTTGTTTGTTTGTTTGTTTTTTCTTTTTTGCTTATTGTCGTTCAATGATTGTCCGGCACGATCGCTATGTTTGTTACTAGCTTCCTTTTTGTTTCGTGATACAATTTATTTCACCTTTTCCGTTTTAGGAGGTGCTAAAGTCCAAAATTTAAAGAAATGGTACAGTTTCGGTGTGAGCCTCAGGTTTCCAGCATATTTTGATTATGATTTTTTTTGTAAGATAATAAGAAACCTCTTACGAAATACATAAAAGCATATAATTCTAAGGGGAATTCAAAGTTTATTTGATGAAAATTGGCTTTGAAATGGCTAAGATATCCAAAAAACAAACAAACAAACAAAGCAATCCTAATGAAAGATAAGGCCAGCCTTTCAAATAAATCCCTTTGCTTTACTTTGTTTTTGGATATCTCATTTCAAAACCGATTTGCATCAGATAAACTCTTAATTCCTCTTAGAATCGTATGCTCTTTAACATTTTGTAAAGTTATTTAAGTATCTTGCAAAAAACGTAAACGCTGAATCTTTACTATACCATCCCTTTAAAACACACTGATTACAGTCTTTTTGAGCAAGCCGAAAGTTATCCTTCACAAAAAATTGTGTGGATCAGATGCGGCACTCACAAAAGTGTTGTTTTCTGATTTGGACTTCTCGTCTGCGTAGTAAGCTGAACACCTTTCCTATCTCCGTAGAGGATAGGGAATTATGAAGGATTTGCTCTGTTCTTACCGGAGGAGGCATTCTCCTATTCGTTTCCCTGGTGACAAAGTATTGCTCTGCGTCATTTTTTTTTTTCAGATGCATCAACTGCATTGTGACACAGTAACCGTGAGGTCATGGCATAATTGACGTTACACATCTAGCTCTATGTAAATCTTACTTGAGCATCGGAGAGGACACCTCTCGGGCATGATATAGCATGGTGTTGTTGCAGTTCTATTGTGCGTTTCTTTTATTCCTATGTTTGGCTTTACGTGTTGGCTGTATGTTCAGGTGAACAATGTCAGGAAGTGATAACGCCTTGAAGTTTGAGTCATTCCAACACAATTGATCACCTGTTTCTGTTTCTGTGTGTGTGTGTGTGTGTGTGTGTGTGTGTGTGTGTGTGTGTGTGTTTTGTATTAAGGCTCAACATCAACGTCGATCAGATGGTCACTTTTTAAGAAACATATGTTTTTGGGTAGCCTGATTGGCCACCAATTCAGTCTAATTTGATTTAATTTGATTCAGTTCAATTCAATTAAAATTTCATTTCATTTTTTTTTCCGAAAAGAACATACATGTAGACATTTCACTTTCTTTGGTAACAGAGAATAATGTTTCATAAGCGAAACAAAGTTAATTGAGAAGAGCAAAGAATAATTGTGCAACCGTGTAGTAATCATACGTTGTCACGAGCACTGAACTGAAAAAAAAAATGAAATAACAATACCCAAATTTTGAAAAATGGAGGAACCCACTGAAAAGACAAAGCTTGTAGAATGTGGGCCCCCAGGTAAGAATGTCAATTGAAAAATAAGTTAATGCACAAAGGAAAAAAGTGATCTGGAAGCTCGCTGAGAAGACAGAGTAACAAACAGACACACATACACACAGGAGAATGAACATCAAACGAGACTAGAACAACAATGAAACTAATAAAGCAAATAGAAAGAATAATAATTCTAAACAAGACTAATATGACAGGAAGACAACACAACTGATCCAGCGTTCCTCGACAGAAGTATGTCGAAAAAAATAATGGCACGAGTGAAAAGGACACGGAAATATAGAGAAATTGACGCAGAAATGATATAGATAAAGTCGAATCCTAATCTGCATGTGTTTTAGGACAATAGGGACGAGAAAATACGTCACAGTATATCATCTGCAATGCAAGGTCTTCGAAAGGATAACAAAATGAGCCAACAGGCTGGTTCAAATCCATAATTCATAACTCAAAGAATTCCAATAAGTAATGCCAGTATAGACAATATAAAAGGCATGAGTAGCACTATGTTTCTCTCGAAAACCAAATTGAGAATTGATAATTGCAGGTTCAAAAATTAATAATTCTCTTACAAATGCGTTTTTTTCTAAAACTTTTTACAACGATGACAATAATGAAATTGAACTGCTGATTCAGATTTGTCTTCTTTAATAAATAATGGCCAATTTCATCTTATCAGAAAACACACCGTTAGAAATTGACAAATTGAATATATGAGCGAGTAGATTAGAAACTGATGGGGATGTAACACCTTTAAGAATAAGATTATCTACGACATCGTAACCAGATCTGTTCTTGTTCTGCAAAGAAGATACAATATCAAAAACCTCATGTCTTTTAGGGCCTAATATAGTTTGAGTAAGGACAAAACGGAATTGAGGTTTTGCTGACCCAGATATTTAGTAAAATGGTTTTCTGACGCAGGGGTATTTTGATCATAATTTTTGTCTACCTCTGAAAAATAAGAATCAAAAACTTTTGCAATGTGAACAGAGTCACTGATTGTTTTATTTTTCAATTTTAAGTTATCAATATCTGAATTCTTACTTGGATTTTTTTTTTCATATCAAACCCATATCTCTGCAATTGCTAAAAGTAATACTTTTTTCTTTACAGAATGTAAAATCGTTGTTACAGTCTTTTTTACATGAAATGTACTTATATTTGATTGCTAATTTTTTTTTCAAATTTTCATCTGTAATGCAATCGATTTTTTTTTCTAGTTAATTGAACGAAGAATTGATTTTGAAATCCACGATAACCAAGGTGTCGTTTTATATCCTGAGTTATTTCATTTTTGTTTTGTAATTACATCATCCAAATACAAATGTTTCCATGAGATAATCAAAAGAAAAATTGATATCACCACTTTCAAATACTATTGACCAGTAAGCATTTCCAAGAACCAAATCAGGAATAGCCAACTTTTCAGGCGAAGCTCTACGACTTGATACAGGAAATTAACTGAAGTTTTAGGAGTAAAATAAGGCATAATTGGATAATAATTGGTCATGATTATATAAAAGAATCATAAAGTTATTAGTAAGGAGTAGGGTATTACAAAACAAATTATCAAAATTATCAGAATTATCATGGTAGCAGAATGATCTGAGAGAGTAGGAAATAGAACAAAAAGAATGAAAGGGAAAGAAGAATCAAAGAATAGAATAGAGAAAGAGGGATAGAAACAAAGAGAGAGAAAAAAGAAAGAAAGAGAGAAGGAGAACAAAGAGCTTAAGAAATTTAGTATTGTTATGAAGGGCTGGAAATTATAAGAAGTAGTTTTTTGTGTGTCCTAATTCTATAATGGTTGATGGGTGTTATCCAAAAATCGTACTAAAAACGCATTTGCCTATGATCACTGATCGTGCATTGTGATTTCTATCATTTAAAAATAAATACAGGTGAAGCTGTTTGTTGGCAGTAAAGGGATGCGACTAGTCAGGGCGGACGCGTCAAGTTGCGGCGAGAAGAAAGAGGACAGGGAACAGTTCTTCAGCTTGCATAGGATCACGTGCTGCGTGGCGGACAAACAGCATCCCACCGTCTTCGCGTGGATTTATCGCCACGAGCTGCCACGCCTCCAGGTGGGAGCTATGAACCTCAAAAAAATGTCGGTCACTTTCTTCAACCAATAGAAAAAAAGAAATCAATTACATTGCAAATAATATCTGGGCCTGTTATTACTAGCTGATACACATAAGCATACACTATGTTTTGCCCTGTTGCTTTAGGCACACGCTTGCATACGATCATTATATATTCATGCACCTTGTCTTGGTCTGTGGTTGGAGGCATACATAAAGAAAAGCATACACTGCAAACATGTGCATTATATCTTGGCTGTTGTTATAGGGAAACACTAGCTTACAAACGTTACAATATCATGTAAAATATGATATCATTATGTAATTATCGTTGCGGAAATGATATCATTTACGCACTATTAATTTTCTTTGCCTGGTGTTTGAGGACACTAGTAAGACCTATAAATATTGGATGCATCCACGATATCAAAGGACTCTAACCATGATACTAACAATGAGTTTACCTTTAAGAAGCCAAGATATTATAGTACGTATCCTGTCTCAGATTAACATGCATATGTAATAATAGTCAGTTCTCCTACAGATCAACATTATAAAAACCACAACACGCACACCTCACAACATTGCCGCTGTTTATCCAGTGGTTGGTGACATTCATTGTGTACTTGCGATAGTTTACTTTACATTGTAAGGTTACCTTGGGCCATGTTCCTAGTAAGCCCCTCTTCTGAACATGGTCTGCATAGCTAGTCTTTTCTTTTTTTTTATTTTAGTGGTTCTGCCGCCGATTGTGCTACACAACATGTATTGAAGGATACAAATTAGTCGTACAGTTATACCGACACTTTGTTATAGTTTGTTACTGTTGTATCAAAATGGAATGCAGAAACAAAACTGAACTGAACTGAATCGAACGGTATCAATTAACAACGCAATACACACAGACAGCTCTCGGCACAAAATACAAAGAACTTCGTATCAAATATAGTGAAACAATGCAACATAAACAAACGAATATAATCAAAAATAGCGGTGAAGGTCGTTGGACGTTTTTTGTTTTGCCATATACATTTTCCTTATTTCATACGAGTTTCCTATAAATGCGGTAACAGGAAACACGCAACTTATGGATGACTGAACGTTTATTTTGAAATACTTCCCTCCCTCCAGACACTGTCTTTGAGGGGGGGGGGGGGGTTGGTTGCTTTAGTTTTAAGGTACATGTAGAAGGCAGGTTTAAACCGATTATGATAACCACGTAGACGTTTAAGACATGCCCTTTTCTCGTAATGTTGACAGAGTCTAATATTTCAGAATGATGACAAAAATACAAACACACAGATATTACACCCTTGTTATCGTCACTATATAGCGTATATTTTCTTTAATAGTGAGTCAGTTATCATTTGCATTGTCATTATTTTGATAAGTATAATCGGATATGATTCAGATAAAAAAAAATGATTCATGACATATTACTTGTATAGATTTCATGCCTCCGCCACGAAGTGGTGCCGGAGGCATTGTTGTTTTTTTTTCGGGTTGTCCGTTCGTCCGTCCGTCCGTCCTTCCGTCCGTAATCAATTTTGTGGACAGCGTAACTAAAAAAAACCGTTTAAGGTATCCTAATGAAACTTGGTATGTATATATATGAGTGGGCGAAGTTGTGCCTATCAACTTTTAGGTGCACATGCTCAAGATCAAAGGTCACAGGTCAAGGTCAAACGCTCAAAATTTCACTATTTCCCCCATATCCATGCAATGCCTGAAGGTATGTTCTTGAAATTTAGTGTATATATACTACCAAATAAAGATTCTCCAGAGAGAGTTTCGGGTCATGAGGTAAAAGGTCAAGGGTCAAAGGTTAAGTCAAAATGTTGAAATTGTACGCTTTTTTCCATATCTTGCAAATGGTTCAAGGTATCTTCGTCATGTTCGTGGAACGTAGTATAATAAGCATGTACTGACTGGCAGTGATTATCTAGGGAATTGGGAGGTCATGGGTCATGGGGGGGGGGGGGCTCAAAGGTTAAGGTCAACTCTTCAAAATGTCACTACTTCATATTTATGCAATGTCTGCAGGATTTTTCTTGAAACTTGATATATACATGTATTATCCAAAATATATTCCGTGGAAAGTTTCTTGCCAAAAGGTCAAAGGTCAAGTAAAAGTGCTAAATTTCACTTCTTCCTCCATATCTCGAAAGTAGCTCAAGGTATCATGAAACTTGTTACATAATTATCTACATGTTCTACCTAACAGTATTCTGTTTGGAACTTTAAGGTGAAAGGTCAAGGGTCAAAGGACAGGTTTAAATACAAATATTTTACCATACTGGAATTACACTTTTTCTCCTTACTTTGTAAATTATAAAAGGGTCAGAAGTCAAGTAAAAATCCTCAAATCCCCAAATACCTGCAATCTGACAATTAAGTCATTCATGCAATGAAACCTAGTTCAAGGAAAGTGGGCATTCAGCACATTTGTGACAAACCTGTCATTTTGATATTTTGTCTATTATAGTTGAAACTGTCATCACACATTGTCAAAACATTGTACTATGAAACTATTAGGAGACCCATGCATTGTGGCGGAGGCACACAAGTCGCCGTAGAGACATTTCTATTCTTTTTAAACTTTAATGTTTTATTTCATATTTTGACAAAAAATACACACTTAACTTTCTTTACTTACAGGGAGTAAAGTAAAAAAAAGATTTTAGAATGGAAAGATTACACAGTAATTGCGGAACTTTATGTAGTAATCTTATATACATTGTCATGAAAAGTGAAGTGAAGTTTGAAAATGAAGGGACCCGCTAAAAGGGAAAGCTTGTACATAGAATATGGGCCCTTCTGGTAGAAAACAGCAATAGAAATATACATTTAAGGAATATACATTCAAGGACAAAAAAAGAAGAAGTCTGGAAGCCCACTGAAAAAAAAACCCCTAGAATAACAAATAGACACACGTACACAGACACGAATGAATATGAAACGAGACTGGGACAACAGTAAGATTACTAAAAGGAAATGCTCTGGAACAAAACATAATGAGACAGAACTAACAAACAGTAAGACAATACAACAAACAATAAAGCACAACGGAGACAGTTTACCAATGCGTGCGTTGTGAAAAATTTCAAGGTTTCCGAAACAACAGCAATCTGTCCAATCAATGTTAACATTACAGAAATGTGTCATCATGGAGTAAGTCTTTATTTCAGAGTTCGAGTGTTATTATGAGATCGCTATTTACATGATGACAATGCTACAGTATAACTTCTCATTTTCTCAGAAAATTGCGATAGCCTTAAAGTCCCCTTATCAATTTATGAAGATGTATTTTGCGTCAAAAATGTTTTGATTTATAAGCGCGCATACTCATTTGAATTGAATCATGAAAATCTAATAGTTGAAACTCAAACGGATCACTATTTCTGTAGCTATGTATACAGTTAACAACAAAATTATTCATACCCCTGAGAAATTACAAGTTTTGAGCAGATTTCCTACAAGTGAAGGAAGGAGTAATGGTGATTGGGTGTTTAATTTTTACTCTTATTTGTCCTCCATAAATTGACATTTATTCCAGTTTCACCTCATTTGCATAACAATAGAAATGTTGAGATATAACACCCAATCACAAGCACTCAATCATTTACTTGTGAGAAATCTGCTCAAAACCAAAAATGTCCCTGGGGTATGAATAATTTTGTTAACTGTACATAAATATTTCATGCAGACAATGGACATAAAGTCAGACACATTCCTTTATTGTAAAAATGAAGGTAACGCACGCACGCGCGCACACTCACTACAAACACACACACGCACCAATACCCATCCAAATACATGACTGTCACAATCTGACAATGATAAATAGAAAAATAACGCGTCTCCTTCAATAATATTCTTGTACATCAGGTTTCCCTACGTGTTCACGCGGCGGCCTGCACCAAGGACGACAAAACCAAGGAAATAGCAACCGCCATCGCGTGCATGTACCAGACCGCCTTCGAGCTCTTCAAACGCGAGAAGCTGGCCAGCAATAAAAAACTGGAGATGCTGACCAGCATCGACCGCCTTAGCGACAAGAGCTGGAGCGATGACAGCGACGACGGGGATGACAGCGGAGACAACATCTCGATCACGGAAGCCCTGCCGCCGACACCTCTGCGGAAGATCATTAACTCTCGCTCGTCTTTCAAGCCGCCCCTGGCCCACCGTCTCAGTCTGCAGACACAAATGTTGGTGATCCGAGAAAGCAAGGATGAAGGAAAGGAGAATTCCAAGATGAGGTACAACATCGAGGATCTTGGTATCCTTGATAGCCCCACCCTAAAAAGGGAGGAGGAACGATTCGAAGACTTCAAGCCCGCCGATGCAGAACTCTAAAGCCCTCAGGGGTTCATGGCTTCTACCGTCCTACTTGTTTACGACGGATGCACGAGATGAATCAAAATGTACAGAGGCATCATGATCTTCGAGAGATATTGAAAGAAGAAAGTATTATCCCTACTGTGCAAATTTGTCATACATTTTCGGGGGGGGGGGGTTCACTTGCTTTTAGTGTTTGATCAAACCCGAGCAGAGTGAACATGGTGAACAGAGAATAATCAAGCAGATTCATAAATTGCACTCCCTTGTAGCTGAATTCTCGCTACGACGAAGTAAAAATTTAGCTCCCCAAGTTATCCTCTTCATACTAGGTGTTTCAAAAAATATTTCCCATTTTTATTCTTAATAATTCAAAAACTATATATTAGATAACATTGTCATTGATATGAGTGATAGCTGAATAGTGTACAATTTGGTTGGAGGTGTTTAGATATGAAAGCATTAATCAGTTTCATGAAATCCATGATTAATTTCACAGTTAGGTTCCACATTTTGCTCTACGTGTATTTTCAACCCGCTGTACAAAATTCAACTTTGCACAGGGGTCAATGGGTGTGTATGGAGTGTGTGGTTAACACCCTGACAGTGGTCCTTCAGAACAATGGCCAGGGTTTGAATGCTTCATTATTTATTCATGAGAAATTCCACTATCACAACTAGTCTTTATTCAGCCTCTGGCAGTATCTGTGTAAATCAAACGTCTGCCGATACTGTCGTTGAGTCGTGACAGTGCTCTCCCTACTTCTGAAAAACAAAATTACAATGATTACCTTCTGTTCTATTGTAAACATGGTGACAGGAAGCAAAGAAAATCAATTAGAGTATACACTTGTGTTTATAGAGCCTTGAATTAATCTACTGTGAAACAAATCGCCCCAATGATAAATGTTGCTGGACTCTTTACCAAAAATGATCTCTTTTTATCGAAAAAGCGAAAAATTTGTAAGACTATTTAATTAGTAGACAATTGTATTAAAATGAGGAACTTTAGATAACTTATGCTTATTTAGTGATATATGAAGCAAAATTTCAAAATGATTGCCAGCTGGAATGAAATGAGGTGTTTGCAAGCACACGGAAACATGTGCTTACCTTTTCCATGTGCATACATTTTACACTTTACCGTGCATGAATTCAGACTAGCAGCGCCCAGGGCAATTTTGCTTCATATATCACTAAATAAGCATAAGTTATCTAAAGTTCCTCATTTTAATACAATTGTCTACTAATTAAATAGTCTTACAAATTTTTCGCTTTTTCGATAAAAAGAGATCATTTTTGGTAAAGAGTCCAGCAACATTTATCATTGGGGCGATTTGTTTCACAGTAGATTAATTCAAGGCTCTATAAACACAAGTGTATACTCTAATTGATTTTCTTTGCTTCCTGTCACCATGTTTACAATAGAACAGAAGGTAATCATTGTAATTTTGTTTTTCAGAAGTAGGGAGAGCACTGTCACGACTCAACGACAGTATCGGCAGGCGTTTGATTTTACACAGATACTGCCAGAGGCTGAATAAAGACTAGTTGTGATAGTGGAATTTCTCATGAATAAATAATGAAGCATTCAAACCCTGGCCATTGTTCTGAAGGACCACTGTCAGGGTGTTAACCACACACTCCCATACACACCCATTGACCCCTGTGCAAAGTTTTTTTTTTTCAAAATGATTGCCAGCTGGAATGAAATGAGGTGTTTGCAAGCACACGGAAACATGTGCTTACCTTTTCCATGTGCATACATTTTACACTTTACCGTGCATGAATTCAGACTAGCAGCGCCCAGGGCAATCCACATGAGCGCGAGACTGACGCATAGTCAACAGGTGGTTCAGGCGTGTCCATTGTTAAGGGCCATGATTGTCAGCACACACTCACATACACATCAGTGGTTCCTGTGCAAAGTTCAATTTTTGTACAGAGGGTTAAAATTTGACCAAAATCTGAAACCTTACTTCAAAATCAATCTTAGATTTAATGATACTGATTTATGCTTTCACATTCAAATTACTCCAACAAAATTGTACATTATTCAGCTATTACTCATATCAATGCCAGTTTTATCGAATGAATAGTTATTGAATTATTAATGATCAAAAGTGGGAAATGTTTCTTGAAACACTTAGTATCTGTATTCTGCTATAGCAAATTTCCGTGTAATTAAAGAAAACCGCCAGTCCCGAGGACTTCCTAGTAGCTGGAGTGCACTTTGTATCATTTATTCAGGTAATGGAGGCAAATGTTCTTGATGATTTCCCCTTCCAATCTAATCTTTTACTAACATTTGTTCATATTATGCCGTGCTACTGCTGTGTGAAAGTGCATCCTGTGAAACAGGATTGACAGTGTATCTTTCGCACAAGAGAGTAGGGCTTACACATAGAGATGTATACTGTTCTTAGTATATCTATATGGGCTTACATTGTACGCTGAGTACACACAAGAATCGATATCTCTGTGTTCGCGTGATGCAGGGTGTTTGCTTTTATTATCACATAGGCATGGTCATTGATATGAATACATCGTCAGTCAGACAACTCTGTAATTTGGCGAAAAGCTCTTTCTTGTTTGGATCCAACTTACTTTATGAAACTCCTAAATTTGAGATCTTAGAAACAAGCCTATACAGTCTTTGGAGCTCACTTTTATTGGAAATCCTATCATACAAAGCAAAGATAAAGCCAGGTGATCGATCATTTGTATGTGCAATTATTAGATTGTCGACCTGTAGGAGACAATGAAATCAAGTTCCTTGAGCATTCTTTCAATCCAAGCTTGAGATAAATCTCTTTTAATATGTGAGTGATTGTATTGTTTAAAAATATCAGGAGCTCTTGTACAGTAATAAACATTTGTATTTGATTTGCTCCTTATATACTTATGATCATAATTATGTACAGCATACTCATATAGGATATGTGTCGAGAGTAGTTGAGGGATATATGTTTGATTTGCATATTTCTAGAACTCACATTAATCAAATCATCTACAAATACAATATTTGTCATAGATAATGAACGAGTAAACTACTTATGTGTGCAATCACACGAGGTTGGTAATGATGTTGAATTACTGTTACTTCTGTCTACGCAGCATATTGTCAATGATAATGACCATGAATATTGTAGTCAATATCACCAGTCTTAAAATATGTAAATCTCTCTCTCTCTCTCTCTCTCTCTCTCTCTCTCTCTATATATATATATATATATATATATATATATATATATATATTATCATACTACGTATATTGTTTTAGGGGAGAATGCACATTCATTACCTCTCTGAATTTGATTTAATTTTAATAGAATCGGCTTTTTGTGCGCATTTGATTATATGATGTTTTGTTTGCCTTATTTGACTTAGCGACAATACGCAATCATTTAGAAAGAAAAGTCATTGAGTTGTTTTATGGTCTTTCTCTCTGTCTGTCTGTCTGTCTTTCTCTCTCTCTCTCTCTCTCTCTCTTCCAATAGAGTTAAGGAAAATAATGTGAAATAAAACAGATGAAGTAAGTGTGATCAATACCGGTTCACTTAAAAGGCGGTTGCTTAGCGACGGTTGCTTGCCAACCAATGATTTGTTTCGAATGCTTTCACGTATTCCCATGTGTCATATGCTCTCTTGTTTTTTATTACCATCATCATCTGCGTTTTCTCGAAGGATGTTTAAAACATTACATTTCCCCTTTTCGTACCGAGTAATCTGCTTTTAGCGAAAATCCACTACTATTGAGTTCTGACTTGAAAGTGATGTCTTACTGGGTTTTTAACCGAAAACCCAGGGTAACATAGCGGTACGGATGTTGTGAAGGGGAACATATCATTAATCGGCTTGTGAAGAAATTAATCTAAGAAAAAAAGAGAGAAAAGAGTATCAGTGCGTGCGCCTGTAATCATGATAACATCTCCTTTCCCCAGAGGGAGCATTAGCGTTGTGCATTTCATTTAGTCTGCCTCTGTATTATTTCCTTGCAGTAACTTGTGACTTTACACCTGCGCCTAACTGTAAGAATGAGGGTATCTAGACATATCTTGCGTGAGTGAATGTTCATGCAACGGCGTACAATTTCCGTTTTTACAATGTTGCAATGAATTAATTATATTCTCAAGGCGAATGGCTTTTAAGGTACATGTACTTTGGAATGACGTTGGAAATCACAAACACAATAGTCTGTTCGTTTGACTCCTCATGTCCTTCATTCATAGAGTTAAGATGTAAATAAGCAAAAATGAATGTATGGCTAGATTGGACACGCAAACAACCTTGGTTAATAACACGAAATCTTTACATTTATCTTTTACATATCTACGTGTGTATATCTGATTGTAGTAACACAGTCATCGGCAATGTCATGATGCTGAATAGTTAGTTAACCGTACTACATGTACTTAAAAATTAGGCGATACAATTGATATAGAAATCATGTGATTTTACACCGGACGATGAGTGTATGATGGTAATTTCACGACGCTTTCTTTCAAATTGGTCTTGACTTTTATGATGTTATTCACCTTTTTACGGCCTAATCATTGTAAGAATATAATTTTGCTGATACTTATTACTGCATCACTTTATTACACTTTTCCCTGTCTGTGTCGCCTGATTCATTGCACGTGCCCGTAAGACAAACATTTGTGTAAATAAATCAGCGCATGATTTCTTTTAGTAAAAAATAAAATGTAATGGAGCTTTTGTTATTCACCGACTACTTTATCCGTACTCATCTAATGATCTACAAGTAATCTAGTCTCCAAGGGATAATAATATTTTCCAATTTGCATAGCTTTGGGCAGCATTTAATTTTATAATTCAATCTTAGAGTAGCTACACGTCTTCCATGGTAGACCTTTTTTTTATCTTTCAAACTGGTATTTTGTTTACGTTTGTCAAATAAGACCCTTCAATTTGAGACACGTTATCTGCCACAATGATACACAATTGGATTTTTTCATGTTTTTCAATGGGAAAAAACACCTCAACGTAAACGTAACAAACGTCATCAAACGATAGGACCAAACGACGTAATGTTTACAGTAAGAAACAAACACAGAGGAACAAAGAAACAAACACCAAGACGACCAATAATCACTTGTAATCAAGAGAAAACTCTGAGCTCATTTTTTTTTGACAGATGGATAAGACTCTTCAAGAGAGGGAGAGAGAGAGAGGCTTAGAGAGAAAGAATAAGAGAGAGAGAGGGAGAGAGGGCGAGAGAGATACATACTAAGATGGGAGGGAGGGGTACATTAGGTCCCTTACAATACAATACAATACAATACAATACAATACAATATGGGTACTTATATAGCGCTCTTACAATGATTGAACATGTATCACAGCGCTTATATCCCGGTTAACTGTGTAAACCTGGACATCTGAATTTGCACTTGTGCACTTGCTAATCTATCATAGTACTTTACCAAATAACGCGGTTTGGAGGGCAAAGTTCACGAGCATTGGGAATACGTTTTGCTGCAAAACATTTTACGCCCATTCAGGGCTGACGTGCGATAACACCTCGTGATTCCACCTTGAAGACAACAATGCCGAGCAAACTAGTCATACTCGTTTCGGTCATCGCTACCTGTGCCGTGGTCGTTGGCCTTACCATCTTCTTGTCTCTGTGGTATACTATATGGGACGGAGGGAAGGAAGATCCGGTGGAGACGGACGACGAACTCTTTTACAGAAACGTGAAAGATGCCCAACGTATCGACTGTCACCCTGAGAGTATGGACCCTAGCCGGTCTGTCTGTGAAGAACGCGGCTGCTTCTGGAAGAACGTAGAGGAGGACGAATTGGTACGGATAACAGTGTAGCTTCATTCTGGATTGTTCTTGATGTCTGATGTCGTCAATGTCTGATATTGCATTTTTTTTTAATTGGTCGCGTGACCGTGCATCACAAAACGAACAAAAAGTCGCACTCCTTGATTTTACGTGAAG
Source organism: Diadema antillarum (assembly GCF_040938485.1). Taxonomy (NCBI): domain Eukaryota; kingdom Metazoa; phylum Echinodermata; class Echinoidea; order Diadematoida; family Diadematidae; genus Diadema; species Diadema antillarum. The sequence goes on along the minus strand of NW_027271850.1, from coordinate 723,128 downwards.
ACTCAAAAAAGGTCAAATGAGTCAACTGAGATAATCTTGAGTTTTTCATATTTTCTGAAAGAGCTGTCCTTCTTCTACATTATTATTCAGTTTCGGATCATAACATGAATTGGATGGTGTGTTTTCAGCAGTTTTTGTACAACCCTTTTTGGGGGAAAATAGAATGATCAGGTATGTCTTAGAGTTCCCTTTTCTTTTCATTAATTTTCTTGAAATCCTTCGCACACTCTTCACTTTCAAGTCTAATAACTTTTGAAAGGACAACGCTACTGATTTGAAAGTCGGCATTAATCATGTACAGAATATGTTTGTAGAACATGCTCACTTTCAGCTTAATCTAATAATCCCTTCATTGTTGTTGCTCGGGTGGTTTACATCATGTGTTTTGTCCCTTTCGTTGCACATCTAGCACGGCTGTGTAAAGAATGATTTAAAGCGCATGAATAGACCTTGTACTTCAGAGCCTCTTTTCTCAGTTCACAAATTTCCAGAGTGTGTGCTTTCTTTCCAATATTTAGATAGGTTAGAGGAGTCCATTTGAATTGAGTCAGTATTATTTTAAAGCTCAGAGTCTGCACTTTAAGAATCTGCCCTTTACTAAAAATCCATATCTGGCGACTTTTTGTATGTTTTGTGGTGCAAGGGTCATACATATATATATATATATATATATATATATATATATATATATATATATTGTAGTTGCTCCGCGTATTGGCAGTACTAGAAATAATAATGATAATGTCACAACAGTGGGATGCATTAAATACAATCTTGATTTTAATGAATAATCCGAATTTTCGAGGATCCTTCCTCTTCATCTGACTGTCATCCCTGATGAAGAGGAAGGATTCTCGAAAATTCGGATTATTCATCAAAATCAAGAATGGCATTTAATGCATTCCACTGTTGTGACATTATTATTGCTATATGTATATATGCTGCATTTTGTTCATAATTGAACAAGCATATTTTGAATGCAGTTAACGTTAATGGTGAACATCTGGATCAGTAGATAATACTGTCAGTATCAATAATTATTATCAGTATTATCGAATAATGCTGAGTTTTTTAAATTCATAGAGCGTTTTCTCGATGTTTGTTTTCCTCCGACGGGACAAGGAATGCTATATTAGTATAAACTGTATTTCTTTTAAAACAAATACAGGCCCCGCTTTGTTTCTATGTTACAATTCCATAGAACACATCACCACGGAGCTTGGTTGGGTAGCAACAATCAGTAAAGATGACACTGTGGGCGAACGTGGCTACGGGCTTCCAATTGGCACTCTGAAAGCTTCACTGGAGAGACAGACCAATCAGCGACTGCGTCTGAAAGTAACGTACTCAGTTTTATCATTATCATCAAGCCATCCCCACATACTTATCGGACATACAACACAAGTTTTCTCCTTAATCCATATTCATATCATTCCGGCCACGTCGGTTCGTATCGTCTTCAGTGAATAAAGTAAACTATTGCTAAATAAAAATAGCTTATAGAAGGTAAAAAACAAATCAGCAATCGTGGATCTGGTACTTCCATGAATCAGTGATATCTAGTACCAAAAAAAAAACAGAAGTACAGAGTATAAAGATGGAAATTAAAGATGTTATAATGATACCTCGCTTCACTACATATGTACACGCTGTACATACACATAGACATATGTATAATATGATAATAATAATAACAATTGATATGATTAAACCAATTTTATATAGCGCCAAATCCACTCTGCAGAGTGCTCTAGGCGCGGAAGGAAGAGAAAGTGAAGGAGATAAAAGACATACAAATATCAAATACATGTAATGAATAATCAAATTGAGGCTTTAAATAAGTGAATTTTTAGACTGCTTTTAAAGGAGTCTGATGAAGAACAATTTTTTACGGCTGAAGGTAAATTATTCCATGGGTGGGAGCAGCATGGCCAAAGGCCATTATATACACATATATTTACGTGTCACATGGAATTTCGACGAGCCCCACTCCTTTTCTGCATCAAATCATTCTTTTGTTGTAGCAGCGCAGGAAAGATATAACTTGTTTCGAAAGGGATTGCAGTTTCAGAATGACAAAAAAAAAAGAAGAAGCGAGAATTCAATAATATTGACCTCCAAGGCTAATTTCCCAAAAGTGTTGTCCATTTTCATTTTATGCGCATCCAAAATCGTATCTTTTAAGTTGAATAGTGGAATGACTTCAGTCAAAAGAATTAGTGCTTAGTGATTTCAGATTTCAAAGTTTAGACACCCAACTTAATGGTCACTAATTCAAATTCGGATGAAAGCATCCAATTTCAAATTTTGGCATGAACTTTCACATTTGTGCATTCAAATTAGTGCCATGTGAATTGGGAAAGTACTTCCAAGCACTTTAAAGTTTCGTTTCAGAGTGTAATACAGGTATAAGTCTACACATGCACACACACATCATGTAAGCGAAAGTGATTTTGTGCAGGTAATAACTGAGGGTAACTTCTACTTTTTACTTCCAATGTCATCATCACGATTAACATGATATTTGTTTAGAAATAACGTATAAACTTTGAACTTCAATGTAAATCATTCTTTTCATCATGATCATTACACAATTCATTTTTTTTTCTTTTCAACTGTATTTTCATTATGATTATCATTTCGGTAATTACGGTTTTCATCCAATAGATTGATTGTCTTAATGATGACTATTCCTTTAGAAAAATAATCATTTTATATATTCATTTTCACCAGCATGTGTAATCTTTACAAAGACTTTTTTACACTCAATTCAAAATACAGTACAAGTAATGCCATTTTTTAACACTCTGCACGCAATATTTAGTTACCTGTCCATAGCTTTTTGTGTGAAGTCTGTGCACATTTGACTTATTGGCACAGAAGGGGTTAATGGACTGAATATTCCTTTTATAAACTCGTTTGACTATTTGCGAATTTGAATATGCAGATTGAGCTGGAGACAGGCAGAGACAAATTTGAATAACCTTCGCCGAAAATGTATGCAAATGCGAAATCAGTTTTCATAACATGCAAAATTTGAACGAGGAATACGTTTTTGAAAGAAGATATTATTTCCATGCCTGCGCGTTTATGACGAAAATTAACGCTTGACGTTTGCCGACACGGCAAAATGGAAATTGAGAAATGATAAAATTATTGAATAATCTGATCGGCAAAGCGTGTGTGCTGTACCGACATCGTTGTTTCCTGAAAACATTTCAATCTCGAGTCTCATAAATTTCTTAACCTCGTGAGGAGATTTGAGGTTACATTTTTGTTTTTGCTATTGCGATTAGTTGAATAAAGTCAACTTGAAAACAGAGTGGTATTGTTTCAGTACCTTTAATTCACGAGGATCAGGTGTTGTTGGAATTGATGGCTTATCCGTGCCTTTTTTCCCGTCTAAACATAATCGCAATACAATATTAAACGAGGTCAGTCCAAATAGGGCTTTTGTGTTCTACTTGAAGTTTGTTTTATCGTGAAATGTCTGTGTAATTTTTCGTTTTCTTGTTTTTTCTTTGATGTTTACTTTCGTTGGCGTATCTAAGTCCATCGTATATTTTTCATCCTTACCTGAAAAGATATGACAATACAACAACACAAAAAAAATGAAAACGTTTTAATGCTGAAATAGTCCTTGCCTTTTTTTTTTCTAATCATAACATAATATCTTGAAGAAATAAAACAAAACAAAACAAAACAAAACAGGCGGGTTTAGCTCATCCTACGTTTAAAATAAAAAGAACAACATTTGACGACCTTGCACCATTACAGATTACAGTAACATTATCGTATGCTTATGAGCAAAGGTCAAGACAGATTGTATTTGCTGATACAATTACCGACAGTTAGGCCATTTTCTACACGCCCCTAGCACAATCATGACAGTATATTGCAGTTCAATGGAACAAACAGCTTGTGCACAAAAGGTTTAAGTATTTTGGTCATTATCGACATTCATGATAACCCTGAGTTAAGTAGCCTATCAGTTTATAAGGGTTTTGTTTGATTGTATTGACATTTCTTTGCTTACATCAAATAACAGCTTAAAGATATTACCATCATTCATTTAGTTTGCTAGTTTGAATATAAACCATACACACTTTGGAACCATATTAATTCTTTATTTTTTTCTGACATAGATAACGGGGTATATTCTGTATAACAAGGTGGTAAACAAAGACAAGAATAGGGTCAAGAATTAGATTATAGATCATTTAGAATTTTTACCTGTATGTGATATCAAGGGTAGGTGCCGACAATGTTCATTTATCAGTGACGTTATTCATGACCGATCTCTTTTTTTTTTTCAAACGTAGGTTTTATCCAGTATTTTTTTTTTATTATAGCAGCTTGGAGATTAGAGTTGACTTGATACGGGTATCAGATATCTTTCTTCAACTATGTTTATGATGAAGGCCTCAATAAATCTTCTGAAAAATTGGAAGATTAAAAAACAAATTATCAAATTTGTACAATCAAAAAGTGTTTAATACCGTGTTGATTTCTTTCCCAGCGATTATATAAATGAAAGATTATCATAATAACGTAAACACACACAGACACAGACACAGACACAGACACACACACACACACACACACACACACACACACACATATATATATATATATATATATATGAATATAGATTTACAACAGTAGGTCGATATAAAAACTCCGTTAGAGACGTAAATTCGACGAATTTTCGCCCATAGGGCTTTGTCAAGTCAATACATAGTGTATGTGTATGTGCGCATTTTGTTATGGACGCGCTACCAGTGACGACGCATCTTCTGATCTGCTTAAAAAAAGTGTCAAATGTATTGACTTGACAAAGCCCTATGGGCAAAAATTCGTCGAATTTACGTCTCTAACGGAGCTTTTATATTGACCTACTGTTGTGAATCTATACTTTCTTGGGACTCGGAGCAGAAACTAATTATTGCTGTTAATTCATATGACTATATATATAATATATATATTTATGTATATGTCCCCAAAAAAGCGGAACGGTGGATTTTCAGTACCTTGCGGTCTAAAAGTTATATATCTTTTGACATAATTAGAAAGAGCATCTTCCGCAGAAGACTATGATACCAAAATCATTCAATTTGGTTTAGTACGTTTTATTTTACGCCAATTTCTGAAAATGCAGTCATTGTCAAATTTCGCCGGATTTTTGCGACTTTAATATGAGATAATGATTTGAGTGCGACACGCGATCCATACGGTGAATAGTGTGTAAGCTCGGTGATCCATGTCAACAAAAGATACAGCTTTCACATTGGGCACGGGCCAGGAAAAAACAGTGTGTGTGTGTGTGTGTGTGTGTGTGTGTGTGTGTGTGCGCGCGCACCAGGGAGGTGTTACAGAGATAGAGTGGCAACTCTTCGTAATTCATGCAAACACATGTTTGGGTTCAAGGCGTTACAATTGGATGTCTAGCATTCCACTACGCTTTGAAGTCATGCTCGCCACCGCTCTAGTTGCAAGATGAAGTTCGGAGACGAAGAACGCATTTCACCTTTCGTTGAATTACAAGCTTTATTTCACCGTAAAATTTTAAATGAAATACTCGAATTGATTTAGAATAGTTAAGGAAAGAATTCAATATTATAAACACGTGTTTCTAGTTTCTTCGTAATGCGCAAATCGAAATGAAATGAAACTTAGGCCCTCTTAAAAACCTAATATTTTTCTATAATGCGCACATTTCCGCATGTTAGTTTTTCTATCTTTTAATCTAGGATATTTTGATCTTTCAACTTAAGTACTCCGCTGAAGCGTGTTCCAGCGTGCTTTTGAACTATTTGCTGTTAAAATTGTCAGTTTTACACTGCATTTTGATTCGCTGCTCCAATTCAAGGTACACAAATCCATTATTGCCATCACATTAAAAGAGAGAGAGAATTGCAGTAGGGGCAAGTATTTCTAGATGTTAGAGCGCTAGTCCTGATTATTGATGCTCTCTTTTGTCAAAGCACCTCGTTTCCACCTGTAGTTAAGCGCATAACTTCTCGGCGGTGCCGCGCATGACTTCAAAGGAGAGCAGGAGTTGCATCTCCTTCTCTAGCACCTCCCTGGATCAACGAGCTTACACAATTCACCGTATGGAACGCGTGTCGCACCCAAATTATAATCTCATAAGTCGCAAAAAAATTGAAAATGACTGCATTTACAGAATATATATACATACATATGTATATATATGTATTATATACATGTATGTGTGCGTGTGTGTGTGTATATATATATATATAAAGTGTATGGTGTTTCAGCATCTTTTTACTCGAAACATAGATGTTCTGATTTTGTTGTCAAGCACATAAACCAGCAAACGAGGCCAGAATAGGCCGATTTAAGACCATTCCTTCATACACTTATATATACACACAGTAAGTAGAACATGCTCTTGAAAAAGATACATGCAAGACAAATGACTAGTCAAGGACAGTCTTATCTCACCAAGGCGTTAGGCCGATGTGAAAAAAAAACTGTACGAGGGGTAATTATGCATTTGGAATTTTTATACAACATCAAAAATGATTGCAGCTATCCGATTGACGATTGCTAATCACGTGACATATAATTGCACCAAAGAAACTTTACTCAGTGTCTACATCATCTCATGATAGTTAAAACTCTTTCCATTTCAAACTGTCGCTGTCATCCGTGCAATTTTGTTTGAGCAAAAATGGATATCGCATGGCCGAAGGCACCAATTTCTATTGACTCCCATGTTAATTTATGTAATGCAATGTTACAACCTTGTACCGAGAGGGACCTGGCAGTGGCGAATGACGAGGCTCTTGCATGCGCTAGACATTGGGAAATGGTTGTGTGATGCCACGAGATGATGATTTATGATCAGCTCGTCGTTTTTATTCCATTGCACGACTCTAATGTCGCAATAAACAAACCTTTGTCTGACGCAGACATTTTACTGTCAACAACTTAAACCGATCAGTTTCGTGTGCGATCCATTGTGCATGTAGTGCTCATTCACCTCCCCCATTCCCCCCCCCCCAAGAGTCATAACATGCATCCTTTTTTGCAGACAAGACGAAGGTCTTTGAATCCCAGCCATCCCATTCCCTCATTCTCTCTCTCGCAATATGATATTATATATATATATATATATATATATATATATATATATATATATATATAAGAAGAAAGAGTCTCAAGTACGCTATGGATCCAACGAGAAGTTTTTTACTTCAAAACAAAAAGCTACGCACCCCATATATATATATATATATATATATATATATATATATATATATATATATATACATGCATTCATTCTCTTTTGTTTGTAAATACAGATATATGATGCTTTTTCGACACGTTACGAAGTGCCCCCAGAAAGCGTTAACATTCCTACCCCGGAGTCACCTCCCACAGATCCGCTCTACGATGTGACCTACACCGAAATGCCTTTCGGTGTCATGATCACGAGACGCTCCACGGGAACCACAATGTGAGTCCGTGTGCGTATTCCACACTGATGCGCACTCTGAGAATGGAAGCGGAGAGCACATCGTGATAGTAGTAGCTCATTCATAAATTTATTCGTGCGAATTTCGTAAGCTAGTTCAAAATGCTTTGTGACGGTTTTGACTATTTGCATTGTAGTTGATGTCCTTCTTAACTGGATGTCAATTTCAGTTTTACTTTTTCAATCCTGTATGGTTTGCAAACCAGCTGTTAGCAATTAACTGACAAGTACTAATGTGATATAAAGCCTTTAGCTACTCGCTATGCCTTGGCTTTGTGCTGCATGATAGCACTGTACAAGCGAAGTAAGGATACTTTTGGTAAAAATCGAAAAGTTTGTACAGCTTGATCGTCAACTCTGCTTGTGCTTTTCAAAAGGACCTTATTAAACCTTCATTATGTCAGCTTCTTAAAATTCAGTAGAGTAGAATTCTACTAGAGTTTATCAGCCGCATACATGCACGTACGTCATTCGGGAGTGTGATGACGTCATCACTATACAATGGCCCAATTGACGCGTACAAAAACCTTCATTATTATGTGAAATCAATCAAATTCTAATTGTTTCATTCAATCTTTATGTCCCAGAAATGTCGACCTTTAGGCGAAGGGTCGTTTCTTTTACTTTATTTTGGACAGAAATATTGGTAATTTTGTGAAGGCTATAAAGCAGGGAGAAAATAACGTCCTCGACTGTTTTAATTTTCCTGCGTGGTTGCGACAACATCACTCACAATTTGTTGAGTTTAATTTAATTCATTAAACGGACATTCCAGACGATTTTCATAATTTCGTATCATGTAGTACATAAATCGACAACTCCATGTATAGATTTGTGGAATTTATTGTGGTTCTTGAGCAGAGAAACAATACTTTGAAAAACCTTAAACAAATTACACTGAACAAGGATGATGACATAGGAGGTTCACATATTTCAGAAATGTAGCAGTGTAATTCCATTGCAATACCGCTTGCTTGCGAGTTCACCTGTGTATAATCTATGCATGCCTTCTTCTTTTGTTCTGCTTCCTTGAGCCCCAACTCATGCATTCTTATGGTGACTCTGCCATGTCATCATCCTTGTTCATTGCAATTTGTTCTAAATTTTGAAAATATTCTTATTCTTCAACCCAATTTTTCTGAAACTCTGTCCTCGGTATAACTAATTTTATAGTTGTTCAAATGTAAAAATCTGAAAATCATCCGGAGGTCTCCTTTAAGGTCATGTTGCACCAAAGCCTGTTGTTCCCCACTCGTATCTGTAGATTTGATACGACCATTGGCGGCATGACTTTCGAGGAGCAGTTCATCCAGATCTCAGCAACCCTGTCAACCAATCACATCTTTGGGTTCGGGGAGCACGTCCACGAGCAATATCAACACGACATGAATTGGAAAACTTGGGGGATTTTCGCCCGTAACCCGGTTTTCTACTATGGGGTACAGCTTTCTTTTTATTGAAGAGGAACTGTTGTGATCTATGGAATAACTATAAAGAAGTAATAATCATTATGAAAGTTACACGATTGTTGGTAATGATAATAATGATAGTAATTATAATGATATCAATGATATGATATTAGCTCAAGAATGTTATGATATTAGCGAAAGAAGTGTACTACCAAAGGGCTTTGCGATTATAATTCTCAATCCCTCTTTTATTCTATTTACCTTGATTATAGTCAAGAGGGGCAAAGTCCGTTCTTGATTGTATAATCATAATTGTGTCGTGCTGTGTTGATGAAGTCTGGTTGAAAACAGCTTAACCTACTGAGTCCCAGACACCTAATTTCGAAAGTTTTGTGTTCTTTCGTTCAATAGTCTTTTTTTTTTTCGTAAGATGAACTATTTTTTTTTCTCATGTGTGTGCGTGTGTGCGTGTGTGCGTGTGTGCGTGTGTGCGTGTGTGCGTGTGTGTGTGTGTGTGTGTGTGTGTGTGTACATATTGATATAAATCAACCTTTCTTTTCTGTATTATTATCATTATTTTGTTAGAAACCATGGAATTTATACGGATACCAGCCTTTTTTCATGGGTGTTGAAGAAGACGGAACTGCATTTGGAGTCCTAATGTTGAACAGCAACGGAATGGGTGAGAATTGTTACTATTAAATGATAATGGGTAGTTTTGAACGTAGGCCTATAGTCTATAGATAGTAAGGTTTCACATTCTGCAAATAATAATGTCAGCAACCTTACAATATCACTGATTTATTTACGTCATTTATTACCATTTATACACGCCATGGAATTGAATAGATTAGCGTTAAAAACATGTCAAACAATATGACATGTATTCTCCGTCGTTCTTGTACTCTCTTAATCAAAAAAAAAAAGAGAGAGAAAGTATTACAAGCACTTGCAAAAATGAAACAAAGGCAGACCAACATTAGTTTTATTGGTCTGGACATGGTATTGCGCACTCATGAAATGAAAAAGAAAATGTCCAAGACGTGAAAACAGATAGGAGAGAAAACATCACTGGGTCAATATCAATGCGAATTATGATATCTTTTCTACAATGAAGAGCATAGGTATGTAATTAGTACTTGAACTGCCCATATCGGCTTTTCCGGCAATAATCCTTAGACTGAGGCGTTTACTTTTCACATTTCAATTTTACTCACAGCCCTATCCGTCTACTATATCTGTTCTTTTGTTGATTTCCCAAGCGAAGAAGAAAGAAAGTGATTTTAAAGCGGATACAAATATCATTCACCTTACTTATTGCCATGCAATTTGGAGAGAAGTTACTTGGCGAAATATTCATTCCTCAAACATTCACACACACGCGCGCGGGCGCGAGCTCGCGCAAGCAAGCAAGCAAGCAAGCACGAAATATAGCTGCGTAGTTACGTTTACATGATTATACTCACTCCGGTGCTGTTCAAGAGCGTAAAAATCTTCTTTTAAAGGCATTCGGAAAATCGGATGCAATGAACTCAATCCATTATTTCAAGACACGAGTAAAGGACAGGATCTTTGGTGTGATATGTTCGTAATTATCCCGAAGGTTTGTTGAAAATCCGGGAAAGAAAAAACAAAGAAAGAAAGAGTTTGGCCATTCCCTAAACTTATAGATTATTTAATCTGAAGATGAAATAGTGTTCGTAAATCAGAATATTTGTGGCCATATTCCGAAGGTTCCTTAATCCGAAAATACATGTAGAATGAAGTTCGTAAGTCATAAATCCTTAAATGAAATTAGGTTCGTTATTCCGAAGGCTCTTTAATCGGAAAATAAAATGAAAGAAGCTAACAAGTCACCTGCAAAATGTGAACCCGCTTACCTGATGTCAGAATCCCTCATCCCCTCCCCTCTTCGTTATTTTTTTCCTAATATGATGATAACATGGAAATAAGATCATAACTTTCGAATGAATTGCCGTCTTTGCAACAGATGTCGCCCTTTCTCCTATGCCGGCTGTAACTTACCGAATGATTGGAGGCGTCATCGACTTGTATGTATTTCTTGGTCCCTCGCCCGAGAGTGTTGTACAGCAATATGTCGAGGTAATCATAGGAAACTCACCTTTGCTGAAGTCAACGAACGAGACTAGGAAAATTGTAGAGACACAAATCGAGGACTCTTTTTTTATCAGATAGTTTCACATGATAAAGTAATAAAACATTTACATCTGTCTCTCTTCACATCTACAGATTTTATCTTTTTTATTTTTTACTCTTTTTTTTTGGGGGGGGGGTTGTTTCTGGTAATCTACGTGGTTACTTTGTCCTTGATGAGATTAATATGACTTCCTTTTTTTTTATTCATTTCAGAAAACTGATATTGGTGAATATTTGCGGCCATGATCGTTGTATAGAGCGATGGCTTCATAAACTCATCTTATTTGCTCAAGTGATTGCACCTAATTTATCACCTTGTTGTAAAGGTATTATGATGAAACCTTTACAACTTTATGATTGGTTTATTTTTTCTGCTGGAAAAGTGGGTATACAAAATGATAAAACACGCGACTACGCCATGTTTACTCGTTGAGAATTATTATCAGTAGCAGGGCAGTAATAGAACCCTTATAGCCAATGACAACTGTGTATATAAAGAAATCAATGACCGTTTTCTCAATAGTTTTCTAGTGTGAAGATATTGCGTCTGCGTTAATCAACTCTGTGTGAACAGTCTTGGTTTCTCTTGTTTGAAATAAGAACAATGACACATAATATGATAAATAGTGGTCTGTTCATGTGAAAAGGAGGGCTTCTGTTAATCTTTCGAAAAGCTTATTACATGGCATTAGATCTGTACTCCAAAAATCATGAACTTCGTAGCTTTGACACGTGACACGTGGCTGTTCACAAAGACCATGGGCTAAACTATTCTTGGTGAATGTGAATATTTAAGTTTCCTGCCATCTTTTCCAGATATTTTAGGCATACGTTTATGGTAGACCTACAATCGAGAAACAGTTTATTGCAGTCTCTTAATCTGCCTTCTATGTTAACTAGAAATCTTATGACAATAATTACTTGACAAATCAATTGATGATAGCATTGCATTTCCCGTTTTCATTTCGCACCATGCTCTCAATGCCCTTATAGCCAGGAAACAACAAAGAAAAAAAAAGACACACTCACTCATACATTATATACCTGGTGTTTTGTAGATGTTTGTGTAGTATTACGGTAGTTGTATTTTTGTCCCTTTTAACTTTTTCATTGTCTGTATGGCATTCGATTTAAATGTTCTAAAATGTTAGACCGATGAGCATTGAACTGATTTGAATTAGTATAACACCAATAACCTTTGTTGCTTTGTTAACAAGGTTGGCCCAAACATGCATATATATTATATATGTATACAATATATACTTGTATGTTGTTTTTTTCTTCAGCTGTTCTTTTTTTTTTGCTACCCATTGCAATGTTACCGAATCGTCATCAATTGTCGAATGTATTCAAGCTCAGTACTAGGCATTATACTTGAAAATTCCATGCATCTTCCTGGCGAAATATGAAGAAGGACATAGAAAACTGAATTGAATTTAAAAGAATTATATATATAGTAATCACACATTTAATAACCAAATGCGTTTTTGGCATCTTTTCTGTGGTGTTTAGGCAGTAGGTATGCCAATGATGCCCCCGTACTGGGCCCTGGGATTCCAACTGTCTCGGTGGGAGTACAACAGCCTCGACAGGGTGAAGGAAGTGGTGGAGGAGATGAGAAATGCCAAGATTCCGTTTGTAAGGATTACTATATCACTCTGACCTCCTTCTTTCGGTCCTCGTTCTGTTTGCCGTTCCCTTTACTTCCACATGATCACTACCACATGTTGGAGAGCCATTTTCTAGTAAAATTGTATAATTCAAGATGATGGGGGGATGTTACAATTTTGTTAGGGAAAAACTGTCGTTATTTTTCCTTCGATTTATCCATACTTCTTTTTTTTTTTCAAATTGTGGAATGTCTTTTGCATTTAATCAAAATTTGATCAAAATTTATCCATCAGTTCGTGCATGTTTAATCTTGCCATAGTGGTTATTTGTTGTTGTTGTTGTTGTTGTAATTTCTCTGAAGCATTTCTCTGCAGCATGTAACCTCTATACATCTTTCTTAATTAATGCTTCTCTGTGATCCCTCCCTGACGTTCTCTGTCTCTCTTTCTGTTCCCCTCCTTGTTTATCTAATTTCCTTTAAATTTCTTCAATTTCTCCCTCTCCTTCTCTGACGACAACAGGATGTCCAGTATGGGGACATCGACTATATGGAGGGTCAACGCGACTGGACCATCGATAACGACACATACGCAGGCCTACCGGAATACGTGGATCAGCTTCATGACTGGGGAATGAAGTACATCATTATTGTGGTAAAGAAAATGCCCCCGTTTTCCGATGTAATGCCTTGTGGTTTTTACAACCAAGTAACTTTTGATGATGATAATGACACGATGAATATAGTGTCAACTATAGAAATAACTCATAATTGTAATGAGGATAATGGTTATTGTAAACAATGATAATGAAAACAATTTATTGCACGTATACATCATTGGGGCGAATATATTATGATTTAGAACATTGTTTGCTTAATTTACTTATATTGGCTTAAACTCACATGATTGTAACATAAACCAAAATGTTGCTTCATTTCGAAAGTCGGGTAAAATTGAGACATAATTCATAATTTTACAATAATTGATTGGACTGTTTGACTAAAAAAAAAAAGATATTTTGATGAATGTAATTATAGTAGCACTAATCCTATGTACATGATCTACGTAAAGTGATTACCAAATGGGTACATTTATGAATTTGAATGTTGTCAAGAGCAAGCGCTGAAGCATGCATAAAGATGAATTAAGGATTTGAAAAGGAAAATCAACTTAGCTTATTTCCATGGCTGATCATGAACAGGATCCGGGAATTAAGATCGAACCCGGGAACCCCGCCTTCGACGAAGGAGTGGAAAATGACGTCTTTATCAAAAGGCCCAGCGGAGACGAATACGCCGTGGGAGAGGTAAGGCTTTGTGGACATCCAAACGTGAAACACCTCCCCCTAAACAAGTGCAATATGTCATACCATCAATCAAATAGAATGATTAATGATTCATTTGAAATCGGCATTACTGTTTTCCTTGTTTCGGAGCCTGCTTGAATGTGGGGCTTTGCTTCTCAAATCCAATTAGTAAAGCAGTAATAATGTTAACCAACCTGTAAATTCCTGATTTTTTTTTTTGAAATTGCTACAGAGTTCTTAGAAAGTATTATTGATAGAATCACATGTCTTTACGTTGAAACTGTTGTAATACATCAGCAACAATAATCCTCGTGTTCACATTCGTATATCTGTATTCCTAGTTTCACACAATTGGAATAGGATAATGGCATGATATTCTCCGCTGATTTGACGTCCGACACTACCATATTTACACTCAACATTCAATGTATTAGATTAGACATGTTAGAAAGAGTTTGTAAGGGATGTTCGGAATACGTGTAGTGAATGCTGACTTCATGCGGATTATTAAAAACAAATCTCAGTATAACAAATGAAAACAAAAGTAATTGCATAATGTCTGTAGAAATACAGCCGCAGCTGAAGCTTATACGTGACAATTCAGATATAAAAAAGATCAGTATTTGCCAAAAGCTGTTAGATAAAACGGGGAATAACTTCAAATGCCGAACAAATTCATTTGCAGAGACAGGATGCGGTGTCAGCGATACAATTACATGTAATGCATGGCAAATTTAGACAAGAGATCTCACTCCAACGAACAGCTTTACATTGACATTGTTTAATTCTTAACAGTCAAAATATATTTAATTTCTTCCCAAATTTCTTGTATTGGCACTGGAATATGATTTCATGATGATTTTTGGTTGGGGAGACACAGCACACAAGCACACACCCATATCATAAAGAGATTGGATTGTGTGGCTGTCTCACAGATAAGAGGACACTGAATATTAGTCATCCAGAAAACTGCATCACATACATCGGTATCTACACATTTTGTCTGTATTAGACCTACTGGCGTATTCAGGGGGGCGATTGGGGGGGGGGGGGTCGAGATTTGGACCGGGGATTTGCGAGGCGGAAAAAAAAATGCGTGTATACTATATGCATGCACATGAAGCGGGTCTCCTTTTCAACCTTTCATCAAATTAGATCATAATTTTTTGAATATTTCACTCAAAGTGTGCACTAGATCGTTGAATTTCAATTCATAATATGCAAAATCTCTCGTGCTTGGGAGTGGGTATCCCCCTCCCAAACCCTCCCCCTCTGTGCCTCTTTCCCTAGCCTTAGTGCACTTTTTAGATTCACACAAAATTATGAATAATTGTGAGTGCACAAGACTTATCACTTATATTCCGAAAACTCAAAGTTCCCTCATGTACAAGGGGAATTTCCCCTTTTAATCGACCCTTTCCTAACTCAGTCCCCCCCCCCCCCTCTCACATTAGGTTTTTTTTTAATGATTTCCGAAAATTTTCCATCAAATATGCGTATACGAGATATCTCAATTTCAACCTTAAAAAGGCAAAGCTCCATTGTACGGGAAGGGTGGAGATAACACTCGCCCACGCCTTCTCCCTGCTCACCCGCCCCTCTACCCCCATTCATAGAAGTAGATTGTGACTACACTTTGAACATAAAGTTTTCCATATGACACAAAATGTGTGCATGCACCAAAACATTTAACTGCAATCAGAAAATTATACAGAATCTCCTTCCACAGACTTGCTAAACTTCTCTTCTGATTGAAAAATTTCCAGATATTCCAACAAAAGTGTGCGCCAGATTGTTGAATTTCAGTTCAAAAAGCTTAAAACTGATAAAAAAAAGGCTCCCTTGAATATGGTAGAGGTATCTTGCCACCCTTCCATTGCTTGTTACCCACTTTAGACTTAGTACATTTTTGGGTATGACAATTTCCGAATTTTCCACAAAAAGTGTACTCCAGATCGCTTTATTTCAATTCTTAAAACGCAAAAGCTCCACCGAGCGGGAGAGGGAATCCCCTTCCCCTAAGCTCTTACTCACTAGACTTTGTACATACACACAGACGATGCACATTCGGAATAAGAGCTAAATTCCGTGATTTTAACACTTCGATGAAAAAATATTGCACCAAAAATTTGCACCAGATCGCCGAATTTAAGGTCTGAAAATGCAAAATCACCTTCGTGTGGGAGGGGAAATGCCCCAATCGACATCCTCGTGTGCATGCTTTTTCTGTTTGATTGCTGAACAGACAGCGTTCATGATATTCAGTGTAAGAACTAAAACAAGATGTTTATTTGAATAATACCATTTTATGGCCAGAATGTTCAATGATAATCGACATGAAAATATATTGCTACATTAAACAAGTGGGACTGTTTCAAGTCGATAAAACACGAAAAAACACGCAAAAGCATGCATGACATTGCACCATTTGCAACATCAAAATGCAAAAAAGTTCTCACCGTGGGAGGGGGGACATCCCCCTCCCACACCCCCTCCCCCCCCCCCCCCACCTCGCTCGCTCCGCTCTCTCGGGCTCAGTCGCGTCCATGATATTCAGAGTAAGAATCAATACAAAATCTTATTTAAATGATACCATTTTGTATATCATCGGCAAATTGTGCAATAATAATCTACACTAGAATATACTGCAACCTTAAACAAGTGGGACTGTTTCAACTCGTCAAAGAACACGCAAAAACATGCATCAAATTGCACCATTTGCAACATCAAAATGCAAAAAGATCTCACCGTGGGAGGGGGGACACCCCCTCCCATACCCTCCCCTCTCCGCCCGCTCGCTCCTCTCGCTCGGGTTCAGTCGCGTTCATTATGTTCAGTGAAAAGAATTAATACAAGAAGTGTATTTAAATCATACCATTTGTGACCCTGCACCTCAAAACAAACAAAAAGTCGCCAGACATGAATTTTTAGTTAAGACAATATTCTGAAAGAGCAGACTTTAAGCTTTAAAATGATGTATAACCCAAATCAAATGGACTCTCCCAACCTATCTAAATATTGGAAAGAAAGCACAAACTCAGGAAAAGTGTGAACTGAGAAAAGAGGCTCCGAAGTACAGTGTCTATTCAAGCGCTTAATCTTTACCAAACCGTGCTGGCTGTGCAATGAATGGGACAAAAAACAGGAAGTAAACCACCAGAGTAACAACAATGAAAGGATTATCAGATTAAACTGAAATTAAGCATGCCTCATTAACACACTCTGTCCATAATTAATGCCAACTTTCAAAGCAGTAGCATTATCCTTTCAAAAGTTATTAGAGCTGAAAGTGAAGAGTGTAGACAAGGTTTTTCAGAAATGAAAAAGGGATTCTAAAGACACACCTAATCACACTATTCTACCAAAAATGTTCGAGATAAACTGCTAAAAAAACACACTTTCCTGCCCGTTTTATGATACCAAATTTTAGCATAATGTAAAAGAAGACCCGCTCTTTCAGACCCATTTCACTTATTTTCAGTCCTCACGCAAAATCAGTGTGTGCGACTTTATGTTCGTTTTGAGGTGCACTGTCATATTTTATAGGAAAATTGTTCAATAATAATCTACATCAAAATATACTGCTACCTTAAACAAGTGGGACTGTTTCACGTCGATAAAGCGCGCAAAAACATGCATCAAATTGCACCATTTACAACATCAAAATGCAAAAAAGTTCTCACCGTGGGAGGTGGGGACACCCCCCTCCCACACCCTCCCCCCTCCCCCACTCTCCCTCGCTCGCTCCACTCGCTCGGGGTCAGTCGCGTTCATGATATTCAGTGTAAGAACTAATACAAGACATTTATATAAATGATACCATATTTTACAGCCAAATTGTTCAATGATAATCAACATGAAAATATATTGCTACCTTAAACAAGTGGGACTGTTTCAAGTCAATAAAACGGGCAAAAACGTGCATCAAATTGCACCATTTACAACATCAAAATGCAAAATGTTCTTACCGTGGGAGGGGGGACACCCCCTCCCACAACCCCCCCCCCCCCCCCCCCCCCCGCTTGCTCCGCTCGCTTGGCCTCAGTCGCTTCGCTCCCTCGCAGACTACCCCCACCCAAGATCAAATCCTGGCTACGACGTTGATTAGACCTGTAAATGATAGGTGGATTTGTTCTGTGTTTTTTGCGGAGTTTTGCGGTATTTTGGGATAGTTTACGGGAACCACTCACTTCTAATTTCAGGCACTGTATACGCCATAATATATTTAGTGGGTCTAATCTTTCGCGAAACGCGACCTCCTTACAATCTTGAAGTGGTTAAATTCGCCCATTCGTTTGTCCGTCGTCAACATTTTCTATTTCAGTTGTTCGCTCTAGCAAACAATTATTGCCAAAGGTGACCGCCCGGTTACAAATCTACAAAAAAGTCGCAGATGAGAATTTTCTGTAACGGACCAAATATGTCTCCCGGGGTTCCCAATATTAAGCCCAAACTAAATTTTAGGTTTGTATTACCTGGAAGAGCAATCTCTTCTCTACGTTATGTGTACTGCCAAAATATGGCTGCTTAAAAAGAAAAAAAAATGAAATGGATATGTTTGTTTTCTGGACCATCTTTTTGTTTCGGACTGTTGCTACTTTCAGTGAGAACTAGAACACATTAATTATTAATTGATTCTCCTGCACAGCACGCCTCAGTACCCTACTCTATTAAGTCACCTTTATTCCTTTCCTATAAAACTGCACCTCCAAACTCTCTCCAATTTTATATACTTTTGGAATGGGTGAGGATGGTCCAAGCTTAACAAGTCATATACATATTAAAGCTTATAGAGCTTAGGTATATGTAGAAAAGTTAACATTTTTGGCATATCTTTCGTTGGTTTTGAACTGGGCGGTCACAAATGGGTCGAAGCTTATTGGTCAGTGTTGGAGCCAGGAAATTTAAAGAAGCTTAAAAACAAAACAAAAAAAATCCATAGGTGAATATTGAGTAGTGTCACATAGGAGAAGTTTTTAATGACTATAGCCGATCATGAACCACCTTCGGCTGTCGACCATGCATATACGTATGCTTGTTCCAAATTCTTAGAGATAACCCCTTTAAGAATGGAAATGGGTTAGGATTTTGGCTTGTTTTTTTGTTTTTGTTTTTGTTTTTTGTTTTTTGGAGGAAAGCCCTCAGATAGGTCTTTCGAGCCCGGTCGAGACAGGGGCGTTGACATGGTAAAACGGGTGTCTCTACTGACGCTGATTGACAGAAGTGTATACACCACTTGAACATACAAAACAGAGTCACATTGTAATACAAGTTTATAAATGGGAATAAACCGACTGAGAAAAGCTCAGTAATTTTGCATTTTCGCTCAGCAAACAGATTCCAGTACACCACTTATAGTTAAAACAAAGTTGATTATTTGCACAATGCGGAGGTACATGTTTTACACCAAGTTTATTCAAGGGAAAAATTGTTGTATTCACTGCAAATTTGTTACCATAAAAAGAGCAAAATCTGTTTGTGTGCAAGCTTCATGAATATTCGATATTTGTAACAGAGTGTAATAGTGGAATATTTAACAAATATTTGGGCATCCCCGAAAAGAAATAAGAGCTCAGAAACTAAAACTAAAGAGCAGAACAACGGTGATCCAGATATTTTCAGTTTATCAAATGCATTTTTCTATTCTTTGTTCATTCAAACACAAATAAATGCTAATTGTGAACATCGATCTATATTCGCAAACCCACTCATTTAAAATTCAAGTGTCTCCATTATTCATAAATGAAAATATTAAGTTCAGACACAATTTTAACCACCGTTGATGGGTTTTCGGTAAAATCTACATTTGTTCGCAGGTGGCATGAAAACGAAGCGTTATTTCTTTGACTTGTTTGCGAGAATGCATGTGTGTTAGTCATCATGAACTGTACGACAGTGACTAGAAATGCAAGGCCACCGTTATGTTAACAAATACGCAATTTCTTAATCAAGGTAGTTCTTTTCTTAAATGAAAAACAAAACTTAAAAGTTCCGATCAAAAATATCATTTCTATTCTGATCACGGAAGGTTAACAGAACATGATCATCTAAATGTTGTCCTGTGAACATGAAGGCAGAATTAGAAATTAGGTCCTACTTTCCGTTATCAAGTTATGTCAAACAAACATTCTGCAAGGAAAAAGGGAATATTCAATATGCATATAAAAGAGAAAAGAAAAGAAGATAACCTACAAAATCAATTCCGGGCTTGAACCAATCATCATTCTGAAAATAGGTGTCCTGTTTATACTCGCATGTAGTAAGCTGACATCAAAGTTACTTAACATGTCGCAGCGCGATAGGATTATCAAGCGATATCTTTGAAACCATACAATCGAGAACAGTTATACAAGTCAAGTCATATAATTAGCCCTGTCTATTGCGTGACGCAATATCATGAGCTCCGTAATTTCTAACGAGTCTTTTTCTATTTCTCAAATTGTCAGATCCGTACTTAAAAGCAAAAAAAAGGTAAAATGAAAATACCAAATAAAATAATAAAGAACACGCAATTGATTCTCAGATTCGTTATTTGAAACGAACTGAGAGAGAGAGAGGGGGGGGGGGGATAGAGAATCTCAATCTAGATGACATTGCCCATATGGAGCGGGTGGCGGGAAGTAGGGCTTGCTCACACTGTACGCGGCTATCTATTGTCATCGCAGTGATGCGAAACAATATAGTTGCTGTGCTGAAATACTCATTTCACGAGATAATAAGTGGTAAAAGTCGTGGCGAACTTTAGAGCTATCTTTCTTTCTCTCTCTCTCTTTTGAAAGGCAGCCGTTTTGATGACGTCGTTTCAGCGAGTTTTTTAGATAGTAAATTTTATGTTGAATACTGTCGGGACCTGTACTTTCAATAAAACTTGTTAACCCTAACTAGGCCGGGCTATTTAGGTAGTTGATAGAGCCCGGGGGGGGGGGGGGGGGGGCTCCCAGGCCCCCCCCCCCCCCTCCAGATCTCGGCCGTCAATCGCGTGATCGCGACGAAAATTGGCACACACATTGCCTATGATGTAATCTAAAATACCATGAAGTTAATTTTTCAAAAAATTATCATTTATGCTAAATTATGCTAATTTATGCATAATGATGCATGAAATCAGTCTATTCGGTATAAATCACAAAGTAAAGCTCAAAACAGGCACATTTTTTGTGTAAATATTCTTTTTAGTGTCCTTAGCAAATGTAATAAAAAAATTGTGATATCAGAAAAAATTCGAAAGTATTTTATTGTTTTTTGAATCTCTTATGTATTTCATTGTTTTTTGGACTTTATGTTTTCCATTGTTTTTCGATGAAATTTGTCCGCGACATCGCTCCGAACCAGAAAATATGTTATTCATTGATTTTAATCAATAAAACACCAAAATAATCATGCTTTTATGAAATTTGCCTGTAAGCACAGTTTGCATTGAAATTGTACACGAATTCACGTTTTTGAGCAATTTTTGGTCTGACATGCATGTACATATTTATGCGTAACTTCGGAACCGCACGCCCGGGCGTCGCAAATTTGGTATCAAAAGATGCGGGAGACTCGAAAGAAAAAAGTCATGAAACGTCGCGGCTATAGCTTTTTGCGATTGCGAGACATCGCGCGGAACGTCGAGGGGGGGGGGGGGGGGGGGCCTCGGAGGCCCCCCCCCCCCCCCCCGGCCTAGTTAGGGTTAAACGATAGTTGTCACTTCAGTCATTTAAGGCAACTTGTGGCGATCATCTGCTGTCCAATATTTGTCTGTATAGATATTGATGTGTATTCAAATTTTCAATTAGCCTATATAATTATATTCTATAGGTATGGCCGGGACTGGTGCACTACCCGGACTATACACACCCTCCAACGGTTGAATGGTGGACAAAGCAGAACAAGCAGTTCCACGAAGTGTTGAAATACGACGCATTATGGATTGTAAGAAGTTAACAGTGTTTTTTTTTCCAAATCAATAATTACTTTTCCGTAACACCCTCTTATTGTACAATGATTACCAGCATTAGGCACAGTCACTTACCCTGTTTCCTTACCAATTAAAGGAAAACTTGAAATCAAATCATGCTGATATCAAAGGTAGACAAATAAGAATATATTAAGTACCGAAAAAATCTTGAGTAGACCAACATAATGTTGAAGAATACGCTTAAGTTACATAAATCATTTTTTTTCTCTTATTCCCTCTGAATTTTGTTTTAGTAATTGCGTGTTTATCTATGTATATTGCATGGATGTGTGTGTGTGTGTGTGTGTGTTTGTGTGTGTAAGTACAGTTTTATAGAGAGAACGCATGCCTGACTAGATACATACAAATTAGTAAATAAGCAGCTGAAGCTCATCTTCAGGTGTCAAATGAGCCAGTCCTTTTTTATTTTGCTTATTTGCTTGCTATGATCCACAAAAACAGGATATGAACGAGCCAGCTAACTTCGTGTACGGCTCTCCCGAAGGATGTCCGATCAATCGATGGAATAACCCACCATACCTTTCTAGATGTGAGTTCCTTTGTAGAGACAACCTACTACATGCATTTTTGTCTTAATTTCAGAATCCATCTGGTTCCACCGTGCTTAGATATTCTGTTATTGCGCGTTGTCTCTAACCTGACAGTCACGTGCTGACCAGATCAATTACAATAAGGGGATTTCGAAATAGGTCGATCGAACTATAGGACTAGGCCGCTTAAAAGATTACATTCAAATCTATATCTAGTGACAGAAAAAATTATGACGGTTTTTCTTGTAAGAACAGGCTAGAAGGAAAGCAATTCTGAGATTTTCTTCCACTGGAGGATAGGAGTGGGATCTTGAAAGCTCGGAGGACAATAGAGGCGGTCGGTCTTCTCAGCTCCAAGTTGCGTGTCCTCAAAACGTCTGTATCTGTCAAATAAACAAACAAGCATTAATAAAAGTTAGGTCCAAAAAGTGGTTTAAATTGGAATCATGTAGTCCAAATGTATGTAAAGTATGTAAAATAATTGATGATTATTGTTAGTGCCATTGTTATCAATAGAGACCTACTTCTTTGCGGTCAATTTCGCATAGGGTACATGCAGGTAATATGATACTGCAGGTAATATGGCACGCGTGACTTAAAAACCCTTATTACTCCACCTGAACCACTTCCAAAATGCATATTGCGCCATCTATAGTTTTGTATCATCACTGTGCTTAGTTCTTGATGATTTTCCTGCTCGCTGACTGAAAGTTTGGTGAGAATATCACTAAATACTGAAAAGATATGTAAAAATTACAGTATTTTTTAGCCTTGATATAAGATTTGACATTTCACCAATTACACTGGTGTAAGTAAAGTTATTGTGTGTGAAATCAATTCTTTGCATTTTACGTAAGCTCATTGATTGGTTTAACCAAAGAAAGTGTGTTTTGGTCTATGTACTGTACTAAATATGTGTTATATGGCTTCAAAGGGGACCAACAAGACCCAACAAGCTGCAGGTAATATGAGACGTCAATATGGCGGACAGGTTTTATTGACATCTCTGATTTCAAGTGACTTGCCTAATTAGATAGAAGCCAACATCAAAATACCTCATTTTCTTCTCTGACAGTTTTTTTTATGTTCAAAGTATATAAAAAATGTATCACAAATTACAACACACAGCTATATGAACATGTATGTAAATTAATATTTGTGTACTTTAGATAGGGTGCTTCCAAATTAATGCCACAATTAATTTGGTGTGCTTTAATCTTTAGTTTAAGTGTTATTTTATATGTGTTAGATACTGTACACGATTACTTCAAACATTTGAATTCACAATTTTCATAGTTTTAACCATAAAAGACTGGGGTCTCAACGTTTTGTGTGATATTTCCGCGGTTTTTATTATTTTTTATTCAATTTTCTTTTTGCAACTGAGCTAGGCCAGGCCTAGCTCAGTTGCAAAAAAAAAAAAAGAATAATAAAATATAATAAAATGCCCATCGGGATTATCTTTTTTTCTTTGAACTTTTGTGCAACATTTGATACCTATTTTGTGAAAAATAAAAGTAAACGACCTTTACGTAATAATCTCATGTCCGTAATGAAATCTCATGTCGGCGTCAAATTTGAGAATTTCCGAGATTTGTGTACAAACACACGGAAAATGGCGTTTCATGCTTAAATTCAATTTTTGGCTTAAAATTGTGTTATTTGTCTCAGTTTTAGATAATATTCATATGATATCTATTAAAATTAAATAGTCAAACAACACCAATAGAAAAAAGTCATGAATTTAAGACATAAGATTGTCATTTTAACATTGACACAATGTCTACCATGCACAGTCTCATATTACCTGCACATGCAGGTAATATGAGACTTCTGCGATGATGTCATAATTTGCATATTAACTGTCAACAAAAATATTTGATTGGTGCAAATGCTATATAAAAGGAAGGATGAATAGTTGCTAATTCCCAAAAACAAAGTTTGATGGGTTTCTCTGTATGCATCTTCATGCCATTTATGCAAATGAGCTTAATAGTCTCATATTACCTGCATGTACCCTATTGGCCAGTCAAATAATGCAGGCTGCTTGCATTCATTTTACAATAATTTGTAATGATTTATCTCTAAATGACGTGATACATATATATATATATATATATATATATTTTTTTTTTTATTTTTTTTTTTTTGGGGGGGGGGCATTCAGTTTCGCACACATCAATTTCTGTTTTGTCCATCAGTGTCCATTGAGTAATACCCACCAAAATTTGCGTGGATGCAATTCAGTCTTATAAGTGTTGGAATTGTATCGAATGTTTTTGTTTCATTCTTACGTGAGTAAGTTTCTTAGAGAACTGAAATCACATGTGAAAAACACAAAAGCAATCAGATGATTAAGTGTTCCAAATGGAAGAGTAAGACGGAATGATACAGATTTGTTTCTTGAATTATCAGTTCGCAGATCAGTTTGTCGTTTGGAACTACACGAAACGGCATTCTGGACTATGCATCCAATACAAAGGATTTGTCTTCAAAACATTTATTGCTTATCAAAGAGATAAAACAAAAACGAAATTCATAAAATACAAGCTGAATTGAATGACATTATAGTATAATGGCCTCATTTCAATGCTCGAAGACATACGTCCCGGCACGGTGGCAAATTAGAATGCTCTGAAGCGTGTGTCTGTGTTTAATAATAATAATAATAATAATAATTCACAACATTTATATAGCGCGTTATTACATAAAATGTCTCTAAGCGTGTTTGTGTGTGTGTGTGTGTGTTTCATGACAGTTCTAATTGTTTTGATCGAAGTGCGTAAATGTTTGACCAAGATCATGGTTCACATTTTTTCTTTGTAAAGTTGGAATTGTTCAAACAAAACAAAACAAAAACAGCAGGACAATATTCACGAAGTTCAGTCAAAATAGCTAAAGCCTATATATTACTTAAGTGAGAGAAATGGATCATGCGCTGAGGTTTGACAGTTATCAGTTTCAACTATTTGTCACTGTAAGTTGAGAAATGTGACAACTTTGGAGGACATTGTTCTTTCCTCTCTCCGTTCCTCACTAGTCTGGTTGTACGAGACAGACGGAGGACACATTTGGGACAAGACGATTTGCATGGACAATATGCAGGCTTGGAGCAGGCATTATAATGTACACAGCATGTACGGACACTCCATGAGCATCGCAACGAGGACGTGAGTGTTCCCTCTCCCACATCTCATCCGACAAAGAAGAAGTGCCATTACATGGTCAAGATTAAAAATGCGAAAACTACAGTATAACCACCAAACTTTGGCTGCATTTTGGGGTGAAAAGGGGATTATGTTTTATCGTTGTTTTTTTTTAAGTTATCACACAAGTAGTGAAAGGAAAATAACAATCGAACCACATTGCCAGAGTGCTATAATGATAGACCGAATTGTAAACACTTTTATAAGCCCCCCCCCCCCCCAAAAAAAAAGGGGGGGGGGGGGAACACACGCATACAGAGGTTTACACAATCACAGATGTTACAGTTATGAACTGTCCATTCTCGCATGCTGGGCCGGTCTACGAAGCGAACCGTGCCCGAAGCTGTCATCTGGATCGCGGTCCAGAAGATCGCTTCCTAACGCCGGAACTGCAATGTCCCCCTTTGGATCTGTCCATTTTTAATGTAATCCACTGTAAATGCCAAGCCATTCCTTGGACTACATAATTAGAGTATAATGGAGGTTCGATAAATATCTATTACGCTTTCATGTTCCAAGAGACGTTTCTCATAAATACACCCTTCCGCCTTCCGCCTTTCCCAGGGCCTTGGACGAGATTTTCCCTTCTCGACGGAGCATGGTGCTGACTAGATCGACGTTCACGGGTAGTGGGCATTACGCCGGGCACTGGACGGGTGATAACAAGAGCGAGTGGCCCGCTCTTGGCCACAGCATACCGTGTAAGGTTTCAGGCCATCTCCTCTAATTGTTGCCAATTATGTCATCAGTGCTACACGATTGCTAGGATTATACTGCTAACCCTAATAATGATTGAAATATCCTCCAAATTCTTACAAACCAGAAATTAGATTTGGAAGTTAGATTGTTACACTTCAACTGGATGAATGATAATCTGCATCGATAAATGAAATACAAATGTACGAAGAAGATAATGTCAAAATAAATCATTGTGCTTTTCTTTCATTATTTTTACAGTAATTATAATATTAAAACTACCAACGTACCAGTATGTAAGTTGTAATGATAACGACAGCCAAAGGTAATAATAGAAAGCAATAGTATGGTTTTCTCTACACAAGGAAGCCTCTTCAATGTTGCCACTGCTCTGCCAGAGGGGTTTGATAATGATAACATTGAGTCATTGTAGGTACTGGTACCTGCTAATATATAATTGGTTTAAAGCGACCAAATCACATTTTTGAATGTTGCAAAAACTGTACATGTACGTTGTTAAATCTTCAAAGAACATGGTGATAATGAGTCATGACTACAGGTGAAATTATACCTGGCGTCAATACTGATTATCAACTTTGTTGGGACGGGTAGGACCTAAATAGATTATGTCTTGAAAAAACAAAACAAAATCAACAATGATATTCGTATCGGTATTTCATGCAAAGTTATGCAGTGTCACAATATAACCCCTCCAGAGCTTACCTTAAACAATATAATCATTGCTACAATTACACCATACCGCAGCCTAATTATAGGGCAGTGCAACTCAACGTGATTGTGCCATCTACACGTTACAAACAAAAGGAAATTAACCGGCTGCGCTCCGAAGCACACTTCACATTGCACCCTGACCGTAGCTCTAGAAATATCGTCAGTAAAAGACAGATTTGTGTCATTAAAAACAGTGTTTCTGTGTACAAAGTCTCACTGATAATATATGAAAGCCTGAACATGATCACTGTGAATGGTCGCATAGGTAGTGATGTTACTTGTTGGGAAACTGACATGCGCGGCTGCGAACACTGTCGACTACTGCATAGTTTTCCACGAACTTTTCCAAGATCAGGGTTTATGTTTTTTGTCGACGAATTTGATACTCTGTTGTTTGACAAACATAGCCCAATATGTATGACATTACGCAACTTGAATGACGTTACTTGTTGGGAAACTGACATGTGCGGCTGCAAACACTGTCGACTACTGCATAGTTTTCCACGAACTTTTCCAAGGTATTTGATCAGGGTTTTTGTTTTTTTGTCGACGTATTTGATACTCTGCTGTTTGACCAGTTGACAAACATAGCCCAATTTAAGGGCTATTTACACTTGTGTTTCTTAACCCCGGACTTTCTCTGACCCAGGACTATCGTTAGTCCCGTACCAATTTTTTCAACTTTTTACACTCGCCAATTAGTCCCGTACTATCTCTTGTCCGGGGCTAAGGAAAAAACTGACCTTTTTACACTCGTATTTCTTAGCCCCGGACTTTCCAAACCACATGAATATTCATAATTACGCTGTGTACTGTACACGTACACGCACGCACCGGCAGTACTTGATTACCTCGTTTCTGATTGGTCAGTGAGGGTCGGACTTCGTCTCCGTCGCTTAGCCCAGGATTATTTTTTCGTTCTGTTTATACTCACTTGCTTGGCACCGCAATTGCGGTGCTAACCCCTGCTATTTTGCAGGGCCAGATAGTACCGTACTATCGGTGGGGCTAGCCCACTTTGGCAAAAACGAGTGTAAACAGAAAGTGGGCTAAGGATAGTCCCGTACCAATGGTGGGGCTAAGCCCCCCCCCCCCCCCCCCCCTTAGCCCCACCGTTGGTCCGGGGCTAAGCAAAAATTTACAAGTGTAAAAAGCCCTTATGTGTGACATTACGCACTAGGTTTGATAAGAATTTGAAACATATTGAATCACCCCCCCCCCCACACACACACACACAAACCGTTAAACCAAGAAAATTCTTTCCACACTAGAATCCTGCATTATCCAATGAATTTGTAATAACCTAAATAAACAAGACATTATGAAAATAGTTGGTGATCTAAACAGCCTATCTAAAAGTGACGCCACCATCGATCAAGTTGCGATTGATGGTCTAACAAACGCAGCCAAATACATTTACTTTACTTCCGCGTCAAAAACTGGTTGAGTTTCTGGAAAAGAATACATTTCCAACTGAGGTATGCCACAATGATGTCACAAGCATAGACGTCCGTGATTTTAGGAAAATTGCTCCAAATTACGAAAGAAGTATTTTGCTCTGAAAAATAAGTACAAGAAATGTAAGGATATTGACGCAAAGAAGTTGCTCGAAGATGACCGTCAAACATTGCGCAAGATGTATAAACAGAGAGTGAGAAAGACGAGATCCAAATAGTGCGAAACGATATAAGCCTACGTAATAACTATAAAGACCAATGTAGGAAAACAACCCTAACGGATATTGGAAACTTATCAATGGCTAAAGTAGATGATAGAAAAACATGTAGTCAAATTGACACTGAAACTTTACTATTTCGAAAAATTTGATGAACTTAAAAAACACTTTAACAGTGCAAACAATATCACTCAAAGAGACCTTTATAGTGTCGGTAGCACAAGTTAAGCTATTGAAATGAGTTCCCCAATAGCACTAGAAGAAATAATCGCCGAAAGCAAAGAGCTCAGGAACAAAAAGGCTGCTGGGGATGATTCTTTAATAAATGATTGTTTAGACATAGTAATAATTGCACAGTAATAAGTTGATAATAATTCTTGATTGTTAGATTGTTAAATGTAATGTAGGATGGTGAAATCATTCCAGCTGATTGGAATCTAGGCATGGCTATACAACATATTTTCAAGAAAAAAAAGGGTTAGATTCCGATAATTACCGTTATATAACCCTTTTGAGTTGCTTTGAGAAAACTGTTCTCATCTGCCATCTTTATCTGATACAAATAATCTATAATGGGAAAGGAACAGGCTGGATTCCGTGAGGGGTATTCGAACTTGCTCTTGCCAACTTTTATTACATGAATACATGACTGACACTCTTCCCCCCCCCCCCCTCTCTCTCTCTCTCTTCTTCACTAGCGTTACTCGAGATGAGCATGTTTGGATTCCCATACGTAAGTTCATACATTTTGATTAATTAATGAGACGCACCCTTATCATGTGACAATCACTCATTTATATCAAGCCGGGGAAGCTGAGCCTTGTCCCTTTACATATGAGATTAACAAAACACCATTGGCCTCCAGAGAATACGTTGAGCAGCCAAATGTTCACATGAAGCTTTTAGGGCAAGTGCAGGTCCATATGTCAGGTGTGACCAAGGCTGAGAAAGTTTTGGCGTGAACTATATAATATTGCTTTAATCGATTACAAATCACATTACTAAGTATTTAGATTTACATTTTGTTTAGAAAAATACAGATTTCATATACCGTACAAAACAGTTAGCTGGCTCTCTTTCATGTCTTCATGGTGATGTATATTTTTGGGTTGTTTTTTTTTTTGGTTTGTTTTACAAGGAGGATTGTTTCACTAATTTCAGAGGTATCATTGCTTTGTTTTTGTTTGTTTGTTTGTTTGTTTGTTTGTTTGTTTGTTTTTTTGTAACTTAGCGGGGCTGCATTATATGTTTCGGCATAACTTAATAACAATTCCGTATAATTTTTAGAGAAATAACAAAAATAACTTGGCCTACAGCTTGGTATTCGAGCACATTATGAGCACATGTGCACATAGATGATAGGTAATGTGTGTCTATTTTCTATTGAGCCTTTTGCCGGATGCAATTGTAATATCTCGTTGTTTTTCATCGCGTATCTCGTGCTCATACACGATGCATAAAGTGCTTAATGCAATGGCATCAGAAACAGATTGTCACGTTGCACTCTGTTGCTTTCTAATGAATATAGGTTGGTGCTGATATCTGTGGATTTTTCTATAACACGACGGAAGAACTTTGTCATCGATGGATGGAGCTTGGCGCTTTCTACCCATTCGCACGCAACCACAACACAAGAGACACTATAGTATGTAATTAGGCCTACTATCATTACGCTTTATACTTGTATTAGTTTGTATTTGCTGTCTGTTTTACGTGCAAAAAAAGAATGTGAAACCCCCAAACAGTAAACTCAAATAGACATAAATTGCATGGGTATTCAATCACTGTCATTTGGGGAGCACGTTCTCTAGAGAACAAATAATATTTGCACATTCTTCTTCATAATGAATCAGCTACGTTGAACGGGCCCTCATTTCTTCCTTATTGGTATAGACAAAAAAAAAAAAAAGAGAGAATATGTGGTAGAGTCTACCGTATCAGGTCAATTGTACCATATGACTAAATACCGGTTTGTGGTAGGGTTAAAATAAAGACTAGGGCTAGGGTTAAGTTTAAGATTAGAACTTGAATTAGGATTAAGATTAGGTACAGAATTATGATTAGGCTTAGGGTGAGGTTTAAGGTCAGGGGTAATTGTTCAGGGCTAATTATTGTCCTAGAACCGAGTCTTTATATACCAGAGTCTTTACACCACAATTATTCGATCAATCAATCAATCAATCAATCAGAAAATGACATTATTATTACATTTGTTAAAACATTTTTTTTTCCGCTAGAATTATTGCACCGCACAAATGATCTTATAATCAGCTGTAATAAAAATGTCAGTCATGTCGTTTTGGAAATAGGACCAGCATCCAACTGTATGGACTGATGTGGCAACAACATCCCGTGAAATTCTCCTCATCCGCTACCGTCTCCTACCCTTTCTCTACACACTGTTCTACCATGCGCATACCGAGGGAGTTACGGTTGCCAGGCCACTCCTTCACGAGTAAGAACTACCACGGTATTACAGATTTTCACATGTTATAGCAAACATTCTACTGTGTTTGGGAAACACATTGATTGTTGTGAAGTCGCATATAGATATTTTTTTTTTACTTTGTTGAATGCACGTCAGAGCACTATTGATTTCCGTTGTTATAGGCATACAGTATAATTAAGCGTTTTCAGTTGTCCATCCTGTCAACTATTCTCGGAACCCATGCAGCCCATTGTTTTCTCCGAAGGGGTTTGGTGCGGATTTCCGATTACTATAGTACATGTACTCCAAGTGCAACAAAGTGTAGCTATCCCATAATTCACCTTGCCCCTCCTTGATGCATTGCTTAGAACGACCAAAAAAAAAAAAAAATCTTATATCGGCACCAGCAACAACAACAGTATCACTAAAATCGATGAGAGTATGTTGGAAAACATGGTCTCTCTTTTTTTAATGACGATATGTTACTGTGTGACCAAAACCTTCACAGTCCAGATGAAAAATGCGATCCAGTGGTTGACTAGATAAGCAGCACGAGCAATGCTCCTGCGAAGTGAAAGTGATATTTTGTTACGTCGTCGATATAGTACTATTACTATTAGTAAATGAAACATTACACACATAATGCAATGTTTGATGAAAACATTTACATATAACATTGATATTCAGAACCATACATAAAACTAGCCAATCTCTTTTGAGGACATTTCGACTCCTTATCACTGTCAAGTTTAAAGACAATAACAAAAATGTCTTATGCTGCTTCAGATTTCCAACAGATGTCAACACATTCACTATTGATCGTCAGTTTTTATGGGGACCAGCCTTCATGATATCTCCAGCAACGGAGAAGGTAAGTTTGTTAAACATGTTTCTTTCTTGTTCTTTTCCCTGTATATGTTTAAGATTCATCAGAACAGAATCACAACTGTTACATTAAATGGGAATAAAACCCATACGGATGGATATATATGCAAAGTCATGGATTGAATGAAATTCGGCAGTATTAGAACACGTTAAATCGGACAATCCATTCAAAATTTGCGCAGTGTTTCACTTGTGTAGGTTCATATTCGCTATCACAACTTACTTTTCTGCATTTTCTAAATCCCCGAGTATTAAATTTGACACAATCATAAATAGAGTATCATTGATGGATGTATTAAGTTTTGGATCAATCTGATAATCCCATCACTAAATTGCATGGAGTCCCAATCCATTCAACAAACAATAAAGGGTGCCATGTTGTATAATTTGAATATGGGCCTGACCTTCAAATAGAACTCCTTCAGGCTTTTTCCCCCCATTTTTTCTTTTTTATGGAAAAGAAACATACAATGTCGACGCGAGTTTTTTGTTTCTTTGAGATGGCAGGTCACAAATATTTACCAGTTTCCCTGTATCGGTTTTGACTAACAGAAACTGCTTGTTTAATTTTCTTCCCACTTGCAACACAGGGACAGCTGACCGTCGAGGCGTACTTTCCTGAAGCCCGCTGGTATGACTACCGCACGGTACGTTCAAATTCTCTGCATCAGAACTTATCGAGAATAATGTTAATATTGTCATCAACTTCTTCGTTCTCAAAGCCCCCCCCCCTCTTCCACAAGTCATTCTTTATTTTCTTTATTCCAAGTATCGTTGTTAATAATTTCACGTTGTGGGTAAAACATCTTGCCCAAGGCTTAACGCACTTGGCATAATTCTAGCAAAGAGAAAAACAAAATAAAACAAAAAGAAATATCAATAATTCTGTATGAATATGCATCAAATGCATAAGCAACTTAGTGAAAATACCTTGCAAAGTTTTGTATTATGTCATATTACGAAGATAAGATTGATGACTGGTCCTACTGATTGATAACCAATATTCATTTTGATATCAATTTGTGTCATACTAATCATCAATACAAGAGAGCAAAATTAATTATCTAAACTTTTCCCTTCTACGAATATGACGGTCCTAAAGCTAGTTTACTTCAATGGTATTACTAATATTCAAAAAGTCAAGTTGAAAGAAAACGATTCACAGGCAAGACAGTAATAACACCAGTGACACATGAGAGAGCGGGGGGGGGGGGGGAAGAAAGGGAGAGAGGGTGTGAGGGAAAAGAGAGAGGGCAGAGTGGGGTGGGGGGATCTTCGAGCCGGCTAAAAAGACATTATCTTTTTCTTAATGACTTGAGCTTTTACTCCTTTTCTCCATTTCTTTTTCACACGTGTGTGTATCTTTGCGTATGTATCCATGTGCGTTTGTGTAATATTTTGGTGTGTATGATTATTTGTGTGTGCGCGTATGGATGTGTGTCAACTCACTAGGGTAGGGAAGAAGACGCAAAGGGACGCCTGGAAGTATTGAGTGCTCCATTAAACTACATCCCATTGCACATCCGTGGAGGTTACATAATCCCTGTTCAGGAACCGAATATCACAACGGAGGCGAGGTAAAGAAAGGGAATGATATACAATTAAAGAAGCAGAATATCTCATGATTTTGTCCACTAAATAAGGTACTAAAAGATTTTTTTTCTCTTTCTGCAGAAGCCATATCCATTCAAACATTTGATTTATATTCCAAGCATCGGTTTTTTTTTTCTTTATCTGTGGGAACCTAGTTGGGATTTTAACATCTCGTCAGAAAGGGTTGATTAATCAACTTCACCCAACAGATTGTCCAAGATTCTCTACAGATTGGATTCTGATATTCTTTACATCTCAAACGAAATAGACAGACGGAATCTCCTGCGTATCGCACTATTAGTTCTAAGATATAATGTATATGTATACACACACACATATATACAATATATTATATATATATATATATATATATATATATATATATACATATATATGTATATATTATACATATATACATATATATACATTTATATACACATAGTATATATGCATATATCATATAAAATTGTATGAATATTTTTCATTGATCGATGAACTACTATAGCACACATCTTTCGTTTTTTCACCATTCACTGACTCTCTTTCTCTTGCTGTCTTTCTCTATTTGTCTCTCTTTGTTGGATGTTCATGTTGGCTAGTCGACAGAATTCCCTTGGTTTGATCGTTGCCCTTGGTGACGAAGACGACTACGCCGCCAACGGTGACTTGTTCTGGGACGACGGGCAGTCTAAAGGTTGAACGACCTTCATTTTGTTTTGCATTTTCATTGTATGTTTTTATTCATAATATGTGTTTATTTATTTTAATTTTTGCTTGGGGTGTGAGCTCTACTATCACAAAAGAGAATAAGAACCACATAGTGACGAATGTGACAAAAGCAATTCACGTCGAAGTTGTAGAGTGTATAACGACGGTAAATATCTTGTTTTTGTCAGACTCGATCCAATGTCATGTGTCAATTAAAATCAGTGTTCAGTAATTTCCGTCATTTCCAATAAACTCCCTGATAATTACTACACTTGCTTCTGAGCTAAACTGCAGGCAATTCGTTCTGCTATTTGGTTTATTATCTCCTAGTAGTACATGAATTCATAAAAT
This sequence comes from Diadema antillarum, assembly GCF_040938485.1. Taxonomy (NCBI): domain Eukaryota; kingdom Metazoa; phylum Echinodermata; class Echinoidea; order Diadematoida; family Diadematidae; genus Diadema; species Diadema antillarum. Next base: position 688,378 of record NW_027271850.1, on the reverse strand, counting down.
TGATTCTCACAAGTAATTCTTTTTCGAATGTGTTTAGATTATTGTCCACCCTTCTATTACTCAACAACAGATTCTGTGATCAGCGGACAGTACACTTACAGCCAGTATACAGTAACATCGGTAAGACGGCCAAGTCTTAATTTGCTGTGAATTCGAATAGGCTGATATTTCCTTCAGAGAGAAAAATGGCAGGAGTGCTTCCACCATGGTGAGAGAAATTGTGCCATTAGGATGCTTTCACGAGGCCAGGCTACGTATAATAAGACATGATTATGCATTAAGTCATAAGGAGCCTACAAATGCAATGGTCACGATATTTCTGTGTGTGTGTGTGTGTGTGTGTGTGTGTGTGTATGTATGTGTGTGTGTGTGTGATTTTAAACATTTCACTAATGCATTCATAGGGAGGCCCGATGAAAAGAAAATTATGCAATTAACCTTCATTCAAATTATTACATTCTTTTTCTAAATTAACGTGAGTGGATTTTGACATTATCACCTGAATTTTGCCACGAAATTCAAGATTTTTTTTTTGTGTGTCCAGAAATTAACCACAAAATAAAAAGAAATGCATGTTTTAGGAACCTTAATTACTAGCTCTGGACTGGTCTATTTGCAATGGTGATAATGATTTGTCAAATACATTGGCATCGATGATTATAGGAGTTGAGTATAATCATGACACGTCCATACAACAACAACAAAAACAAAAACAGTGCTTATCGCTTAATTTTCTATTGCATGATCTTCAAAGTCTAATATTTCAGACTTCAAATTCATTTGAAAGTTGAGATAATCCTGTAGGGCCAAATACTTGAATGATTGAAAATCGATCGAAAATACTTGAAAAATACATGTAAAAAAACCCAGATTGCTTGCGCGCCATAATTGAAATCTAATCAAACTAATTGCCACAATGCCACTGTCGAAATGCTAAAATACCATTGTTGATGATAATGATAATGACAGTTATTAAACAGTAATTACCATAACAACACAGCAGTAATAAGATGTATATAAAACATAACAACAAGAGCCTAGTTGTTTCATATATTACCTGTTTGATAAATAATGGTAATCAAAATGCCTAATAACAAGAAAAAAAAATTGGATAAAAAAAAAACACCAGAGTGTCGTCGATCAAGCTCGCATTTGATACACTTTATAATTCCATTCACTGCTGAACACTCCTGCAGGCTTTCACACTATAAAAGGCGCATGCATGCCAATCAGTCCCTTGCGTGGCTCAAACTGTTCAGTCAGGTCGGTATCCGATAATCTTTTTTTACCAAACATAACACTTCAGTTTGATATTTTATTTGAATGACATTTTATCGTCAGAATTCCAGCAGCAGCTCGCTCCGGATGACCGTCATTCACGACGAACTGCACCCAACTCTCTCTTACGATTCGGTTGAGATTCTTGGTTTGGGTGCTGAACCGACCATGGTCATCGTAGATAAAGAGTCTTGGACAGACGTCAGTTTTAATGTCACGACCAAGGTTTGTTCATCTTTCCTACGATTCACGGCCTCGTACTATTACTCTTCCATAATGAATAATTAGGAAACCAAACAGTAAAATGTAGATCATGTCGGTAAATGAGAGATAAAGAACGAGCATGGCCAGAGGGATGGGGAGGGAGAGAGAAGGGGGGGGGGGGGGGGTGGGGGAACGAGAAAATAATGTCCACCGGAAGATTTTTCCACCTGAAGATCATCTTTATCAAAGACTTTGTTGGTTTGGATAGTAACCCTTAATAGTATTTGGGCCCCCTATAAATATTCCATGGTATGTTCCCGCCCGCATGTGTTTGGCAGTGTTGAGATCCTGGCGCTTTTTGTTGGATCATGATATCCCTGCATTTATATCATCACTGCACGTATAGCACAGTGTGAAAAGAAGGTGTGAAGACACAAAGAGAGAAAGAGAGAGAGAGATTTAAAGAGAGAATGTGACAGGACGGGAGAGGCGGCATGCAATCTCTACCACAGTGGATTAAAGTTCCATTATCACAAGTTAATAATACTCTTTTTCTTTCATCATTTTTCTTTCTCTGTGCTTATTTTGAAGGTAAGATGTTTCAGTAATATCTCTTGAAATGATAATCATCCTTTCTCCTACGTCTTGTCCTTCTCTCGCAAGGTTTTGACCCTCAACAATCTAGGACTGAGTATGACGACTGATCACGTGATTACTTGGGGCTAGATGTACGCCATGCCCGCTGCATGTGTCTGCTTGCTTTGATACAGAAGACGACAGCGACATTAACCAAGCAGGGACTGATTTCCATGCAGTCGTGAAAATATGGCACAGAATTGCATATTTTTGTGTGCGTTAATATGAAATTTATATGTTTCTTGTGATACTGATTCCTGCCATCATAAGTTTCATGTAAGTTGACATGCATTAAAATAATCATCAAACTGTTCCTCTATACAGAACAGGAACCAAACAATGCATAGTCTGTTTTCTGATTGCCTGATAAATAATGGACTTCTTTATCTTTGTCTGAGAAGAACCAGCAGAAAAATAAAATAGAAATGATCATAGATAACCCGGCTCGTCTGATTTTGTTTTCTAGCTTCCTCATTCGTTATGATATGCGTGTTTGTTATAATGTTTGTAATAATTATACACGCATATCGTTGCATGTTTGAAATACCATGATGATAATGGACTGAACTGAACTGAGTAGACATAGTTGATTGTCTGTGTAATCACAGAAAATGGTCTACTTCATAAGTCAGGTTGTAAGATATGGATTCTTTTAACAATTTTACGTATTTTCTGAGATGTTTAACGATTGGAGAAAATAGTAGTGTAGTGTACACGAAAAAAGCGAAGTACGCTTCTTATTTTTTGATTGCCCTGCAAATTCAAGACGAAAAAGAAAGCAATGAGATATGTAACACAGGATCGATCCCCAAGCCAATATGTGTACAACTATACAGTGGCGCATGACATTGATTTTAGTGGCTGGGAATGGTCATGAGTTATGAGACGTCCATATTAGATGTTCTTCAACCCAATTGCCGGATTTTTGAGACAATGAATTTTGTGACATACATATTTGCGCAAACTAATGTGTAAACCGAATATTGTATACAAATCATCAATCGCCGTAATGGTATTACACAATCCGATGATCACAGTCATCTTCGGAAGATTAAACGCCAAATATTTTCATTTTTGTATAGGGGGCCTACCAGCGTTCTGAAACATTCTAAAACACAAAGGAGGTTCTCAATCGTCAACTGTACCACAGTGCCATTAACGTAACATTGTTCATGATTGCCTATGTAGACTACAATGTATTTCGTCTAACCATGATAAAGTTTACTAGTATTCAAAAGTCACGCGTGATAGTTGTTGTTGTTTCTGATTTTCTTTATATCGCGTCTTGAAACCGACACCCTCGTCTTATACGGCCCATAAGTCATACAGCCCACAGTCATACAGCCCACCAGTAAGACATTTTATAATGAACAATGAAGCATTCAAACCCTGGCCATTGTTCAGGACCATAGTCAGGGTGTTAACCACACACTTCAATACACACCCATTGACCCCTATGCAGAGGGAAAGTTTTGTACAGAGGGTTGAAAATATACAAAGTCCTGGAACCTAACTGTGAAATTATCATGGATTTCATGAAACTGATTTGTGCTTTCATATTTAAACCACCTCCAACAAAATTGTACACTATTCAGCTATCACTCATATCAATGACAGTGTTATCTGATATATAGTTTTTGAATTATTAAGAATCAAAAGTGGAAAATGTTTTTTGAAACACCTAGTAGTTGACTTTGGAAGAGGTTCATCTGATTGGTAATTCTAATTAAGGCGAAATTTTGCCTACGGCAAGTCAACGCCAGTCTGTTTTCTGTAGTGTCGAACTCATGTGGGTGTCGGTCTCGTGGGTTGCCCCAACGGGATGGAAGTACAACAATGCGATGGGACGGGATAAGCAGACTGGAAGACCGTGATTGCCTTGTCAGATATCTATTTGAAACTGTCAAAAAGTAATCTTCACCGCTGCCATTGCTAATGAAAAATCTTGTAGGCCGTAATTAAACCGGGATGAACGTAATAAAACGATAACGCACGTAACAGGCCTTAACAAAACTCAGAGGTGGGCCGTAATGAGACGCGGCGGAAAATATTGTGTAGCGTCGCCTGACCAGACACTGTGAGAACGGCGTCTGATAGCTACCTGTTCACCGCAGCGAAGACTGGAACGAAGACAATGAAAGAAGACTCGTACAATGTAGATACGGAGGAGGGGAAACAGAAGAATGTCCCATCTACCCACGGCGCACTGCCGTAGCCCCCGGGTGTAAACGGAACACTGTACATCCTGAGACATTTTAGAGGGAATGTGGCGAATAAAATAATGAGAACAGTTTACCGTAGATTTTTTTTTTTGTTCCGAGATTGTCCATCACACGGAACCGAAAAATACATTGCGTACATTATTCTCTATAGCAACGATTATAATCATTTCCTTGAAGCATTACCTATAGATGTTTACAGAATAAATCACAATTGACTTCATAGTCACAAAATTTCTTAAGCGCCTTACGCCACGTGTTACTGTGCATGCGAGTAGGCAAACATGACGGGATCTTCAGTCAATTTAGTTGAAAACCACAAAAAGCCGCGCCTGACAAGTATTGGCCATAGTGGGGGCACACCTAGTCAACAGTATGAGGACCACGACCTACTGCGGAATCGACCTGAATGGCTTCTCTGAGGCCCTATAGTCACGGGACTCCAAGTTTACTGCACTGAGCTCCTCGAAAAAAAAATGAGGGCAGTTGTTCACCTTGTGTATAAACATGGAAGGACGTTTCTTATTTCACATCTCATCTTTTCGAGGAAACAGTCGAGATATTAGTGAATGTCACTGTAAACCATAAGCTGTGCTCAGTTCATGTTTGAATATTTTCTTTTGAGCGCCAACTACTGTGGATGACACTGAGTCTTGAACGATGTACTGTTATTGATTACTGCAATGCATTTTGAAAACTTAAGGTTTATTGATTGCTTATACCATTATCCGTCAAAGATTGTCGCCCCGAGCAGGGGGCGACAATTTTTGACGGGACAACAATTTATGTCGCAACAGAGTTGGCGGCATAAATTGTCGCCCCGTCACAAATTGTCTGGCGACAACTTTTGCTGCTCGTGCAGTTCCCAATTTTTGGGGTCATCCCACGAGAGCGACACCCACGAGTCATACGGTCCATGAGACCAACAAAAAAAGATAGGTCCATGAGTCATACAGCCTATGAGTTATACGGCTCACGAGTCATACATGAGTTCGACACTACGCACAAAAGGCTCAGCGAGACCGACACTAGGCAAAGAAAGCCCACGAGACCGACACCACACAATAAAGGCTCACTAGACCGACAGTACGCAAAAGAGGCTCACGAGACCGACGCTAGGCAAAGAAGGCTCACGAGACCGACAGGATGAACAGCGCCATATACATGTCAATTACCTGTACAGGGTGTTCCATGAAGGAGAAAATTACATACTGGCGGGTGCATTTACGTCACGCTATCGAGCGAGAGATTGTAACTAATTGAACAGCACCATATATTGATCAACGACATCAAGTAACTATGTATGTCTACACGTGTGGCTTTTAGAGGGAAGTTCTGTCACGCTACGGGGAGAGACATGTTACCAATTTATACGTTTGTTTTTTATGAATAAAATTGTCCTCTTCATCCCCCCCCCCAAAAAAAAGTATTAAAAAACAATAGAGGACAAGAACTATGTATGGTTTGATTTTAGATGCCATCGTTCTATTTTAAATAGGCTTTCCCAATTTCTAGTTAGACGGTGGACAGGATGTAAGGGGTTTTATTTTTCGCCCTTTTCTTTCTCGCTTCACTAGTTAAGTACGCCCAATTGGATATCCTATCCGTCTTCTTATACCCACCTGCTTAGAGTTCAATTCTATTTTTTTTTCTGCAACTGTAATGTATGACATTGCAAAGGATGAAAACGTTTTATATCGCAGCGATTGTGGCTTGTATTTGTAGAATTATTTTCCTCAAAACGGTACATTTTTCATGAAATAGAATCATAGCTGTTTTCACGGATGCATCTTCTTTTTCCGAATCCGTAAAGCTACCTTAATAGACGATTATATTATCATTTTCTGTGAATTTGTACTAAATCAACATCTTTGCAGATGACTACTCCCCTTCCATATCATGTATAGCAATTGTGCACTGCAACATTGACCATTTTGTGAAATATTTTCTTGTAAACTTCATTTCACACCTGGGTATTATTCTCGTTGGTTGATCTGAATGTCCACATCATCCTTTTTTTTTTCTAAGCAGTTGTATACCGGCATATGTTTTTGCGGACAGGGAAATGAGGGTGTTTTGGCATTTTTTAAATTAATGTTGAAACATCTCATGCACATTTTCTTAATTTTGTTTATTTTTTTCACAAACACTCAAACACGCAAACACTATTAAAAATCTTGAACAGTTCAGGGGCGAGGGAGGGCAATTGACGGGGTAATCCCCTAGCAACTCTCCTTTTCCATCTCTCATATCTTCCTTATGCCAGTATCTGGACACACTATACAATTAATTGGTCTATAGGTGGCGCTGTTCATCCTGTCGGTCTCGTTGGCGTTCTTTGCCTAGTGTCGGTCTCGTGGGCCTCTTTTGTCTAGTGTCGGTCTCGTGAGCTTAGTTTGCCTATAGTGTCGGTCTCGTAAGCCTTTTAAGCGCAGTGTCGGTCTCGTGGGCTTTGTTTGCATAGTGTTGGTCTCGTGAGCCTTTTGTGTGTAGTGTCGAACTCATGGGCTGTATAACTCGTGGGCTAATTTTACTTGATGTCGAACTCGTGGGCTTTCTTTACTCAGTGTCGAACTCGTGGACTGTATAGCTTGTGGGCTGTATGACTCGTGGGCTGTATGACTCGTGGGTGTCGGTCTCGTGGGATGAGCTCGATTTTTACACATTTTGTAGGCGTATGTCTGGGTTCATGGCATAACACTTCACACATTTTCTGTGCATATTTGCCCGGTTTTGCACTTCAAACATTTTGTGTACATACTAATGTCCAGTTTCATGATATATACTCCACACATTTTGCGGAAATAACAATGCCCAGTTTCATGTTAATACTCAACACATTCGGTGAGCATAGTCCGGCTTCATAGTATAACACTGACACATTCTGTAGGCATGAACATGCCCGGTTTCAGGGTGTAATACTTCACACATTTCGTAAGCATAACCCTAATTTCATGATACAATATTTCACACATTTTGTTGGCGTATGCCCAGTTTCATGGTACAATACTACGACTTTAAGGTTACAATTGTAAGTCGCATTGGGGTAGGGGATATACAGTTAACAACAAAATTATTCATACCTCAAGGAAATGTTTGGTTTTGAGCAGATTTCTTACAAGTAAAGGATTGAGTGCTGGTGATTGGGTGTTATATCTCAACATTTCTATTGTTATGCAAATGAGGTGAAACTGGAATTAATGTCAATTTATTGAGGACAAATAAGAGCAAAAATTTAACACCCAATCACCATCACTCCTTCCTTCAGTTGTAAGATATCTGCCCAAAACTTTCTCAGGGGTATGAATAATTTTGTCGTTAACTGTAGCTGTACACGTCGGTTGTGTAAATGGTACGTTACGAATGAATGAAAGTGATAGTCTTGAAACTGTAAAAAAAAAAAAAAAAAAATCAAGGAAATAATACTATCTGGAAATTTGGCTATATTTCTTCCTCCTCCATTATCTCTCTCTCTCTCTCTCTCTCTCTCTCTTTACTTCCCCAATTATTGGTAAAACTGAGCAGTGGAATAATGAGTGTACTTTTAAGGGGAAAAGCACAACAACAGCAACAAAAACAAACAAACTAGGATTCCCTGAAGTAGGCCTACTCAGCACAACATCACGCAATAATAAATAATAATAATAATAATAATAATAATAATAATAATAATAATAATAATAAAACAGTCCGAGGCAGATGAACGGGAAGGGGGGGGGGGTACTATGATCCATCAAAAAAGAGTGGGCAGATGAGGCACAAACGGGTGGGGGTCTTTTATATTTGAAAAGAAATTTGAACAATGATAAAGCCTTGAACAATGATATCACCTTCCACGTACCCGAACAATTTTTGCGAAAAAAAACTATCATGTTCACTGGACCTAAGTACTGGAATGAACTCCCTACGGAACTTACAAGCTGCACCACTTTAACCTCATTCAAACGAAAATTAAAACAATATCTTTTGAGCAGCTAGGGCATGCATATTGTATAGTACTTGTTGCTCAGTATTTTCTCCCTTGTCTATCTTATTTATCCTCTAGTAGTAGTCCGACGGGATCCTAACCATGTACATTATTATTTTTCGATCAGTCTGCCTGTTGCGTTCTCTGAGCACTTATTGTTACACTCGATTGTTGGAATTCTTGCGCATGGCAGCTGTCTGTTACCATGGTCACACGGCCTGCATGGTTTAGGACCCCGCTGGAATTTGACTCCTGAGCTCCATTGTTCTTGTGTGTATATTTTATATTCACGACAAAATTCTTTTAGCCCACCTTCCATTTATGTATTTATGCCAAACTGTTACGTCACAATCTATACCTCCACACTCACTTAAATCCTTACAATCTCAGTCGTTGTTCTCTCAATGTCGTTTCTTGTAGTAGGTTATAGTTGCAACATGTGACCTTTCTGTATTTTATTCTGTATTTTATTTAGCAACATTTGATTTGATCTTGTTCGTTTTAATCGGATCCCCCAGTTATAGTATGGTCTAAAAATATCTGTACTTATGCTTCCCCTAATCTGATTTTACCCCCTGGACCTGCGGCTCTATACAAGCTTGCTTTAACGCAAGCACCATCATATTTTTCGCATCATGATCTCAGTTTAACTCGCATGTATACAGACCTTGTGTATACCAAGACAAACTTTTGAATATTCCGGTGAAGTTCTATTTTGAATTATGTTCTGTATAGATTTCGTATCAATTTACTTTATATTGTGATATATGTGAGAAATATGAAAAATAAATTGAAATTGAAAGCTATTTTAATCTTTTCTCAAGCAAAGAGTAACTTTTACCTTACGATTGGAAAAAAAAATATTCTCAATCCTTGACGAATTAATTTGTTTTCTTCCCTTCATTCATCCCTATATTGATGCGTCCTAAAAAGTAATGGCTATGATCTCGCTCTCCCCCAAATAATAATGATAATGATAATAACAATAATGATGATAATAACAACAATAATAATAAAACTGTTTGAAGAAAATAAACGGGTGGCTCTATAATCCATCTAACAAAGTTGCATAATAAAAAAAACCCGAGCAAAATGGAGGGCGGAAACGAAGGAGAAAATAGTTTAATTTTTTTCTCTCATAGCGTGGGAAAAGAAATATGAATAATAATAAAAACGATATATGAGGCCTAAGGCCCGTGGATTTCCGGGGATGCTTGGAGGTACATGGGCCGGGGGGGGGGGGGGGGGATAAAAGTCAAAATATCAAGGATATCTCCCTGTTTCGACGGAACTTTTGGGGAATTCCATAAGAGGTTTTAGTAATTTTACCCAAATTTTGTTTTGTTTTGTTTGTTCTTTTTTTTGGGGGGGGGGAGGGGTGGAAATCTAGGTAAGTGTGTGTGTGTGGGGGGGGGGTTGGGCGGCGGGTGAGGGACAGGACAACCCTCGGATTTCAACTGGTGCTGCTAACCCCTCGAAACTCAAAGTTCTATAATTTATTTTTTTTTTGGGGGGGGAGTTTATGTTTATGATTAATTTCTATTAATTGATTTCTAATCTCAATTAAGCAGGATATTATAATTATTTATCGTTTGATGTGTGACTGTGTATGCAAGAGTTGAACGCCTGCATGAGATGAGTATATAGGTTCATCTGTATAGACATGTGGATGTGATGTGCATGTGTACGAGTGTGTATGTGTGCTAATGCGTGTGTTCGTATGAGTACGTTGATAACTATGGTTATCATTTTAAAGTGATATATTTTTTATAATAATTGGTATGAATTGGTTATTGCTTTTATATGATGCTGTATATTCTTTTTATGTTAATGTAACCGATATTTGTCATTGTTGAAATGTTCATACATTGTATGTTGTTTGATGTGATTGATAATGTTCTTGAATGTGATGCATTATAATTTAGCCTTCGGGCTACTACTGTCCATGTTTGTTTTAATAAACCATTATCAAATCAAATCAAATCAAATCAAATCAAATTTAATCAAATCAAATCAGATCAGATCAAATCAAATCAAATCAAATCAAATCAAATCAAATCAAATCAAATCAAACAAATCAAATCAAATCAAATCAAATCAAATGGCGGGAAGATTCCAACTCATGGACCGGATCACGGCACATATCAGTATCAAATTTCTCTGTGAGCGTTGGTTATGGGTAGAAGAGAGCACAATTCAACAAAAAAATCAGAAAACATGTAATTCTTTCATCAATCAAAATGTGGAAGATCAAATATGTAAACCCCCCCCCCCAAAAAAAAAGAAGAAATATAAGGCCCTCAGACCCGTGGATTTCCACGGGTGCTACTAGTTAATATAAATAGCAGGTAAACGCCAGGCAGATACATTGTGCTTTCATTGTGTATGCTCCTTTTCTTCTATCTGTTCACGGAGGTGTTCAATACAGGAGAAGATACTAGAATCTCTCCTTTGTAACCATGCTCTGTGCAGGGAAGAATTAATGAGGACTATCGTAGGTGTTGATGAGTTGCTTTGACGAAACGCAGCGTTCCTGTTTAAATGTGCATTGTTCCTCAATCACAGCAAACCGAGCGAGCAGTTCGATGCCCCTTCCAATACTTTCGGCAGCAATGTGTATAGAGAACAGGACACGTGAACAAAAATCAGTTTAAAAAATGTAGGCCTACTTCGTTAACTGTAACATGATACTCAAGTATACACATAAGTAGGGCCCTGCTTTAGCCAATTACATTTCATTATCAGAAAGATTTCACAATTAAATTCTAAGCTTCGCAAACGAAGCCATTTTGTACGCAAGGTAGTTGATCGATTTTCTTTAATGAAGAAAAACTGAAGGGATCTGTTGCCTGCCATATACCCCCCCCCCAAGTCCCACACAGGATTTTCACATTAAATTCATCTGAACGGAGGTCTCCGTGATATATTCATACTCTGTAAAAGAGCGGCTTAGAGCACAGTCAAAGACAGTGGAATGTATGTAAGCTTTCAAGAATTGTCACGCAATGAACCAAGGAAAAAATGCACAAAGTGCGAAGATATTTCACTCCTTCTGAATAGGCCTATCGAGACTACGAATGCTCAACGAACTAAAACAAATGGAGATGCGTTTGAATCTGTTGCTAATAATGCTTAAGAATAGCTCATAACAATCACCAAGTTTGACATTCTTTGTTTTCACTAACTAGTTTCGCTGGAGCTTGAGCATTTTTTTTTTTTTTTTTTTTGGGGGGGGGGGGGGGGACATGTTCAAAATAAAAGTCGGCTCCGGCGTACCTCTGCGTATCCCTACAACATAGCAACAGCCCCAAGCTTTGCATGCATTTGCATGACATTCGACGGTGGAAAGGCTTCATTTGTCTAAAGAAACGTTAACCGCTTTGGCAAATTACCCATTACACAATACTTTACGCATGTTACGTGCCGGGATTACGTGTCATCAGGAGCAGGGAGGTGTCAGAGATGGAGAAAAAAAGAGAATCTTTTCTTTTGCCCATGCTCCGTGCCGCCGAGAAGTTATGCACTCTACCGCAGGCGTTGATAAATTGCTTTGACCATGGACCTGCTACACATATGGACCATGAACGGAGGTCTTTCTTTGATCCAATGTTCACCACCGCCACCTGATTATGTGCATCTTAATGAGTACATTCAGACGTTTGGACAATGACGATTGTGTAATCGTGCATCATCACTGACAAAAGAACCCGGTTTCCCTCATTTCAGTCATATTTGGCTGAGGTGCCTTTTCAGACTCAACTGCCTTTGAATAAACACCAATGATGGGGAGCAGCAAACCTGAAACAAGGACAAACTTTGCGTCACAAAATTGGTAATTACTGAAGCGGCCACTTGCGGCCATGCATGTAACATCCTTGAATGGCAAGACAAGCATGTCGTCTACAGCACTGCCCATGTTTACTCTGAAACAATGTGCGACAAATGGGGAAAAATAAATTACAAATCACAGTCAATCTGCTTAATTAGTTGCTTTTTCTTGTAAAGTACTTGCATTTCGCAAATGAAATTGCTTTAGCGATGATTTCGCAAGATACACTGCAACTGCACATGCATTTTTCTTGATTTAAGAGAGTTATTAGCTTCTGCACATGTAGTTTTTAGATTTCTCAAAGCGCCGTCTTGTTTTTATCCAGGCTGGCTGTCGGTGGACAACACTGGATCAAAGCAGGAAAGCATGTTCAAAATGTGTTTGTGACGCTTTTGACAGAAACAGGTGCACGAATTAATTAACGAGCCATGAATGTCCATGTGTTGTAGGTCCATGCTTTGACACAAGACAGCACTTCTGTTTAAATATGCATCATTCCTAAAATGCAACATACCTAGCCAGCAGCAAAGCGCTGTCTCTCCAATATTTTCAGCAGCAATTGTTCAATGTGCAAAGAATATAGGACACACGAAAAAATGTAGTAAAAATGTACTTCTTAAACTGTAAAATGTTATTTAACAGGTAGAAACATGCAATTGCCAAATACTAAATTCGATAGATTTGGTAATAAAGAGTTAAACCCGGCAAACAATATCAGATTGTCAAATATTACCTTTTTTTTAAAAAGACATTAATATTCAGTCCGGAGGTATCAATAACAAAGAGATTTGATGAAGAAGAAAAAAAAACATCATCATTTCATACACGATTACCACCAACTTGTATACAAGATTCAAAATTTCCTCTGAAATACAGTTGAAAATTCTTAAAATCAAGAACCTATTCTTTAGTCTCCTTATCCAAACTCTATGGAAAAGCGGCGAGGAGCATGGAACATCAAAGCCAGTGAAATGCTAAGGGTTAGCATTAGGGTTTGTCTTGCTATAGAACCCATATGCTATTCGCACAAATTGCGAAGAGACTCCACTTTTTTAACACTTTTTTGGTATGGTAGTGGAGAGCTTTAGCTGTTATTTTAGACGCGATCGCTATAACAGAGTGACGTTTTGATGACGAAACTGTTGTTTACAGTATGTACCTATCTTTTCTCAGTCCCCCTGGCATTCACAACGTCCCAAAATTCAGGAACTACTTGACTAACAAAAGGCATTGGAATGCACCTTCACAGCATAGTGGACATAACTTGCATGTTTACCTGCAATGTCTTTTGAAACGGAAGCATGACAGTTAGGTTTAGCTATAGGGAAAGCTACATTCCAATTTCTTTCATTAATCATTTAGTACCAAATTGACTCACCATCTGACAAATAATGCCACTGGTAGAATCTTGGTTTTGAAGTTGTTTTTTTGTGGGAGCATAAGAAAAATAATAGAAAACTATTATGAAACATATGACAATATTTAGACATTCATTTGGAAATTGCACATGCCGTCGAGGTTATCATGAGTCAACGCAAAGTCCACATGCACTTGCATTTTTTATGCCCTATAGTTCATTTAAAGGAAAATCGAGTCTTTGTTCAACATGACTTTTGATAAGAAAAATAATGACATCAATCAAACACGATAGCGATATATATTTATTTTTCAAATCATGGAAAATTTGGAAATCAGGGCTTTTTTTCATGATTTCCAGGCAAAGTCATAATGAACAGCCATAGACAAATGAGATGAGATGATGAATCCGTTAAACTTCATATTCCTCTCCTGCATAAATCTTCGCCTTTTATTTCTTTGTCGATATGAATAGACAGGCAATGTACTAAGATATCATGCGTGCTTATGATTCACAAAAGTTGCAAAGCTTGCCGGAGGCTTGCCCTACCATGGACCTAATTATACACGGACTGTTAACTGCTTCTTTCTTTGATGTATATGATCGTCGCCGACACCTGATTATGTGCATCTTAATGAGTACATTTTGTTTCTCGAGGCATTTTGGGGCGCTTATGTAAAAAAAAAAAAAATTGCAGGATTCAAGAGAGACGACCACTGGGTCGGCCGCCATCCTGAATTCCAATATCATGGCCGCCATGAAGAAACAATTAGGGCATAAAGATTCTTGTCTTGGTTTCTAAATGACTTGTGGCATTGATATTTCGTACACAAGGGCTTTTGGACATACTAAATTCAAATTCATGTGACGGATGGATTTAAAATGTCTGACAAACATATTGAATGACCGCCATTTTGAATTTCAGTATTCCGCCTCGACCAAAAAGTTGAAAATCCCTATCTTATGTTCTAATGACGAATGTCGCTGAAATAGGTTGCACATAAATATTATAACACGCTTGGTTAGGAAGCGGAATATTGTGATCTGTCTGACGAACGGTTTGCCCGCCATTTTGAATTCCAATATGGCTGCTAAAGACCGAATAATTTATTACGACTAATTACATAAGATATAATAGGATCGGGGGGGGGGGGGGGGGGACTGCTGATTCAATTTGCATTGGTAAAGAAGAGGATTTCGTCATGAGGGCAGGGAGTAGGTCTACACATCTTGCTCCTTCGGTTATGTCTTCAGAAGTTGGTCCCAAAGGCAACAGGCGCCGATAATAAGCCAGTTCGTAGTTCCACTTTGCGCATGAGCAGAAAAAGGTCATTTGTACCAAGAGGCACGTTGGTTTTTAAATTCACTGAGATAAGCATCTGTCATATAATGATTATTCATGTCATCCTTGTAAATGTTGCTTGCCAGTACATCCACCTGACAGCAAACCTGGTATTTGGCAATATGAATAAAACAGTTTTTTAATGCATTCAAAGCAAACCAATGAAATGGATGCTTCCCCGATGGCTGATTGACTGACCATTCTGGTCACCTGGTCTATGCAAGTTCATTTATTATTTGAACACGAATTCCATGAATTTATTGTTACGTCTGGTAAGCTTCCCGGTACGAATGTCTCTTTGAAAACGATTAAAGTGCCTAACCAATTAAGAAAAAAGCGTTTACAATAGAACACCTGTGAACATACCATAGAGCTGCATGAACATACAGAAGACAGCGCTCTTCTTTGTATAGCGGTTTAGTTTCGATTCAGAAGTATAGGGATATAAAAACGAGACCAAATTGGTTAAAATTCATTTATTATGACTAAGCTACTCATTTGGAAATGCTATCATAGCTTGATAAGCATATCTATGCCCGACAAACAAACTGACACCAAAAAGGTTGTGCCACCTCAGATGGTACCAACAACCCATTTTTCGGGTCTTGGCCCATGGACTAAATGAAGACACGGTATTTTTTGTCATTAGGGCAGCGAGTGATCAGGTTGCCCCTTCCTACCGTCCGTAGATAGGAGCCTGCCTCACATAGCATCAGGCGGCGGGAGTTTGCATGTATTTGAATACGATTCATGTATTGAAAGCAAGCACATTAATGTTAACCTCCCCCAGTTTGGATCCTTGTGCGACTTTTTTTTTTAAATTTATTTTCTTTTTTAGAAACTGCGTGATTTCGATAGCACCAACGAAGACACGGTATTTTGTTAATAGGCGTTTTCACATCAGCCCGATGTTTCGAAATAGCGCGCTATTTTCTGACTTGGCAAATTAAAAAAATATCGCGAGCTTGGACTTTTATCGGGCTGATGTGAAAACGCCTACTGTGGCAGGGAGTGGTCACGTTGCCCCTTTTGTAATGTTAGTAGTAGCTTGCCTCACATAGCACCAGGTGGTGGGAGTTTGCATGCATTTGAATACGATTCAGATTTTGAAAGGAATCAACTGACTAAGAATGTTAATCGTACCCAGTTTGGGTCCTGTGATAGGCTACGCCTACTTTGAGAAATTGCTGATTTTGTTGGCACCAATGAAAACACGGCACTTCCTCAATTAGGCATCGAGTGGGCACGTTGCCCCTATTGTAATGTTCGTAGTATAGTTTGCCTCAAACAGCATCTCTTAGGCTGCGTTCACATAGAAGTATACTATTCGGGTATTCGGTGCGCGTTTTCGAGGGCACGCGAATAGCTTGAATCGAACGATAGGATGTCCTAACACCGGTTCACATAGGAGGGCACTATTCGAAAATGCCGAATAGCGTAGAATACTATAGCATAGTGGGAATCGCGTTTGTTCGATTTTCGAGCAGCGTATACCATCTTTTGTTTATGAAATGATGAATATTTTGGTCTGGATTTGCCCTTTAGCAAAAATAAGCATGTAGACTGACATTCTGACGCAGTTTAGAAATTGTTATTGCTGAGATGATAGTGTAGGAGGAAGAAGTAGGGAGTTGAAGGTGCGGGTGATGGTGTACTGGGTCGACGTTGACGGCGCATAGCGAATAGCGAATAACGAATAGCGAATAGCGAATACCGTATACTTCTCACCATGTGAACGCAGCCTTAACGAGAATTCGAAAGCATTCGAATATATTTCAGCTTTTGAAAGGAATCATTTGACTAAGAATGTTAACCGCACCCAGTTTGGTTCGTGTGATATGCCAGGCCTACCCTAAGAAACAGCTGATTTTGTTCGTAGCACCAGTGAAGACACGGTATTTTTTCAATGGGGCAGTTAGTGGATATTTTGCCCCTTTTGTATTGTTTCTAGTATAGTCTGCCCCAGTCCGCATCAGTTGGCGCGAATTCGTATGCATTTGAATAAAATTAGACTTATGATTGGAATCCCTTGACTAGGAATGTTAACCGCGCCCATTTTGGGTCGCGTGACAGGATATATTGAGAAACTGCTGATGTTGTGAGAACCAATGAAAACGAGGGATTTTCTCATATGGGCGTTGAAGAGAGTTTGTACTCCTGTCATTGGCTTGGGGGTCGATTCAGTGAAAACAGGGAGGTGGGAACACCTCCCCGGTGAAAAGTATTAAAGGGAACAGCGTGGACAGAGACCAGCCTGTACCACCGCTGGAGGAGTCTATGCTACATGGAGGAGTCGTGCATGCTGAGGAACGAGTCATCTTTCCCTGCAGCAAGGCATCCGACATCATGCCGGTGAGGAGCGGGGAGGACCACACGGCCGTTTCGTGGACATCATCTCTCCCAGGAGTTGGGCAGCTGTCTACAATGGCTCCTTTGTACCGGCATTCAAAGCAAATATAAGTAAAACACATTTAGCCCTCTATTTATCTATCTATTTATTTGCTTCACGAAATATCTGTAGACTATATAGATCTATGGTCTTAGTGAGGTAAAAAACTACACACGATGTGTGCATCAGATGCTTTTTTATGTTTACAAGTTAATGTTATGTAACATTGTTTGTGTGGAAACTATATTAACTGGTTACTTTATATTTGTATGCCTGTCGTATCAAAGGTAAATGTTTTTTGACAAGCCCACCATGCCGAGTGTCCCAACAGCCTTTACGGGGGACGTGCAGTGCAGCCAGTGAGACCAATCCAAGCTCGGACACCTGCTCGACTGACCACGGAGCCATCCCCGGCAGCAGACACCAGTCCACCTGTATACCGCCACGAATGGGCCATTAGTAGTTTAGTCTGTGTTTTAAATCTACGCTTGCAAAATGATATTGTTTCACCTGTGTTACAGTATAGGGCGTGTCCAATATGCCGCTTTATCTCTTTTATCTCTTGTATACGGGTTCCGTAACCATTTATAGAATCTAGCAGTTAGCTCAAGTGGACATCATTTTAGCAGAATACGGTTTCAAGCGGTGATAGTGTATTGGCTGTAAGCTCTCATTGCCTTTGGTTTTTTAATTCCATATTTGGGACAGAAATTATAGAAAACTGCTATGCTACTACACGCCGTGTGCCACCAAATCATCTATATCCTGGACTTCCGTTTGGTTTTCTTTTTATTTGAAAAAGTAAAACTAAAAAAATAAAAAAAGTGAAAAGTAATACCGATTCTGATCAGTGTAGTGAGATGTAGATTGCGGAAACGTTTATGATCGATATCATGTTTGTATGTCTCTAGTTAAATAAGACTTCTACAGGTTACTTGATCCAGAATGCCGAGCATCCCCATTGCCTTAGTGGGGCATACAACCAACGAGACTAATCCACGCTCAAACAACCCATTACTAGAGCTGACCATAGAGCCATCTTTGACGGCCGGGGCCTCCCCTCTCGTACTTCACATTGGTCAGCACTGTGAGAACGACTTTCACGATCCCGGGTAATGCATCTAAAGTTTTTATTAAGTGACTTGGCTGTCTTTTTGGGGACTGGCCGTTTCTTTGCTTCATCCAATATAACTTTATTCCTTTATGATAAAATCTGAATGATCTTAAAAGCAAATGACTGCGAACAAGTTTCGCTTTTAATTGTATATACTGTCTTAAAACCATGTAAACATGAAGTAAGGTTAGATAATTATTAAGATAGATCCACAATAAATTTTGGTATTTCCTGACAGACGATAGCTAATATCTTAAACCATAAGACTAAATGGAGGCTCCAATAGATGAATTTAGACCCTTCTTTTGGTTCTAATTCTCCTCCCAAGAAACCAACAAAATAGCTGGCGACGTGCTTTGTGATGCATGTCGTATGTAGCAGTATTCCCCGTTGCCTCGAGACATTTAGCTGAATGATATGACTTCCCCTCTAATAACGACAGCTTCATCTTAAGACTTGAAAATCTCTCAAAGACCTGGTCAAGCATCACATTTTAGTGGAAATATAGATTGCTTCATGGACTTGTACAGTTGATTGCAATACAGAAAAAAATAATGTTACGAAATTAAAATAAAAGTTTATTTTCAGAACCTGTTTTGTCTTCATTTTCAGAGTGCCCAGATTGAAATGTGACACCCATCTCATTTTGTATGCAGAGCATATAAGATAAAATATGTCCCCAAAAAAAAGAAAAAAAAAAGCAGAATGTACAGACACCAGTGGGTGTGCTGTTACGGTGCCAACCAAGTCAGCACTGTGACAGCACGCCCCCTGGGGTCTCTACACTCTGCACTTTTGACATATTTATCTTATATACTCTGGCATCCAAAATGAAATGGAAAATAAAATTCATTTGTTCAGTCTTGTAGTTTCGGATGTGTTGTGAAAGTGCAAAGTGTGAAATGTGACATCCACTTCATTAATAAGTGAAGTGGATGCATATTCATGTGCATATACAAGTATATGCAAATGCATATGCATATACATCGCATATACAAAATGATTTAAAAATAAAGTGTGTGTTGGTGTGATTGTGCCGCGTGTCCCGTATTACGTAGTAAACGAGTCTATACAAAACGATATAGAAAAATATTAATTTCTTAAAAGACAACGCTAGGCCAGACAAGACACAGTATCATGTGCCACATCAAGGGGATGGAGTTTAAACAAGATGCAATCTTGTTTAAAACCCATCCACTGGGTGTGGTACACTCTTTGAGACTGGGTCTTGTCTGGTGGAGTGTTGTCGTTTAAGAAATTAATATTTTTCACACCCAGGGGGTGGGGTTCAGAGCAAGAGTAAGCACACCCAGGGGGTGGGGTTCAGAGCAAGAGTAAGCACACCCAGGGGGTGGGGTTCAGAGCAAGAGTAAGCACACCCAGGGGGTGGGGTTCAGAGCAAGAGTAAGCACACCCAGGGGGTGGGGTTCAGAGCAAGAGTAAGCACACCCAGGGGGTGGGGTTCAGAGCAAGAGTAAGCACACCCAGGGGGTGGGGTTCAGAGCAAGAGTAAGCACACCCAGGGGGTGGGGTTCAGAGCAAGAGTAAGCACACCCAGGGGGTGGGGTTCAGAGCAAGAGTAAGCACACCCAGGGGGTGGGGTTCAGAGCAAGAGTAAGCACACCCAGGGGGTGGGGTTCAGAGCAAGAGTAAGCACACCCAGGGGGTGGGGTTCAGAGCAAGAGTAAGCACACCCAGGGGGTGGGGTTCAGAGCAAGAGTAAGCACACCCAGGGGGTGGGGTTCAGAGCAAGAGTAAGCACACCCAGGGGGTGGGGTTCAGAGCAAGAGTAAGCACACCCAGGGGGTGGGGTTCAGAGCAAGAGTAAGCACACCCAGGGGGTGGGGTTCAGAGCAAGAGTAAGCACACCCAGGGGGTGGGGTTCAGAGCAAGAGTAAGCACACCCAGGGGGTGGGGTTCAGAGCAAGAGTAAGCACACCCAGGGGGTGGGGTTCAGAGCAAGAGTAAGCACACCCAGGGGGTGGGGTTCAGAGCAAGAGTAAGCACACCCAGGGGGTGGGGTTCAGAGCAAGAGTAAGCACACCCAGGGGGTGGGGTTCAGAGCAAGAGTAAGCACACCCAGGGGGTGGGGTTCAGAGCAAGAGTAAGCACACCCAGGGGGTGGGGTTCAGAGCAAGAGTAAGCACACCCAGGGGGTGGGGTTCAGAGCAAGAGTAAGCACACCCAGGGGGTGGGGTTCAGAGCAAGAGTAAGCACACCCAGGGGGTGGGGTTCAGAGCAAGAGTAAGCACACCCAGGGGGTGGGGTTCAGAGCAAGAGTAAGCACACCCAGGGGGTGGGGTTCAGAGCAAGAGTAAGCACACCCAGGGGGTGGGGTTCAGAGCAAGAGTAAGCACACCCAGGGGGTGGGGTTCAGAGCAAGAGTAAGCACACCCAGGGGGTGGGGTTCAGAGCAAGAGTAAGCACACCCAGGGGGTGGGGTTCAGAGCAAGAGTAAGCACACCCAGGGGGTGGGGTTCAGAGCAAGAGTAAGCACACCCAGGGGGTGGGGTTCAGAGCAAGAGTAAGCACACCCAGGGGGTGGGGTTCAGAGCAAGAGTAAGCACACCCAGGGGGTGGGGTTCAGAGCAAGAGTAAGCACACCCAGGGGGTGGGGTTCAGAGCAAGAGTAAGCACACCCAGGGGGTGGGGTTCAGAGCAAGAGTAAGCACACCCAGGGGGTGGGGTTCAGAGCAAGAGTAAGCACACCCAGGGGGTGGGGTTCAGAGCAAGAGTAAGCACACCCAGGGGGTGGGGTTCAGAGCAAGAGTAAGCACACCCAGGGGGTGGGGTTCAGAGCAAGAGTAAGCACACCCAGGGGGTGGGGTTCAGAGCAAGAGTAAGCACACCCAGGGGGGGGGGGGTGGGGTTCAGAGCAAGAGTAAGCACACCCGGGGGGTGGGGTTCAGAGCAAGAGTAAGGGTTCAGACATGTCATCTTGTTCCCCCAAAAATTTCCGAAATGAAAGAAATATGGTATTATTTCATTCATCAGATCTACATGTATTACTTCAATTGTAATAAATTTAAACATTTCCTCATCCTCTTTTAATTTACTTTTCCCACCCCCGCTCGGTTCCTATCCATTGACTTAGACTCTGCACACTTTGAGGATTGACAATTTTCCGAATATTCCATGAATGTGCACATCAGATCGTTCTATGTTCTAAAATTCCCAAAATGCAATACACCCCCTCCCACACCCTCTCCCTGTCAACTTCCATGTATAGATACTATTTAGTAAGCTTACACAGTGATGTCGCACACACGGAGCAAGAGGTGAGATGCCACGATTTAGTTATTTAATATTATTATCTTTTGATATTATTTTCTTTTCTTTCTTTTTTATAGGAAAAATCCGAAATTTCACCAAAAGTGTGCACCAGATCGCTGAATCTCAGGTCTGAAAATGCAAAATCTTCCTCGTCAGGGAGGGGGGGGGGGAGGGGAGACACCCTTCTCCCACACCCGTCCCCTGCTCACAGATATTCCAACTCCGAGTCCCTCCCCCACCCGCTAACATTAAAATTAAATCAATCTGCATTTTCATGATTGAAATTCAGCAATCTGGTGCACACTGTGGATAAGATATTTTGGACAGAACGCAAGAAAATGGTCCTCATTTCGGGAATTATTGGGGACAAAATGAAATGCTATTCGCTCTTGCTTAAGCATGGCAAACTTTTTCTGGGACAAAGAATTGTGATATGGGATTTGAAGTTAAGACTGATGGAAGAAAATGAATGCAGTGAAAAAAAATGGACAAAAACAGATAACATTTAGGGAGGGTACCTCCCTCGTATGCCTTCTCTCTCGGTCTCTGTCCTAGCCCGCCTCACACATACCATTTTGAAATCAACGCCGCTGTGAACTCTAAACACGTGCTCATACACGTTGAAGGCATTTTAATTGCCACAGTAGACTTTTGCTCCTGCCTGCTGTTGAAGATTTATGTGGTAAGATTTTCTTTTCAGTTTGATTAATATCTAATTGAAAAGCTCGTTTTGGGTTCGCACCTACAAATCATACACAACACATACCATGCAACCCCCCCCCCCTCCGCACACACAGATACGCATAACTTCCATTCATACCCACCCCACCCAAGCGTAACACTGGAGCATGCATAATCACCCCAACCACACACTGACACAATTCATAGTGCATGACCGACGACAATTTGTGCTGCTACGTTTCATTTTGCCTGCACAAATTGTCGCCATCGAGGACAAAAATTGGGGATTGCCCAAGCAGCACAGTTTGTCGCCAGGCGACAAATTATGCAGGAGCAACAATTTGTGCCGTAACAACCCTACTCTTTTTTCCCAGGAAGGGAAATTTCTCGCATTTGAACATGCGTAGAATCAAATTTTGCACACGAACCGCTCCACTACCGGCCGCGTCGTGCTTGCGAAAACTCACTATTCATGATGTTAAAAGACGGAGCTAAAAGCGTCGGTAATACACAAGATGTGATTGCTTACAATGTAGGTAGCGCTTTCTTTTTTTTATTTTTATTGTCGGGTTTTGGATCAGGATGTCAAAGATTCTTGCACAGTGTAAAACGTAAAGCGTGTGGTAATAATGATCTCTGGTCAGTATAGCTACTAGCAGTCCGTGCATTCAAAAAGATAACTTTTCTGTACGTATTACTCGTAACATCGGTCATGTTGTCGGTGACGCGATTCTGTGTAATACTTTGATGATATCACGCCGGTACAGCAGTTTTTTATACGCTCGCTGAACAGTAAATGTTTTGCTTTTAACACAAATTCTTAAATTATTCAGCAGAAGTGCGGCATTTAGTATACCGATTACCAGCTATGTTCTTCTTATGCCTGTTATATGAATTTGTCAATTCACTGAAGTCTGAAAATTGTCTGCCTTGAAGAAAATTGAGGAACATGATTCATTTGAAAGCTCGAGAGGTTCTTACTGCAGATATTAATTCCAGTGTTAACTGAATTAAGCAGCTACATTTTCTGAAAGGATTAACACGTACAGTTCTCATGTCAGTGATAATGATAAGATGAAGTGAAATTAGGACGTTTAAACTTGGTTTTGTGCTTTAATTATCTATTGTTTTCCTGCTTGTAGGTTGCAACATGCGAACATAATCATCCCAAATACTTATGCTGCAGCTGCAGCTGCTGCATTAATCTACTAGTATCATGATTGATCAGGAATAAAATAAACAGAATATCAAAATAGTGTATGGGACGAGATAAAAAAAGAGTAAATGAAGACAACTGACGTTTTGATTTTGGTTTGGTTTGATTATATTTCTGCCTTTTTCCAAACCACACATAACAAAAGAATGCACATATTTAGAAATTAACATTACACGACGCATAAGCCAGCATACTGTCTTAAAAATTAATTCAAAGTACATATATACACACACACTATGAACATGACAGTTTTCGATGTATGGGACGTGTAGCATAATAACATTCACAAAAAAAAAAAATGTTCAGAAGCAAATCGTTGAACCAACAGTTGTAAATTATGTAAATAATGATTGATAATCATGTCGTTCCAATAAACAAATTTCACGAAAAAAGAATAACAGAAGGGGATTTAAATGAATTGATTTCAAAATTACACATTTTTAGCTATTATGATAACAGAAAAGCAGGAGAACGCGATTATAAACAGCAGCTTGACGTGGATCGAGGCCTCGGGGTAAAATTCGAGATTTGAAATTGATTTACATAATATCTGTAAGACGGACGTGTCTACAAAATAGATTCAATAATCAAATCCAAAATATCGTAGTAATTAATGAAGTCAAAAATAAAGGGAAAATTCAAAATAGTTATCGTTTATTTGTTGTCAATAGGCATTCTTTACTATAATACTGTGCTGAGGTGAGTGCTGTGCTATGCTGTGCTGTGCTGTGCTGTGTATGCCAGGAAATACAATTTTGTTAATTTGACGTTTGGGTGTATATATACCTGATTGGGTTTGCTTCCGGTGAATTTTTGTGTCACATTTGTATATGTCTGTTACATGCTTTTGTATACAATATCAGCAAGTTTAATATGCAGCAAATTACTAAGCTCCTAAAACGTGCAATGTTTGGGTTGCTGTTGTTGTTTTTTGTTTAATGTCGGAACTCCGTAATATGAGTATAATTAACACCCATTGGACTTCAGCTGGCGATATAGTGGTCAGATTTTGGCGTCGAAAGCATGGTTCCTGTTTGTGTTCTGACGAAACTTGAATAACGAGACCATCTAGATAACGGATTACACACTTTTTAAGAAGGTTCTCAAGAGTGAAGATTAGTTTGATGATTTTTCGAATGCATGAGGAGAAATCACGCAAATATGTTATGTCCTCTGAATGAAATACGTAATCTTTCTAATCCTGGTGAATTCTGTTACGGACTTGATTTTTTCTTTTATCCAGTATACGTTAGTTTCACTTGTATTCTCTTTCTACAACAGACTACAAAAAAAAAAAAAACCGAAAAAAAAAACTGCTTACACGTTGTCATGTGAGCATATGACGAATTCGTTCTTCTTTGATTGTCAAATAAACATAGTTTGTGCCAAATTAAACACAAAGTACGACCATTGTAATTTCACATTAGACATCCAAAAATGTCGCAAAGATAACTTCATAGCTTCACGATTGGATATGATAAAATAATGCTTGAAACAGAGACGGATAAAACAAAACGATCTTTTTACGAAGCATTCCTGTATCTAATTGGGGCAGCAAAAGAAGCTATGTGTCAATAATGACATTACTCTCTAGGGTCTGTTTGTAGCAGAAATGTTTTGTACTCGATTTGTCGTGCCTTTAAAGAGCGTATGATCAACGTAAAGAAAGGAGAAAAATTGAGCAGCGGTGTCAGAATCCAACAAAACCAAATCACCAAAAGGCATGTGAAAATCAAAAAAAAAAACATGAATAAACAAATCAGAAAAAAAATAGCAGATTTCGGAACGTGTGGTTTAGGGTTCAACTTGAAGACAACCACAAACTGATTCGTAACTGATCACGTTAAACTTCCATCTTATACCAGTATACTCTGCATGATTGAATTACGCTGGTCTCCCAATGTATTGCAGAACACGTTTGGTCAAACGCAATAATTACGAAACGTGTAACGATGTGCTCAATGGGCAATACCTCAGTGCATGTGTGTGTGTGTGTGTGTGCGTGCGTGTGTGTGTGTGTGTGTGTGTGTGTGTTTGTTTGGTATGATTTGCAAAAAACAAATCAAAAACACATATTGCACTGTATGTTAAAAAAGATGTGATTTAGCAGCACGAGAGAGAACAATACAGCTGCTTATTTTTGTTCATATTTCATTGCGAACACGAGCCTGGTTAAAAAATATAATAACACACACACACACACAATTGTGTATGTGTGTGTGTGAGTTTTACAGGAAAATGCAATGTGTTGAGGGAGAAACTTTGGGAAAGGAGCATTTTCGCTTCTATTTATCATGATCATTTTGTTTTCTGAAATCACCAGCAAAATACATTGTGCCAAAATATCAACAAGATTTGGTTACAAGGATAAAAATTTATCACCAAGGGCTTCTAGAAATCACCAATTTCACAATTTTTTTTTGTTCCCGAGATCATCATCTGGCAGCCCTGTTCAGCAAATACAATGGGAGAGAGAGAGAGAGAGAGAGAGAGAGAGTAGTGATGGCGCAAAGATATTTCGGGATTACGTCCAGCATTGTCAAGTAAGTCGACAAGGCGCACTCAATCAATACGTTTGCATTAATTACATCGAAGTCCATGACTCTCTTCTATTACAGACAATTCATCGCTCCGAGTTTTGTTACTCGCACTTGGGCAAAGAACGACTTCAGTGAAATACGTCACCATCAGCCAATCAGTTTCGATCGCTGCTAGGGAGTACACACACACACACACACACACACACACGCACACACACACACACACACACACACACACACGCACACACACAAATGCCTGCAAAAAAAAATCGAATATTTCACACTTTTCTAGTAATCGAGACATTTTGAAACTGAAGCTAGCGGCAGACAAAACTCTATAGTTTTTGAATCAGCTAAAATAAACAAAAGATATCTGGGTTTTTTTTCTCGCTACACATGTGCCTCGACGGAAGAGTGATTTTCTCGGTTGTGGTGACAGCGACGTGTGGCTGCTTTCGACGCGACGGATCATACCTATAATTATGTGAAGGATATTGTTGCTGTTGTTGTTTTCCTGCTGTTTCTGAAAGTGGTGAGCTGAAAGCAGATTTGAGTGAGGTTCTACTGCACAATTCAGGGACGGATGAAAAGCCCTTCCTGTAAGAAAACACCACAAATTGAAAGGAAATGGGACTGTATGAAAATTGAAACTGATATCTCTCCCTTTGTTTTTTTTTTCCTCCTGTTCCTGAAAATTGCAATGTTACTGTGTGCTAAAAAAAGATCTACCTGAAGTGAAGTTCCAATGCATAATTCAATGACAGCTTTCTTAATATTTGTCTGCAAAAAAAGCTCTTATTCTGTTTCAAAACAACACATAGTGAAAGGAAACGGAGTTTTTTACTATGAAAATAAAGAACCTGATAATTCTGCTTATCCCTAAGATAAGTATCATCTCCCTTTGATAACAATATCATACTTTTGAAGACATTTCTGTATATCCAAGAAGTGCAAAAATCTCACCAGTCTACTTCATGGTCAGACGCATACAACATTGTAGAATCGATGTCTTTGAGATTTAGTTTTCTGAATGCAGGTGACATGATTATAAAATCGATAATGTATCCAACTTCAATATTTATACCCAAGCTGAGAAATCAATGTGATAAAATTCTAGATTTGGTAATACAGAATCGAAGGATGAATCCCATGATACTTTCTGTCATTTGTTTAACACAAACTGTTCTACTCCCTATCACTGCATAGATTACATTTTGTATCCAGGCTAGGTTTTATGCTCTTTCTTTTGTAAATCACCAGCCAAAAATATGATTAACCTAGCTTTTTTATATTTCCCTTATCAACTTGTGATTTAATTGTTCTGATGGGTAATTTTGTTATATGTTGTGCTGAAATACCTCTTTAAAAGTTAAAGTTTGTCGACAGGTTTCTGTGACAATACCAAGTCTTCATTGCATGTTATAAATAGTAATTCTCTATAAGATCTTCGTTGCATAACTCACATTATGATCCCTTTAAATCCAATTCTGGTCTGTGTCCATATGGCGCCTGTTGACATGAATAGGTCGTGATATCACAAATTCATAAATTGTTTGTTCAAATATCTACGAAGTGTCTCAGTTACAAAATTATTTTCTTCTTTCCTCTCCTGATGTCATCAACAGCACGTCAGATGACACAAGAGTCACAACACCTAACAGAATGCAAATTTAGACATAACCACGTGAACAAGTTCATAAGAGGAAGGCAGGTTTAAAATGAAAATCCACACCAATTCAGGCAATGTTCTCGACTGATTCTTAAACATTATTTCTTTTAAAATAAACACAGCAATGGCTATATAATTGTAGGCCTACAATCGTACGGTGTTCTGCTGACTTCATAATTATGTAATGTATTGGTATGATATAATTTTCAAGTGCATTCTTTCAAAATGATAGTGGAGGCGTTGTGCATAATGCTTTCGAATCGGTTATTCTGAATGAGCTGAATATAAATGAATGCTGCAAAGCCAATGTTTATAGCCCCCAAGATAAAACGAGTATTATTTGTTCATCTGAAAATAATATAGCGAGTTCGCGAATCCCACTATAGCGAATAAAATTGTTTTATGAAAGAAACGTGAGCGATAAGATGTGTTGTTCGATGCGTGTTTATTTTTGTTAAAAAATAGCTGCTTATGACTGCTTCCCAACTACCAAAATTTAATCATCGGTTCCTTGTGTCAATATCAACATTTCCTGCCCGTTCCATTCAAATCCGTTCGCAACTTATTGAGTTATTTTGCAAACAGACAAACAAATAAATAAACAAACAAACAAACAAACAAACCAAACCAAACGATCGAGTCCCTCTTTGGCGGAGATAATAAAATGACGAGCCCATGGGGGTAAACTAATGGCGACAAAAGGGGCCTGTAGAGAAAGTAATCACATAAATTGACTACACACAACAAGCACAATCTAAGGAGGGCTATATGTAGGGACACGGAACAATAAAACAAAGGGAGGAGTTAGAAGCAAAGGCAGGGAGCCAAAAATTAAAGGAAGCCGGGGATTTTTAATCCCCGGCAAGAGGGTATAGACAGACAAAAGGCAGGAGGGTAAACAGACAAAAGGCAGAGGTGGGCCATTGATGATCCCAAGGATTATAAGGGCAAAATGAGAGGGATAATGATAGGGAGGTAACATCAGACAACTATGATGAATAACATAAAAGACACAGAATAGGAACAGTGACGCAGCATCAGCATGAGCGAAGGGGAGGGGGGGGGGGGCTGAACAAGTAACGAGCCCTAAACCTGGTGTACATAGATGTTACCAAAATATGAAAGTGAGAGCCATTAAAAGCAAAATACAAAACAAACAAAAAATGATATAATAGTATATAGAAGTGGAACGACATAAAAGCAAAATTCAAAGGAGAAATATAAACAGTTATTATGCATATATTATTGCATACATGATAAACACACACAATACAGGTGTGCGTGTTTGTGTGTGTATGTGTGTGTGTAAAAACGGCTATACAAACGGCAACTTTGACAAGAGGAAGGAAGAACTGACAGTGACCTCGAGTAAGAGGTGTAGGCCTATAGGAAAATGTGTATAAGGAATGACAGAAATCATAATTAGTATTCATTTCCCTCATCGATATCAGGAGGTATTGAGAACATGGGGTTGGATTGTATGAAGTCGTCTCATCCAGCTTGCGATATCTGCTTGTTCGGATTGTGTCTGGATATGAGTTAGTGCTCAAAGATCCAATGCTCTGTAGAATCATGTCAGTGATAGTATGATTTTACAGGAGAAGGGACAGGACTGATATAATTTCTGAAATCTTTGAAGGCTTCCGTGGTGGTAGAACGTTGGGTGGTAGAAGGCTTCACGGTGCACCACGTATTCTTTCTGGAGTAAGTGAGTGGCCCTGAAAAGGGCCTACCCAATCCCGACGTTTCGGCGAGCATGTTCTCGCCGTTCTCAAGGGAATGAGCAAGTTGTTGTTGTTGTTGTTGTCATAATTTTTGGCGTTGCATTCAATACTCGAATATTTCACGCCAAACATTATTCATTATTTTATTTTTAGACACCACTTTAATTTTTTTTTTTGAGCAAGTGAGTGGAAAATCCGGCTTAAATACCCTCATGAAGGATCAAAGGGACCTTGTGTTCCTAGAGGGAAAGTCTTTGATTGGCTGAATGGGTCACAGTAGGTGGGCAGGTCAAGGTTGAGTGCACACAGTCACTTCCTGTGTGGAGAGGTTGTCACGGTTGGCTGCACACATTGTGGTGGTTGTCTAACTGTAAGTATCAATTAGGGCCACTATTGTGTGGAGGCTAATGGGTGTTAATTAGCCTGCTTGTCAAGTAGAGTTAGCCAGATATTGCTCAGGTGGAGGCCATTATCCTGCGGGACAGTATTATGTACCTCGATTTCCAGTGCTTCTCTGACTCGTCGTTGGTACCAGTTGGGGACTTGTGTGATGAGTCTGCTCTCATCCCATAGGATCCTGTGTTCACAGGTGTGGGCATGGTGAATAATAGCAGACTTGTCCCGTTCGTCTCGTCGTCCATGGGCCTGATGTTCCTTTAACCGGGTGGCGAAGGATCGGCCTGTCTCTCCGATGTAGACCTTACCGCATTCACAAGGAATGCGGTAGACTCCAGGAAGGTTCTTGGAGTGTCGTTTGTCCTTGTGTGTGGTGAGAAGAGATTGAAATTGAATTAAGGATACAAGAAGACTAAAGCGAGCGAAGATCAAGGAAGCCAGACTTGTCAACAATCTCACCTTCCTCAAGAGGTGCAGAGATACAGGGGAAATCCCCCGGGGTTTGGTGCTTCATGAACCTGTTCACTCCAGACGGGCAGCGGCTATACTCAGTGGCGTATCTAGGGGGGGGGGGGGGGGGAAGGGGGGCACGTGCCCCGGGCGCCACTCCTTGGGGGCGCAAAAAACGAAAAAAAAAGCGAAGAAAAGAAAAAAAAAAGAAAAAAACGAAGAAGAATAAGAAGAAAAGAAAAAAGAAGAAGAAGAAGAAGAAGAAGAAGAAGAAAACTCGCCCGATTGTTGCCAATTGAGTATCGACTAAACAATTTAGTGAAGTTTGTTCAATATCGCAAAAAAAAAAACCTGTCAATTACGAACTTAAGTACAAAAGACGGGCACAACTTCGAGAATCAAACCAGTCAAACTTTGGATAAGTTTCGAACAGTCAATTAACTTGCCTTTTAATATAATACACCTTTCCCCTCAAATATTCAAAAACACATACTATCAATACAATAATCACAGTCAAATGTACTATTTTGGTTTACAACATAGACCGTATTTTCATTATAAATTTGATGGTTTTATTGGTGTTGCACACAGTTTCAGTATTCAAAAATCTTACAATATATTTTGGTTAACTTGACCCTAAAACCCTAAGGTGCACCAATAAATGATACCCGACTTTACATGGGGCGGAAATGTACAGCTCCGCGATGGGGAGATCACGCGTGAGTAATCGTGGTGGTAGAGAGTTCGTCGGCGAGTCGTAATCAATGACGAGGTCGTTGTCGGAGATAATCGAGGTCGTTCGAGACCAATTTGCCGAAAGCGTGGAGTTCGAGGAGTTAACAGTCTTGGCCAATGGCCGGCGTCTACGAAGAAGACATGGAGCTTTATACTTAGCCCAGCTAAGTTTGTAGTAAAGACGAAGGGGGGGGGGGGGGCAGAAAACCAAATCAAACAAGATAAAAACAAAACATGATGATGACGCGGACAAAATGACAATGTTTATTGTGTTCACACAAGAATTCCATGTTCCGTGAGCTGAAATACAAAAATTTTCGGCGCGCTCGCTGCGCTCGCTCGCCAAATATATATAAAAAAGAAGGTAAAAACAAAACTTGATGATGACGCGGACAAAATGTCAATGTCTATTGTGTTCACACATGTCATTTAATATTTAGCAGGCAAAATGTTTCACTGAGCAGCGGCTGCAATTTCTTTCGTTCTGAAGCGATCGCCAATTGGATCAAAAGGCGCCAACGGTTTCGAACATACGGGGGGGGGGGGCGGCGCAAAAAAACCCCAAATAAAACAAGATAAGAACAAAACGCAATGATGACGCGGAAATATACAAATTTCGGCTCACTCGCTCGTACTATTAGAGTATTTTTTCAAGTCCTCAGTTTGGTGGTATAAATCGTTATCTATAAGGCTGTCACTATATCTTGATTAGAATTGTAAGATTTCATGAGCAAAAAATGACAAGAGTTCCAGGTTTAGTAAGCTGAAATAGAAAAATTTTCGGCTCGCTCGCTGCGCTCACTCGCCAAAATTTAT
This sequence comes from Diadema antillarum, assembly GCF_040938485.1. NCBI lineage: Eukaryota > Metazoa > Echinodermata > Echinoidea > Diadematoida > Diadematidae > Diadema > Diadema antillarum. The sequence goes on along the minus strand of NW_027271850.1, from coordinate 656,543 downwards.
CAAAAAAAGGAAGAAGAAGATAAGAACAAAACGTGACGATGACGCGGACAAAATGACAAGGTCTATTGTGTTCACACATGTCATTTAATATTTAGCAGGCAAAATGTTTCACTGAGCAGCGGCTGCAATTTCTTTCGTTCTGAAGGCGATCGCCGATTGGATCAAAAGAGGACGCCAACGGTTTCGAACATTCGGGGGGGGGGGGGGCGCAAGAAAAAATCAAAAAAGATAAGAACAAAACGTAATGATGACGCGGAAATATACAAATTTCGGCTTCAGTTTGTTAGTATAAATCGTTACCTATAAGGTCGTCACTATATCTTGATTAGAATTGTAAGATTTAATAAGCAAAAAATGACAAGAATTCCATGTTTTGTAAGCTGAAATACAAAAATTTTCGGCTCGCTCGCTGCGCTCGCTCGCCAAAATTTATATATATATATTTTTATATATATATATATATAAAAAGAGAGATAAGAACAAAACGTGATGATGACGCAGAAATATACAAATTTCGGCTCACTCGCGCGCACTGATTTAGAGTATTTTTTTTAAGTCCTCAGTTTGTTGGTATAAATCGTTATCTATAAGGCCGTCACTATATCTTGATTAGAATTGTAAGATTTAATAAGCAAAAAATGACAAGAATTCCATGTTTTGTAAGCTGAAATACAAAAATTTTCGGCTCGCTCGCTGCGCTCGCTCGCCAAAATTTATATATATATATATATAAAAGAGAGATAAGAACACAACGTGATGATGACGCAGAAATATACAAATTTCGGCTCACTCGCGCGCACTAATTTAGAGTATGTTTTAAAAGTCCTCAGTTTGTTGGTATAAATCGTTGTCTATAAGGCCGTCACTATATCTTGATTAGAATTGTAAGATTTGATAAGCAAAAAATGACAAGAATTCCATGTTTTGTAAGCTGAAATACCAAAATTTTCGGCTCGCTCGCTGCGCTCGCTCGCCAAAATTTATCAAAATTCGCTACATTTAAATCACCCTCAAAAGACCCCTTTTAAGTGCTTGAAAAAAGCATATCATGTAGACTTTGTTTAAAGTCCCTACCGGGATGGGGTTGGGGTTGAACACTTTTTCAGAAATTAGGGGCGCAATTTTCACGCTTGCCCCGGGCGCCGTTTCCCCTAGATACGCCACTGGCTATACTTCAACAAGCTTCAGAGAACCTCACACGAGAACGGATCGGATTCACCCATTGCCAGCTCAGACGACTCAAACAGGACATCCAGGCGACTCAGGACAACCTTCAGTCCACACTCTCTGAGGAAGACTGGTGCAAGGTTGATCGTTTCAATGAATCCTCCAGTGAATTTGTCTTCCAGACCACCAGGACTCGACAAATGAGGAAGTTCAAGAAACTGATCCCTCGCAACCCCACCACCAACAAACCGACCCGAACCTTGCGGCCCAGCAACACCGTTGTAAATCTAAGTCGGCGCCAGTTGACTAAAGATGAACAACAGGTTCTTTCCCTAGGACATCTGTCATATCAATTTATTCCTTCAGAGGAATTCCTTCACCGAGTTGTCAGCCCTCACTCACCACCCGTGCGCCCACACGCAGGTCAAACAGAATGGACGTAAGTAGAACGTAAGTAACACGGGTCCGCAGGTAAGACGCATGCCTAACTTGCCCAAATCCTTGTCCGCCCGCAAAAATTGCCCTGCGTGCTCGAAAATCCCCACACGCATCGAGCCCTCGTATCTTGCCCAAAAAGATGTGACGGGGCCAAAACTTCGCTGCGGGTAAAGAGGACTTGCGTGCGCAACTCCGGGTAACTACGGGTGAGATACGTGCTAAGCTAGGTTTTGTATGTGCGGGTCATCTGCGGGGACATCCGGGTAACATTTATTGTTCTTCGCAAGTCGCACACAAGGCTTGCCCGGGAAGGTGTGACACGGCCTGAATGAATTTGAAAGTATCTGCGCAGTCACTACTGGCGAATAAGAAGACTACTACAATGTATGATGTCGCAGGCATGATAGGAGAATTTCACAAAATTGTATATTTTTTTTGGGGAAAATGCACATTTCCTCTACTTGTCACTGACGTATGTTAAGGGCATTATTCTCAGTGCCTTATGAAATAGGTAAGTCAAGCGTATGCGAGAAAAGTGAAAATATGTTCAATTTTCTTTAATGCATTAATTTTTCTCTATATCGTTTTACACAATCTTGTAGCAGTCTTCGCCTCAACCAGCAGTGATTGAGCAGGAACTTCAAAAATTCATGACTTTTAAACGGATTGTCCGATTGTCCTTAAACTCTCAATGATGTGTACTAATAGGCATAATTATTGCTGCATTCTCACTCAATTCACATAGGTAGTCCATGGGCCAAGACCCGAAAAATGGGTTGTTGGTACCACCTGAGGTGGCAAAACCTTTTTGGTGTCAGTTTGTTTGTCGGGCATAGATATGCTTATCAAGCTATGATAGCATTTCCAAATGAGTAGCTTAGTCATAATTAAATGATTTTTTAACCAATTTGGTCTCGATTTTATATCCCTATACTTCTGAATCGAAACTTACCGCTATACAAAGAAGAGCACTGTCTTCCTTGTAAACGCGGTGCGCTTAGTCTTTATTCAAGGCAGCGAAGGGAATATCCAAAAGGTTATGATGTCCACAGCTGTCACGCGGTCCGCTTAGTCTTTATCTAGACCAATGTACCGTTATCATATCTAAAGTTCCTCATAAAAAGGATTATCTATACTGTTTTTATACTACCCTCTCAACAAATACATCAGTTTTAAACAAAAATCACTCTGTTCATTTACAATATCATTCATTATAATGTTTTGTAGTGTACCGGTACATTGTTTTTGCATTATCTTTTATTGTTGGATGGAAATAAAGCGACAATGGCGTGGTGTTAGCGTTTTCACTGTAGCGTTTTCGCCGGAAAATGATAAATAATTGAAAAATACGGTAAATTTCACGAGGAATTGCTTTTTGTTGTTGTTGTTTTTAGATAAAAGGATATAGACTGTATCATAAGCTTTGGATGTTCCCTTCGCTGCCTTGAATAAAGACTAAGCGCACCGCGTTTACAACAGAACACCTGTGAACATACCATAGAGCTGCATTTTACAGCTCTATGGAACATACAGAAGACAGTGCTCTTCTTTGTATAGCGGTTAGTTTCGATTCAGAAGTACAGGGATATACACCCAACGAGACCAAATTGGTTAAAAATTCATTTATTATGACTAAGCTACTCATTTGGAAATGCTATCATAGCTTGATAAGCATATCTATGCCCGACAAACAAAATGACACCAAAAAGGTTTTGCCACCTCAGGTGGTACCAATATCTGGCCTGGCCCATGGACTAACATGACATATCTATGAAGGTGGACTTGTCCTTTAACCACCTTTTTTTTTTTCCTGGTGCCACTTCCGGGGTAGAAAAAAAAAAGGGGGGGGGGGCAAAGAGGTTAGACAGGTAATAATACACCCTATGTATTCCGCTGTGTATTGTGCATAAAATGGGGGGGGGGGGGGGGCAGGTCCCCCGCCCCCCGTTCCGAGGGTAGGGTACGATGCTTGCTATAAAAAATACAGGGGAAACTCGGTATAACGAACACTGCTATAACGAGATATCGGTTATTACGAGGAAATTTTCCCGGTCCCAAATTTCCTTCCACACAAGTCTATGTAAAATGCTACTCTTATAGCGAGATCGGCTATAACGAAATAACTGCTATAACGAGATAAATTTTGTGACTTCCAAACAAAGAAAAACATAGCCAATCCAGGGGCGTCACCAGCTTTTTTTCAAGGGGGGTGCGTTTTGACACTAAAAATAATGTTGACGAGATTTTTTGGACAGACATTTGGAATATAGGAAGCTCTCAATCCCTAGACTTTTACTGTCTTTTGAGGGAAACCAAGCGGGGAAAGGGCACCGGCGTAGCTAGGATTTCATCTTCGGGGGGGGGGGGGGGGGGTTAGTATGCGAGGGAGCGAGCAAGGGTGGAGGGAGGGTGTGGAAGTGCCGGAGGGGTTTGTATACCCCTATAAATGGATTATGGAATGACGGTGTGAAACGACAAATTACTGGCAGCGATATCAGGAGAATGGCATAACGACTATACATGCGAGCGAGGGGAGCGAGCGAGCTTGAAAGTTTTGACATTTTACAGTCCAAAAACTGCCGTTTGTATAGCCATATTTTTTTGCTTTGTAAATTAAGGGGGGGGTGCACCGGTCGCAACTGCTGGCAATTACTGGCAGCAACATCAGGTGAATTGCATAATAATTAAATGCGAGCGAGCAAAGAGAGCGAGTTTGGAAATTTTGACATTTTACAGTCCCAAAACTGCCATTTGGAGCCATATATCTTTTTCGCTTTGGAAATAAAGGAGGGGTGGGGGCGCAACGGGCGCAACTGCCGGCAATTACTGGTAGCAACATCAGGAGAATTGCATAACAATTAAATGCGAGTGAGCGAGCTTGAAAATTTTGACATTTTACAGTCCAAAAATTGCCGTTTGTAGCCATATTTATTTGCTTCGGAAATTAAGAGGGGGCGCACCGGGCGCAAGTGCTGGCAATTACTGGCTGCCACATCAGGTGAATGGCATAGCAATTAAATGCCAGCGAGCGAAGAGAGCGAGCTTGAAAATTTTGACATTTTACTGTCCAAAAACTGCCATTTGGAGCCATATTTTTTCGCTTTGGAAATAAAGGAGGGGTGGGGACGCAACGGGCGCAACTGCCGGTAATTACTGGCAGCAACATCAGGAGAATTGCATAACAATTAAATGCGAGCGAGCGAGCGAGCGAGCTTGGAAATTTTGACATTTTACAGTCCCAAAACTGCCATTTGTAGCCATATTTTTTTTTTTTTTGCTTTGGAAATTAAGGGGGGGGGGGGTGGGGGGCGCACCGGGCGCAACTGCTGGCAATTACTGGCAGCAACATCAGGTGAATGGCATAACAATTAAATGCGAGCGAGCGAAGAGAGCGAGCTTGAAAATTTTGACATATTACAGTCAAAATTGCCATTTGGAGCCATATTTTTTCGCTTTGGAAATAAAGGGGGGGGGGGCGCACCGGGCGCAACTGCCGGCAATTATAAACATACTGACAGCAACATCAGGAGAATTGCGTATTCAACAACTAAATGCGAGCGAGCGAGCGAGCTTGAAAATTTTGACATTTTACAGTAAAAAACAAACTGCCGTTTGTAGCCATATTTCTGGCGCATCGGGCGCAACTGCTGGCAAATACTGGCAGCAATATCAGGAGAGCATAATGATTACATTCGAGCGAGCGGAACGAGCGAGCTTGAAAATTTTACATTTTACAGTCCAAAAACTGCCGTTCTTAGCCATATTTTCTCGCTTTGGAAATTAAGGGGGGGGGGGGGGGCGCACCGGGCGCAACTGCTGGCAATTACTGGCAGCAATATCAGGTGAATGGCATAACAATTAAATGCGAGCGAGCGAAGAGAGCGAGCTTGAAAATTTTGACATTTTACAGTCCAAAAACTGCCATTTGGAGCCATATTTTTTCGCTTTGGAAATAAAGGGGGGGGGGGCGCACCGGGCGCAACTGCCGGCAATTATAAACATACTGACAGCAACATCAGGAGAATTGTGTAACAACTAAATGCGAGCGAACGAGCGAGCTTGAAAATTGTGACATTTTACAGTAAAAAACTAACAAACTGCCGTTTGTAGCCATATTTCTTCGCTTTAGAATTTAAGGGGGCGCATCGGGCGCAACTGCTGGCAAATACTGGCAGCAATATCAGGAGAGCATAATGATTACATTCGAGCGAGCGGAACGAGCGAGCTTGAAAATTTTACATTTTACAGTCCAAAAACTGCCGTTCTTAGCCATATTTTCTCGCTTTGGAAATTAAGGGGGGGGGGCGCACCAGGCGCAACTGCCGGCAATTACTGGCAGCAACTTCAGGAGAATGGCATTACGACTAAATGCAAGCGAGAGGAGCGAGCGAGCTTGAAAATTTTGACACTTTACTGTCCAGAAACTGCCGTTTGCAGCTATTTTTTTTTTTTCGCTTTGGAAATTAAAGGGGGGGGGGGACGCCCGGTGCGCCCCTCCCCCTGGATCTGCCACTGGTAGTCAAGGGTGTGGGTTTAGGTTCATGACTGGGGGAGGTATGACCAGCGAGGTGGCGTCGAAGTGACCAAGCGGGGAAAGGATGTCCAAAATCTGCACTTTAGAGCATCCCCTAAACTAATTGTGCGTGTTTGTTTGTGTGTGTGTATTATATACATGGAAAAGTTAGGAATTAGCCCAGGTCAAGTCTTTTTATTGGCAATGCAAGACATTTTTATATAAACTAGTATGTAAAGCAACACTGCAAAATCAATGATCTAGCTTAGCTATAACGAAACAAGGTACAAAGGTGTACATTCTACATCACATTGCGCAACATTGTAGCGACTCTTCGTTCGGATGTACTGAGTACACTGCGCACACCCTGCTTATATGCAGAATGCCAACCAGGAATCACAATCTTTTGTCGGGTCCGGGCTTTTTGAACAATGTTTCACACTATTATACCTATTTAATTATGGTTAAAAGAAATCATAGAAAAATATCTTATTTCTGGATCACCCTTTCATTCAAAAGCAGTTTACTAACACTTGAACTACTATTTCGGTAAATCTTTTTTTTTTTTTAACCAGCGGATTGGGAGGGGCGCACCCCCCCCCCCCTCCGTAGTTACGCCACTGCTTTTGGGTGAAATAATTGGACAGATTTCTTGAATTCTAACAAAAAAGCAAGAAAATCTTTTCATCGCGGGAATTATGATTATGTGGGGTGGGGCAAATGGTGCGCTTGCCTTCCAATACTTTTATGGGGGCAACATTTTCGTTTTCTTTCAAAAGCAAGAAAATCTTCTCATTTCGGGAATTCTTAATTATGGGGGGGGGGGGCAAAACTAAAATATGCGTGCCCCTCCATTTTTCTCTTTTTTTTTAATGAGGCTAAGGCTCGCTCTTGGGCTGGCAATATGGATTGGTCAGAAGTAACGTACATAGACCCTACATACTTGTAAGTAGCACACGTACATGCAAACGCGTATAAGTGCTCCGTAACGTACGGATGTACAGTACGGTCGATAAATAGTAAACACTGTAGAATACACGTATAAAATCAGTGCTGCCAGAACCAGGGGTGCGAATTGTTTTTGCCGACGATTTGTGTGTGTGTGTGTGTGTGTCCCTGGTGCAAAATAAATACAAAAAAAAAATAGAAAAGAATAATTATTTAGCGTCCGGCGTTGAGGTCGCTCGCAGACTGATTTTTTTTTATAGATTTCTGAAGGGGGTGCCCAACGCCCCCCCCCCCCCCCCCCCCGTGACGCCCATGCAATCAAACCTGTTATAGCGAGGTAAAGCAAAATGTCCTCGGGCAAAGCTTTACTTCGCCTGTGCTATCACCTTCCGAGATTGTAAAGCTCGATGCGCTAAAAACTGTCTTGTACACACATATTTTCTTCAGTGCACTCCAGCTAGCACCGCATGTTGTACGTGAATTTGTGTGTGTGCGCGCACACTGATACATGCAGAAAATGTGGTGGGACGGCCATATGTATACATGACATCATCATGACGTACGTTAGCAGGTGTGAGGCAATCTGATGCTGTGATTGTGATTCCCCATCTTCACACACAATTAACGCAGTCGCTAAATACAGAATGTGTCACATACACACACAGCATTGCGCAGATATTCCACACACCCATACCCATAACCACATACTAATCCAGAGACGATCTTGACACAATCACAAGCTAACAGATTCAAACATCTATTAATAAGAAACACATTCTTGATATTGGATTTCATTGGCGAAAAACATCTTCTTACCCATAAAGGTGAGTAATTCCCTCACACACATTATCAACTTATCTGTATTGATTGAAAGATGATGGGTAGTCCTACATGTAATTAATGTCTTTATAGTTATGCTTTCTTTTGTACCTACTGATGCAACGAGATATCGGCTATAACGAGGAAAATGAGTCGGTCCCGACTATCTCGTTATATCGAGTTTCGACTGTATCATGCTGTGTGAGATGAGAGCTGCGTGAGAACCACAGAGGTGAGTGAGTATACACACGATACAGTTCCGCCGCTGTGCGGCGCTCTATCATCTTCGGCGACCTGCATGCATGCACAAGGCAAGGCGCTTCTGCACTACGGGCGGACGCGGCGGCGACGACATGCTGCTGTGGTGTGAGACGCCAAGAGATGGGTGATGTTTACATGTACCGACTCGTACAAGTTGTATAGTTCTACTTCCTTTGCTGGCATCCATGCTCTTTGCTGTGTCGTCGTCGTCCCTCCTCAGCTTTTTCCTCGTTCGGCTGGCGCTGGCTGGCTACGATGACTGCCAATTGCAGACGGGCTTGTTTTCACTGACAGGAAAAATAGAGATGGAGAACTGTTGGTGTGTACGGTATCTATTCCTCGTAGAACCTAGGCAACAGTCGGTAGGCGGGGTGTGGCCCAGATAAATGCGTTTTTAATTATTTTGACCTCACGTGTAACTTAGTGTAAGTGTCGAGGTCTACCACTACCATACCAACCAGGGAGGTGGGAAGAGACCTCCCTGGGCAAACGTGCTGGGGGCTGGGTCTACCGATATGTGCACAGTTAGAAGTTAATTTCAGTTCGGGAAACCCACTCACAAGGGGGGCCCCTCCTTATAAGTAACCCGTCCCCCTTAAACCCCGTCCCCCTTATAAGTAACCCCCCGGGGCACCCCTTATAAGGAGTCTCCACGCTTTTTTGCAATGCAATGCGAAAATGAAAGGACTGCGGCAATTCGCTTGATTATGTCCATAAAGCTTCACAAGTTTCCTAGTTACTCACGAAATTTGAGCAAAATCGGTTTGAGGCATCATATCTAAAATCATGGATTTAAATGCGATGTCAAACGACCCATGCGAATGCTGAAATGCGAGCGATTACTGGCGCGATTGTCGCCAGGCGCGGCGGCGCGGCAATGCTTGAGTGCAGACGTGGCGACTGAGTACGAAAGTCTCCGTACTCAGTCGCCACGCCATTTCAAAACAGTATGTTGTCTGTTTTGAAATATTGCGTACATATATCCTGACATTGATGGCAGTATATATGCACATATATTCCAACATTGCCTGCTTTTTCTATAATTGATCCAATTCCTGATAATCATTAACTGCCTACATTATGTAACTTAGCGCAGACACCTGCATGTACATGTATGTGCCGATATTACCCATCTTCTTATATAATTCAATTTATAAAAACAAAACATATTTATATTACCCATCTATGTCATTTCCACACTAAAATACATTATTTTGTGCTTACACACATATATACATACATACATACATATATCTGCATGCTTAGCATACATATACAAACGTAATATATATGCATGCATAAGCCATATGCATACATGTATATGCATGCATAGCATACGTATACATAATAAACATTAGATTACATTACATTACAGACAGAAGTGCGATGGCGTTAAAGGCTTCAAGCCAGTAATACTGAAGATTTAGGGCCAGAAGTGGGTCAAACATGGAGTAAGTACTCCTATAAATTTGGTTCGTATTTAGCAAAATTTGGGAAAATCGCAATTCTGTCTTATAACAATTATTTGTTTTAAAGTATGAAATTATTAACAGGACACACTTGCCTGTATATTTATTCAATAACCATCCCATCAAGAAAACATAACAATATCTGATGGGTGTCGAAGAAAAAAAAAATAATATAACAACTTTCAGTAATGACATATTCAAACCGCTCTCAGCTTGTTGGTTGACCTCAGATGTGAAACAATGCTTGGAGCGGTTCGTTGATACTGAACTGAAATTCAGACATTCAAATCATAAGATTATCTTAACATATACAAGGAATAGAAAATATATAATTCGCATTAATTCATAAGGCGTAAAAAAAAAACTAGAGTCATATAAATATTGAGACATATTTTTGTTGGGGACAAGAGTGCGACTGTAAGAGGCAGGCTTCAAGCCTATCAATATAAAAGAAAAGTCCGGAAAAAAGGGTCACCTAAGGGAGTCGATTGCTCCTGTTGAATTGTTTCGAAAAAAATTGGCAAAATTCAGTCGCTCTCTTGTCTTTGAGATTATGTCATATTTAAATTTGTGCCAGAGGGGCTGTATATTGTTGAGCAACATGCTCTTACATAAAAAGGAGGATGGGCAATTCCGCGGTAACGGAATTACAAATCAGAGAATTTTGGCTCATGTTCTTTCACCCTGTATACAGGATTGATTACTTTGCCTTCTCTTGATACATTTAAAAGATGCAGAGGTACTCACACTGTCACCCCAAATACAAATTTGTTAAATGTTCTCACTTGGTTGGTTACAAAGGAGGTCTATGTGCGATGGTAACGGAATTACCAGAAAATTTAGTCACAACTTCAACTCTGACTTTGGGAGTTGTTTCTCTGAAATCTATAACACATACACTGTAGGTTGTTGTCTGATTTCATCTTTGATTGTGTTGACTTCAATTCAGTTGTATTGTTTTTCAAATATTTCATCACATTTTCAAAGCAGCAGGCTTTTTCCCTATAAAGTCAGTGGTAACGGAATTACACAAATGGTAACGGAATTACGCCTTCTGAAGTGCACTGGAAAAAATACACATTCTTGGTACTCATGTATTCTGAAATGTCTTGATAAAGATTGTGTATGCCTTTAGCTATAATATAACCACTAAATAAGTACTCTCTAGCCTTTGACCTTGAACTGGTACAAGTGTATAGGTGCCAAATGAGTTTTTGTTGTCAAAAAACATTAAATGTTCAGGCTAACGACCGTGATTTGAAGTCGTAACTATGTCAATCAGGATCTCGTAACTTCTAAGTACCACATCCATCAAAATTTGTCTACTTTCAAGTTAAGAATTTCACACTCTGCAGGTAAATGACATCTAAGACACATGGTAACGGAATTACGCTAGAATAGCCCTACACAAGTACAATTCTATAAATCCATTCAACAATACTCAAATTTTCTTGTATTTCTTTTGTTGATATCATGCAAGACAGATTTCTCTGTTTTCTTCTTCCTAAATATGCCAATAATTGACAATATGTGTGAATTACTTACAAGTATTGTACATAAATATTATGTGCACATGCATAAGAAAATAATAAAAAACTGTCCAGATTGACACTGAATTTAAATCTAAATCATAAAGTGCCAATTTACAGTGCAAGAGCACAGTGTGCAGCCCCATCATTGAACACAATGTTTGATATTAAGGATGACCACTAAAGATGCTTGAAACTTTTAATTTGTGAAGTGAAAAGATGCAGTTGTGGTTCAATAACAAATTACAATTCAATCATAAATAGACAAGAAAATTTTCTTATATGATTATGGTACTGCATTAGTGCTTAATCATTATTATCTATATGTTGTGGCATATATTATCACAAAAAACTTGTGACATTTTACTAATAGCTGAAGTTGCCCCCTGGTACTGTATATACCTAATGTAGTGCATAATTTGATAATTCCCTTACAGTGTAAGTCCTACTTAAGCCCACCAAAATAAAATGAACTAAACTACAAAAGGAAATAGAAAACAGCAAAATAACTTTAACAAACTACATTTTTTACAACCATTAGAGTCCACCAAATTCTGTAACAATATATTTCATAGAAAGGTAAGAGGGCCTCTTTTATCCATCTGCAGCTCACTGTGTTAGAGTTAGATTAATCAACCTGTGAATAATGTTAGTATTTACTTCTGACCACACAAAATTTCCAAATGACGTCTTCAGAAAAATAATCATGACCAGGCCTATAAATTTCCTACAAGTTTCCTGTCTCTGTCTTTCTTCTTTGACTTTGTCTATTTTCTCATCCTGAGTGTTGCCATAAATTTACTCACAAGAAGTGTGCATCTTCTCTTTTGCAGTAAGTTGTATTTTGACTGCCTGAAAGCAAATTATAAAATACACTGTAATGGCACTTGTATGAAAGGAAACTGGATTGTACAGCAAATGGTAACATGAAGAGTAAAGGTAGAAGTAGAAGCCCATTGACTTTAATATTTAAAATCTTCTTAGGCTGGGAAAGTCTCAGGCCTAAATGTTACATTTTAGAGCTGTATCACAATTACTGACTGGGTAAATGTTCATCACAAATGGTGTTTTTGTCTTTATTCCTTCTAAAAAGAAAGGATTAAAGAACAAATTTCAAAGGGTAGCAGATGCTCTGTATCAAATGGGCATGAAAATCAAAATACATGTCTCTGTGGAGGAAGATCTAAGAAACAGATGAAAGAAGGTCATAGTCGTACACTTACCATTAAAGATAAAGGACTTGAGGATGAAAACAGGACATGTTCAATAAAAGGTCAGACTATCGACTTGGTGATAATAAAGCCTTTAGCATACAGAAAGATCAAAGGTGTCACATTCAGTGGGCATCCCGTGTCAAGTAATGACTTCTATCACAGTGTGTATATGATCCTTCTCTTAAATTCTTGATCTTTGCTCACAAAAATTATCCTGTTCATTTCTCTCTGTCAGTAGCAGTGCTCTCTTTTCCTTTTAAAGAAATTTTATGTCCTTCCTCTTCTTTGTATTACCTTTGTTCAATTTATGCTGCATCACACCCATTCAATAGTCCCTCATCACTATACTTAGATTTTGTATGAAACCATGAGACTTTTTAGCAAGAAAATATACATTGATATCTCAGAATTCAGCATGATTTTGAACATTTGAGAATGAGTATCTGTAGCAAACCTTATAAAGTTATCAGTTAGCACACTCTCCATGTACACATGTAGTTCTTGTACATGAGAAAAGGTGAAAGAAGGGAGGAGACTTTCAGCACAAGAAGTCTTGTCAAGCGGGTACCCTGATGTCAGGACTCACTGTCAGAGGCATCCAGCTACACTGTATGCTGAGTCATGTCAGTGTATCATACCATACAGTTTCACTCCTTTACTGCCAATCACTAACACTGTTAAGCTCAGTAATAATGCCCTGAAGCTATTTCATGAACAGTTCACATACATATTGGCACGAAAGTAGGATATGTCATTCTCTTCCATATTAGATGTGCGTGTAATTCCGTTACCATGTAATTCCGTTACCACAATTACAGAAGAACTGAAGGAGATATTTCACAAAATGTTTTGTGACTTTTCAGGGAGTCACATGTAGAGAAAAAATTTACAAGGGGAGAAAAAAATCAGTGATTAGTTTGTTCAGGAAAAAACTTTTTTCAATTTTATGGTAACGGAATTACGTCAATTTGTCAGTAGATTTTGAAACTTTCTCCAAAAAATATCATAATGAGAGTGACTGAATGCTTCATTACATGTGATTGTTGAAGCATAGGAAGAAAGATGCGGAAGTATGGATAAAGCAGAGAGATATTTAAGTTGTTTCATTTTAAATTTTCATCTAATATTGTAAAATTTTAGATAAATACAATAAATAGTCTTCCAACTTTAAAAGTGTGTACAACAAAAACGAGGAAAGTTGTTGGAAAAGGGTTTTTTGTTTCCGTAAACACAACAATCCATCTGTATGGGAAACTGAAATTTCTGAGCATTTACTTAACTTTGAATTTTGCTGTTTTTGCCCTTCCCATACGGAATTGCCCGGATATGCAATCATTATCGTGTAATGTTGCATTCAGTCATATATATGACTGATAAACATATAAAATATAATTGTATCGATAGTGAAGGTGAATCGAGCCTCTCCATGCTTATTTGGTGACCCGAGTTGTTTAGGTTAGGGGGCTATTGGAGAGATCCGATGCGCCAAAACATATTGAAAGAAAAAAAAGAAGAAAATCGGGTCGGATGTGCAGATGACAGGTGCCAGTAGGGGATAGAGGTCGCTATGCTCCCCCTTACTTATAAGGGGGACGGGTTACTTATAAGGAGGGGCCCCCCTTGTGAGTGGGTTTCCCGAACTGATTTAGCCAGACCCTCAGGCCTATCTGTTACTGTCAGTACTGGCTCTGCACTGTCCCACCCAGTGTCTGCCATGCCTTAAATTTACCGTTTATTATTAATTAAACCTAACTTAGAGACATAGGTCTATGTACCGGTAGGGTGTAGACGGTCTAGGTCTAACGGTTAGGCCTATATATACAGCATACAGGCATGGTATTCACTGGACACCATCATGGGCATGGATGGTATTGCCGGACACGCACATTTTTGCGTAGGGGCCTACTATACGAACGTTAATGAATTTGACATTCTGTAATTTTACTATATGCGCGAGACTTCGTAGATTAGCCTCACAGAACTTTGTGTGGACCGAAATCGCAATAAAAAAACGCGACATAAGAATGTAAAAACATGAAGAAATTCACTTTTTTTCCCTCAAATTTATAGGTCTAGTTGAGTGACACGCACCTCGTCATAGTTCATATTTAGGCCTTGTGCATGTTTGAATCACATTTCGTGACTGGATTCTGTGAAATCCCACTCATTATCACCTAGAGACAGGAAAAATGCTGAAGATTCCATCTAACCAAAAGTTCACTGATCGATATCAGAAATTTGTAGGCTCTATCGTCCTCAAAACGTGAACGATGCGGAATAGTTGTGCGCTAAAGGAAGGGGCCCGCAACTCCTCCAGAGACTCCAACCCAAAGTACCTTCTGATCTGGAGATTCTCTCGCCTGAAACCCCTAGCAAACGGGAGACTCAAAGTTGATGTGTGCGAAGCGCAAAATTCCCAGGGTTCTAGATGCTCTCTGGTGCTATCTAAGGCTTATTTTTTCAACATACGATAGAAATATGTAAGAAATCCTTTCCAACGGGAGACAAAGAGCCAGTGCGGGAGAAATTAAATCTCAAACGGGAGAACGGGAGATTTTGCAAAAATGGGTTTTCAGCGGGAGATCTCCCGTCGAAAACGGGAGAGTTGGAGTCTCTGCTCCTCACCTGCACATGCAGCACCCATATAGACAAAGCATGTGAAATAGAAGTTGTTGATTTCTCACAAGGTTTTATTGCGTGAACTGTTCGAAATGTTCAAGACAGACATTTTACCGTAAGATACGAAATTTGAGCCTCATTTGCCGATTTTTTTTCTTTGTCATCCGCTCAGTGAGAATGTGTATAGTGTACCATACGGTGATTTGTGGAATGAAATGTGATTCTTGTGCAAGGACTAGGTGTGAAAGACGTTGATTATTTCACTGCGAAAATCGTGTCCGGTAATACAATGCTATTTTGCACCGCGCAAAAAGACAACTTTTTTTAGAGGGGTATGTTTGAAGCATATTTTCTAAAAACTGGAGTGAACAATTGTAAGTTGGCTGAATTCCTTTATTTCCAGGAGTCTGTGAATAAGTGGTGTTATTTTTAGCCGAAATTTAATCCTCTGAGTACGGAATTCAAATCCACGAAAAAAAAAAGCGTCTGGTGCGATACTGTACTCTCCTACTGGTAGATCACTAGTCTACTACTAAGCTTAACTAGCTAGGACCCTAATGTTAGGTGCCAGTGAGTGTGTGTGTCTGATGAAGGAATGTAATGTAATTCCTCTAACGTTACTACCTCTTCAGTATTCGCTACCCATTCTATGGAAATTTCTGTCGTGTCAACATTTAGTATACAGCCCTGTCTCTGTACACAAGTGTTGGCGCATGGGGTGGACGCAGTGCTTTGCACTCTGGTCGGGCTAGCTGTGTCCTATATAATTCCATTATTCTACATCTCTCTGTCATTTTACAATGTATGTTCATATTTGATGATAGGAAGAGTACAGTCCTTTTGCCTTGCAAGTTGCAGTTTGATGACTTGTTATGTACATATACATGATCTACATGTAGAGTCCAGACCAGTCCAGCATTGTGTGTTGCCTTGTTGGTGATCGTCGACCCACGTCAATCCCATGCTGGTTTGTTCATGAAAAGAAGATTCAGAACTGGGGAGGCTGCTGTAGTTTGCGATGGAGTACCAGGAACAAATCAGGCCCTGGAATGTATTTCTCAAGGACCTTGCAGCTCAGGTACTGACTAGTCAAATTCTAATTATTATTTAGCACTGTATTGATAAATCAATTGGTATAATCCCAGCACAATTAGACCTCTAGTGAATTTTAATAGTACCAAGCGATAAATAGAAAATGTGTGTAGAACCAGTCTACTACATTGTAGGAGTCCATGCTTAAATGCTTGAGAGAAGCGGAACAAGGAAGGCTGTAGTGCCTGTACAATGTACCTCTCAGTACCAAAAAAAGACAATAAACTTTCTGGATTCTAGATTATGCAGACTTTCAAGGTTTCATGTTAGACCTGGTAGTGGTACTTCGGTACTTAATTGGTAGCGTTGGGATACCATAATTGTGTTGGAAGGCGCTGTCCCAGCTCGGTATATTTGAGAATCCTCGTAATTATCATTGTGTACCGCTTGCTCACTACTCACAGTATCTCGATCTTCAGTCTTTATTTAGAACAGAAGTAAACACACAGGTGAGGAATCTTGTCTGGAGACGAGTGTTACTGATGGACATATAAATGCTCCAATGCACATCTGCAACGTACACCGTGTACATGTATTCGTTGACGGGCCCTATTCATTGTTTCAAGTGGTATCCCATTGGGCTGCAAAGTAATAAGGACTGATTAAATTCCACCCAGTCTACCCATGTCTCCCCGTACTACTGGGTCTTTCAAACCATGTTCCGTAAAACGGGGTGGATAGGGACGGCAAGGTGAATAGGGACAAAACCGAGGAAAGTTTTTTAAATCTGCATGTTTTATATTTGCTTGAACTTTTTTTTCTTATTTTTATCATAGGATGGAAGGACCATCCAACAGTGTATAGAATGTGGTCCACCTGATGTAAAAAGATGTAAGGGTACAGGAGGTCCAAAAATTTTTTTTTCAAAAATGTCACAAAAAATCAGAATGGTCAAAACTTTTCTGCTCCTGTGGCCATTGATTAATGAAATTTACTCAAAATGTGCATGAACCTAGCCTGTTAGGTCCTATACCACACCTTAGAATTTGAAATAATTATTCCAACAGGAATTGATGACAACATGTTTTTTCTTCTCTTGGGCAAAAAAAAATAAGTTAGACTGGGGTGAATAGGGACACCATGGTGTCGTTTGATTGGCCCTTAAAACTTTTTGTATGATTAATTATTTTGATGTCATAAATTGGCCTGAAATGTTTGTTATGTCCAGCTATTTCTAAAAGTGTGAATTTTTTCCCTATATCTCTTGACAAGAGAGCTATAAGATCTTGGAATATGTGGCTTCACTTTTGTATTCATAGACGAGAGTGAACTTTGCTGTCTTAACCCTAACTAGAGCAGGAAGGGTCTGGGAACCCCACCCCCCACCCTCTGGGAAATTTTTTCACTGCCTAAGACAGGCTAGGACTTTTGCACATTGTTTGTATTTCATGACCCTTTTTTCTGTCGTCTGCATGTTTTAATGCCATGAACACCTTGTTTGGGTCAGACCCATACTTCAGGTGCCAGATTACAATCACTGTAAGAACTCCCAAAATACCCCAACATCATTACAGTTAAGTATCACTGAATCTAGAGTGTATGAATAACATTGAGCATCATGATTTGCCACTTGAAGAAGAAGTGGGTTGATATTTGAGTGCAATTCAATGGATTAGTAAAGTTTTTGACTTACTTTCCAATCTTAACCTTTGACCTTATGGGTCACATTTTTGTATACGTAAGTCAGTTCGTTTTGTTGAGCTGTTAGCATTTTTTTTTTTTAAAGATTGATTTAACGATGGAATAAATTACTCTGAAATGTTTACTATCTTTTTAAACTCTCTAGGTGTTCCCTTAATCCAATCTATTGGATGGATTGGAAAAACTGTCTCTGAACAGCTTTTTTCTTGGATCAAAACTAGTGTTGTCCCTTTTGGCCCCGAATTCGGGGTCAACAGGGACAGCGCCATTTTGTTAAAAACCATGGTTTTCCCCCGAATATTTTTTTTTTATAATGCCAAATTAAAGGTATTTTAGGTGGACATAAAATCCCCACATAAGATTGGGTGTTTGGGCTACATGAAAAAAATTACAATCATGAGAACATTAAAATTGTCCCTATTCACCCCGTTTTACGGTTCTAGAAATCTTGCTTACAATGTCCATGTGTATGTTCATTTGTGGTTTCAAAATGGAACAGACACATCAAGTTTGTCATGCTTGAAATGTGATATAAGATATAATACTGTAAGTTGTCAATCAGATCTTCGTCTTGTAGATGATAAATACATGTAATTGTACATGCATGATTGTTTTTAAATTGACCTGACAGATGAATTGATTTTGTTTTGTGAGGATGGTTTCCAATCAATGAGAACTCACAAGTTCGTAACACTTGCCTTTCAAGATAATACTGAAGAAACAACTCCCTAAAGCACAGGACCATATACCTTGAGAAAGGATATGAACAAATTGCTCTTGGAAAGTATTCCATTGCACAATCAGCTGCCAACAATTGTCGTTGTTGTCAGTTTTTTTTTTTTTTACATTAATTGTGCCTTTGTATCTCTCGGATTTTGTGTGTGTGTGTGTGTGTGTGTGTGTGTGTGTGTGTGACTATGACATAAGTTACTAAAGTCATACAGTTCCCTTGCCCCCACCCCACCACATTTTCTTTCCTTCAATTGCATCAATTTTACCTTATCAGTGGTTACGGATTATTGATAAAGCATGTACAATTTGTGAGTCCTAGGAGTAATGAATAGAGCTCTGTAAATGCTTGAACTTATTACCTCTGCCAAGGGAGGAGGTTATGTTTTCATTACCGTTTGTTCGTTTGTTTGTTTGTTCGTCCCTGTGAAAAATAGCTCAAAAAGTAGTAAACGGATTGGGATGAAACTTGCAGGAAGGGTTGAAAATGACACAAGTAACAAACGATTAACTTTTGGTAGAGATCCAATAATTTGGGGGGAATTTATGGAGGATTTTTGATATTTTGGCAGGAAGGGTCAATGAACTTGGGAGTTCAGGCTGCGCATATTTGAGGTTTGTTTAGTGCGTGCCATGGTGCGTGCTCTAGTTTCTGCTAGGGCGAGGCGCGCCGTGCAGCTGAGCGTTTATGACGTAACAAAGGCTTCTATATTGGGAAATCGGGCGACTTTCAGCACACAATGCTATACATTGGAAATTGAAATGAGCTGCATGCTTGGTGAAGGTCTGCGCTCTCAGAGTGCTTTTCTAGTTCACAAATATTTTTACAAATTACATTGAAGAATGTGGAAGATGACATTGAATAAGATATGTGCAATATCATACATTTTGTAGGTTAGAGATGAGGAATTTGACGTCATCAAGCGAATCATTGGCGACAAACTGTCTGCCAGAGAGAGGGAAGCCATAGAGGAGCCTGGTGAACTTCTGGAGGTGCTGGAAGACAAAAACCTGATTGGGGAAGATAATACAGGTAACAGCTACACTGTACATACCAGGGGTGGTATTCTGAGGTCGTAATTAAGTCTGTAATTAACTTCGTGATTAAGTCATGAAGTTAATAGGCCCTTAATCATGGGCAAAATTGGTATTCTGAGGACGTAATTAAGGTATGATTAAGTCCCCTGTAATTATCTTAGATCCCTCCCATCTAATTGTTATTCCATCCAATCAGACACGTTGTTAGAAGCCAAAATGATGATTACACACGCAAATATGCCCTCAATGCGCGCTCCTGCACGCCCCCTGTAATTACAACCCAAGATTTGATTACAACCCCTCACCTACGCATGCGAAGATCTCAACCTCTTTGCTCACATAAAATGACAAAATTCCTCGAAGATCGGCTATATTTATTTTTTCTCTGAATTCTATGGATACCATGACAACAAGATTCAGCCACTCCTCGGTTACCGAAGACGGTAAGCATCGTTGTGGCAGAGAAAACATGATGTAATGCGTGATATCGGAGTAGTAAATGACACTCTTTGGTATCATTAAGTTTTCCATTAACTTTCATACTTAATTACACCCTCAGAATACCGATTCGTAATTAACTCTGTGATTAAGTCCTCTCAGAGGTGCACGCGCATTGATACGCGCAAGCGCGTAGGTCCTTCCCGCCAAAACGCTTGTTGCTATGGTAGTTGATATACCCCCTACTTAATCATGCTCTCAGAATACCAATTCGGTAATTAAGTGCTAATCAGACACTTAATTAGCCCTCAGAATACGGCCCCAGTATGTCATCCCTAATATGAGATTAACACCACCAGTTGATCTAACTGATATTGGAAAGGTTCTGGCCAGTGAGATGTTCATAAGATGTGAGGAATCTCGGTCGTAGAAAGCTTTGAGATGAATTGAAGTGACATTAGGTCTATGGTATGTATTGATTTACAGTGTATCCAAAAAAAAAATAAAAAATGGAAACTTGAAATTGCAGAGAATCGCACAGTCTAACCTGCCCACTTTGCTAACTATGGACTGGTGGACATTTGATGATGAAATTAAGTTCAATTAGTTATCATTACATATTGCTCTTTCCTGGGTATAGCACGGTGCCAGTTTTAATGTTACTTTTTTGTTTGTAGGACATGTTCACAATTATTTTTTTGGCACAGTACATTCAGTTGTGAGGAAGACATGTACATTTGTTTTATGCTCAAGAATGTTTTTATTTCATCTTTCCATTAGTAAGGCAGTAATTATACCCCCACCCACACGTATAGTGTGTAGGGGGGGGGGGGGGGGGTATAGGAATCACTCTGAGGTCGGGTGGCCAGTCGGTCGGTCGGGCGGTCGGTCCGTTGCAAAATGTTGTGGAGCCAACTCCTCTCATTTTTTGAGCAATTGACCCCAAATTTGGCATGTGTGAGCACTATCGAAGGTAGATGTACAAGACACCTTTTTCGTTAGTATTGCTTTATGCGTTGCCATGGCAATGGCATATTTTCGTAAAAAACTTGTTGATCGAACTACTCTCATTTTTTGAGCAATTAATCCCAAATTTGGCATGTGTGACTGCTATCAAAGGGAGATGTGCAAGACACCTTTTTCGTTAGTTTTGCACAATGAGTTGCCATGGCAACGACAAATTTTAAAAAAATCTTACAAAATGTTGTGGATCGAACTCCTCTCTCATTTTTTGAGCAATTGACCCAAAATTTGGCATTTGCGACCGCTATCAAAGGTAGATGTGCCAGACACCTTTTTTGTTAGTATCGTGTAATGCGTTGCCATGGCAACGGCATATTTTCATAAAAACTTGTGGATCAAACTACTTTCTCATTTTTTGAGCAATTAACTTCAAATTTGGCATGTGTGACTGCTATCACAGGCAGATGTGCAAGATACCTTTTTCATGAGTATTTCATAATGTGTTGCCATGGTAACAGAAGATTTTCATAAACATCTTACAAAATGTTGTGGATTGCACTACTCTCAGTTTTGTAGCAATTCAGTTTGGATTTAGGATATGCGAGCAATGTAATGTATATTTGTGCAAAACACCTTTGATGTGTGTGTTAATAAATCCGTTGCCATGGCAACAGCAGTTTTTTTTTACCAATCATACAAAAATGTGTGGATTAGCCTAACTCCTTCAATTTTCAAACATTTGGCTTGAAAATTGACACGTGTGACCACTATGGTACGTAGATGTGCATACTTACTCTTTCGTCATTGTTGATTAATGTGTTGCCATGGTAACAGCATAGTTTGCATGAAAATCATATGAAAATATTGTGGATTCAGTTAACTCCCTCAGTCTTAGAGAATTTGACTTGAAATTTGGCACACATGACCACTATAGTATATAGATGTGCAAACTTAATCTTTTGTCAGTGGTGAGCAATGCGTTGCCATGGTAACAGCTTTTTTTTACCAAAAAACATACAAAAAAATTGTGGATTCAGCTAACTTCCTTTAGTCTTCGAGCATTTAGCCAGAAATTTGGCACACATGACCACTGTGGTACGTAGATGTGTAAACTTAATCTTTCGTCAGTGGTGATCAATGTGTTGCCACGGTAACGGCATATTTTGAATGAAAATCATACAAAAATATCGTTAATTCAGTTAACTCCCTCACTCTTCGAGCATTTGGCTTGAAATTTGGCACATGCAACCACTATAGCATATAGATGTGCAAACTTAATCTTTCGTCAGTGGTGATCAATGCGTTGCCATGGTAACAGCATCTTTTCACTAAAATGCATACAAAAATATTGCGGATTCAGGTACATGTAACTACCTCAGTCTTTGAGCATTTAGCTTGAAATTTGGTACATGTGACTACCATAGTACGTAGATGAGCATACATAGTCTTTGGTCATTGTTGATCAATGTGTTGCCATGGTAACAGTATATTTTGAATGAAAATCATGCAAAGAGTCTCACTATTATTATTATTATTATTAAAAATATTGTGGATTCAGTTAACTCCCTCCGTCTTTGAGCATTTGGCTTGAAATTTGGCACATGTGACCACTATAGCATATACAGGATGTTCAAACTTAATATGTCATTATTGTTGAAATATGCGTTGCCATGGTAACAACATTTTTTCACCAAAAATCATGTGGATTCAGCCAACTCCCTCAGTCTTTGAGCATTTAGCTTGAAATTTGGCACTCGTGACCACTATGGTACGTAGAAGTGCAAACTTAACCTTTCGTAATTTTTTATCATTGTGTTGCCATGGTAACAGCATAGTTTGAATTAAAATCATGCAAAAATATTGTGGATTCAGATAACTCCCTCAGTCTTTGAGCATTTGGCGTGAAATTTGGCACATGCAACCATTATAGTACAGAAATGATATGCAAACTTCATGTTTCATCATTGTTGAACAATGTGTTGCCATGGTAACAGTACATTTTGAATGAAAATCATACAAACATTTTGATTCTCCTAACTCTGTTTAGAGCATTTTGGCTTCAAATTTGGCATATGTTACCTCTATATTACCTAGATGTGCAAGAAATCTTTTGTCAGTGTGGAAAATGTGTTGTCATGGTAACAGTATATTTTGAATGAAAATGATACACTAATGTGAATTCAACTAATCCCCTCATTTAGCATTTGGCTTGAAATTTGGCACATGTGACGGCTATGATATATAGTTGTGCAAACTTCATTTTTTTTCTTAATATCCAACATTGTGTTGCCATGGTTACACAATTTTTAATAAAAACCATAGAAATCATCAGTTTATTTATCTTGCTTACTCAGTTTTTGAGCACTTGACTTGAAATGTGGGACATGCCACTAACAGTGAGCAATACATTTATTCACTGGTGAACAGTGCATTGCCATGGTAATTTTTTTTTGTCATTAAAAAGTAAAAAAAAAAAATATTGGTTGAGCTAATTCTCTCAGTTGTGGGTGGGGGTATATTAATCACAATGAGTGATAGTTCTAGTTTTGTTAATGATTCTGTTCAATTTGTCAGGATTGTTGAAAGAAATCTTTGAGAAGTGTGACTACCTTGAGCTGATTCCAGAACTGAATCAATATGAGGAAAAGCGGAGAGAATATGTGAAGAGAGTCAGTATGCTGGCAGGCAGGTATGGCACACCCTTCACATTTCCTTTCGTACATACATTGTACCTTTGGGTTGATCAAATAGCAGTTGATGCGCAGTGCATGCAGATGTAGGCTATAGTTGGTAGTGCTGCAAATATGGCTGGAACTGAAAATTCAAAGGCAAGTTATAAGTGGTTTAAGCTGTTTAAAACTAGAAGCTGATGACTGCTGTGAATATGCAGAATAATCGAGAAGTACTTTATAATGTTATTTTGGGGAGATTAAAGGTTCACTTTGTAATGGGACACAAAACCTCCATCAATGGCAATTCAAACCCTTCAAATGAATCATTATGTGTTTGTGTGTGTTCACTCCCATGCCAGTCATCATCTTTTTAATGTGCTGTGACATGGCAGTTTGGCAAGGGTGCTGAGAAATCAGTACAATATTCCCCCATCAGTAGCATCATAATGTCAGAATGAGGAGAATTGCAGTTTTGTAATTGGTCTGCTTTAACTTGATAAAATGGGCGTTATTAAATCTCATGAGCCATATCACTCTGTTGGTGAACCTAGTTATGATCTTTGTTTATACCTGTAGCAAAATCTATTACATTGTGTATGTTTTGAGTTTGAGACACTTTGTACTGAGTATGATTTTTAAGTGTAACACACAACCTGTGAGGATCATGATGAAGTCACAGCACTTGTTAGTTATTTTGCTTCCAGAAAAAAAGAAACCAAACCAAGCCAAATAAAAACACAAAACAAACAAAAAACTATTTCTATAGTTCTTAACTAGAATAAGAGGGTATGATCAGTACCTCATATCTGACATAGTGATTCAATTTATCCATTGTTATTTTCTTCTCCACGCTGGCTTTGCTCTCAGGCGAGATCCTCTCTTTGTAGGAAGGGATGAGTACATACAGGACATCATCGATTTCATGCGAGGAGAAAGCAGGATATCACGCAACCACAAACTATGCTGCGTCTGTTTGTGGGGAATGGCTGGATCAGGAAAAACAAAGCTGGCTGCTGAAATCTGTGCAATCTATGCAGAGATTGAGAAGCCCTCACCCTCGTAAGCGTCCTGTGGATTTTGAAAGTGCCATTGTACACCATGTTCAAATTTGTTTAAACAAATAGAATAAATCGAAAGACTAGAATGTTGTAAAACTTTCATCAAATTTGGAGTAAACTAGGTCAGCTATAGAATTTCAAGTTTTGTATAATAGAAGCAACCACATTATGCAACATAGACAGGATATAGATGTCATGGCCTCGGCAATCCTTCATTGACCTTCACTTAAATCCTTACCAAATTCTTATTTTCTTTTTTTTTTGTCGTTGTGATAGAATATCAAAAGAATCAGATCAGCACTTGTGATCTTAGCAAATTTAATTTGTAGAGGGAGAAAAAGTGAAGAAACTCGCACCTTAATATTTTTCTTGTCGAATTGTTGCACAGCAACAATTGAACTTGAGGGTAATTTTTAGGGAAGAAAGGGTTGTGGTTTCAAAGTCGTCTACACAGTATAATTTAAATTTCTGTATTATCTCATGATCAGCTAGCTTTCATGCATGTGTTTGTGACCAGTAGGAAGAAATACATTTTGTTGAATCTTAACCCAACTTGTTTTGTTTCTTTCTTTTTTTTATTTATCAGAGGCAATTTGGATATGAGTTGCACTCCCCAGAAAAATATTACTCCATAGTTCTCTTAGTTTTTTCTTATATTTTTTTGTTGTTGTAACTTTATAGATTATCAAGAGATTATGAAATATTGGGTGTGCCTTGATAGAATTGTATGCCTGTTTGCACTCAGATTGTCAAATGAATTTGAAGGACCGTTACATATGCCTGAGAATGTGAGAACATGTAACTGTAAGTAGCTGTAAACATGGAAAATGAGAAAAAGAGCCTAAAATTTTCTAATTTAGGGGAAGAAATCTATCAGTCTAAACAACAATTTTGAATATTTTGTCATGCATGTAGTATGTGTGAGTGGTGTAGCATTTGCTGTAATTGCCATGCAGTTCTTCATTCATGTTGTGTGTTAGGTAGGGCAGAAGTCAGTATATGCTTTGTTTTTGTTATGTGTCAGTAATAAATGCCCCCAACTCACTAGAAAGGTGACCATGGCAACCATGCCAATCTGTGAAAAGTTCCCATATCATGTCACATTTGTGTTGGGATCAGTCAATATTTTCTTGTGTCTTTACATTTTATATAGCACCTGACTCGCGATATTTGTGAAAATATAAACCTCGCAAAATAATCTGCATGTGCAATATGGAGATTCACATGTTGTAGTATATTGTTGTAGCAATGAGAGAAAAAAAAATCCATAACTACACTTGTACAAGTGTATCCCCACTTGCTTAACAACTTCACCTTTGTGAAATTGATGCATGTGTTTTTTCATGCCTCCGCCACGAAGTGGTGCCGGAGGCATTATTTTTTTTTATTCTGTTTCCAAACACCAAATCCTGTATTCCTGTGAGGATTTTGAGTAGCTGTACTTATTTCTTTTTTACTCTTTGCAAACAGATTGATCTTGGTTGACCTCAATCAAAAGAAGTCAATTAATGATGTTGGAATGGCCCTGCTGAGTGCTGTGGGTAGCCCTGTTGATGTCCAAGAGTTCGAGCTTGAATTGGTACTCGGGTGGATTCGAGAATGTATTACAGGTAATGGGTCAATCAAGCAGCGGGTTAGTGTAATCTGAATGGAAATTTTAATCAATTCGTCATGTTCCCATGGTGCTTTTCATTACATTTGTATGTTGTAGCATTTCTCAGTCCATGAATTCTGTGAATGTCTCTCATGTTCTTATGTTCTTGACATTTTGTTAATTTAGGATGCTCTGTGCTTCACAACAATGAGTGATCATCAGCAGTTATTTGCAACTAATAAATATGAAATCATTGATTTGTTCCAAAACTTGAATATCTAATGTGATCAAAAATAAATTACATATCCTCTGATATTGAATTATATTATCCTCTTTATTTTTGATATGTAAACTTTTTCTGTTGGCTTTCGGTCTGCTTGATCATGGATATCTGGCCGACATAGTATGTGTATTTCATATGTTAGTTCCGTTTTCTTCTCCCTGTCATGGGTACAATTGTAGGTCCCTCATGCATGTTGATTTCATCAATAGTTCTTCATACAAAAACTATTTTCATTAGACTCTCAATTAGAAGGGGGAGAATTACTGGATAATAGAGCAGGTGACTTTGTGTGTGTGTTTGTGTGTTTGCATAGCTGAGAAAGGGTAAGAGAAGTTGTCACAGGCAAACAGAGAGATAAAAAGAAATAGAAAGCTCCTGAGGTATTTTTTTTTTTTGGGGGGGGGTGGGGGGATTGGACACAAAGTGATTGTGTGTGTGATCTTTGTACACATATTGAAACAATACATCAGAATTATTGTATGACATCTTTTTTGTGTACACGTGTGTTTTATGTTGTTTTCTACCACTACAGAGTATGTTCTGCTACTCGACAATGCAGATGACTTGTTGAAACCAACATCTCCCACCAAAGATCATTTCCAGAATCTGCTCAAACAATCTGTAGAAATTCCAAATGCTAATGTCAAGATCATCCTCACGTCTAGGTAATTTCATCAAACTTTGAGGAAAAAAGGCCAAATGAAACAAGAAAAAAATCATAAACTTAATAGCAGCATTCCCTTCCTAAAGTCTGTTTACAAAGACTGAAAATAGATTCTTTGCTGTTTGGTTTTGCTCGGCATATAAAATGGTGGTTGATACCAAATGATCGTGTTCTATGTCAAATGTTCTTTTTTCTACCAAAGAATATGTCCTTTTTGTCAGGGTGTATATGTATCTTTGTTCAAATTATGTGCCACTACCGTGAAAAAAAGAAACTTGTTTATAGTACAGTAGCAGGGGCAGCTCCAGGAATTTCGTAAAGGGAAGGCACCTTTACAAAATTAAATGGGGGGGGGGAGCACAAGCCCCCCCCCCCATTTTTTCTTGTAATTTCTTTTGTTTTAACAAAAAATAAAGAGAGGGTGTGCACCAGGTGTGCCCCCCTCTGGATCCGCCACAGCAGTACTGTACAGTCATGTAGTTGGTGATTCAAATAGGCAATAAAAACACTGTTTAGGGATGTGCTATTTTATAGTTAAGAGGTAGACATTTTGAAAAATGATAATAAATGGTCTCTTGTTACTTGATGTGAAAAAGCATTCTTTGATCCAAATGATAATTTTCATAGGCAAGAATGTTGTGCCTTTTTACAGATAAACCTTTTGTAATGATATGATGCTTCCTTTAATATATTTTTACACTGGTGCGCTTAGATATGCAGTGAATTTCCCTTACCTGAGCAATACGTCCAACTTCAAAGAGATGGAGGTGAAACCACTGGAGATGGCAGAGGCGGTGCGTCTCCTCACCAAGTCTGTCCAGCAGGGTGCTGCAGGTGAACTCACAGTGGTTGGCCGGGAGATCATCACAGAAAAGCAAGCCATAGACTTGGCTACACACTGTGGCAACAATCCTCAGGCCCTGCGGGCAGTTGCCAGTCAGCTGAGATTTGGAAAGAGTCCCGAGACCATCTTGCGAATCTTGGCGAATCCCATCAAAATGGAATTGGTCCTCAATGACCTCAGTCTCTTTGGCTTGGGGCAAGATGCCACTAAAGATTCTGCAGAGGGTTCTAAACAGGTGAGAGAAGAAGGACATTTGTCACCTGGTATCACAGAACCAACAATGCATTGCCAGATAGAATATTCAATTTGTGTCGGACTTCAAAAGAGATTGCCTAACCCAAAGTAATCTTTAACTTAATCAAAGGGATTGGTACAAGCGTAGTTCCTTACAAGCTGACATAATTGATCATAATTCCAAAATCTGAGAGTTTATTGCTTTAGAGATATGGCATGAAAGTTTAATAGAGGGTTATATACAAATCTTTTTAAGTGCGCTATTTATAGGGTGCACACAAAAGATAATCTTAATATGTGATAATTAACTGCTGTGAAGGAATTGTCACATAATAGAACTTGGCATATTGTATCAATTATGTATACATGTACATGACCATTTTAAAGTTGCTAACTTTTGTATACATACTTTTTTTTTACTACAATTTCATTTGCCTTGTGCACACAAGGGAAAAGACAACAGAAACAAAAGGGAAACGGGTTTGTTAACACTACAAAAATATTACATTCACTGAATTTGTGCTTCCAAAATAGAGAAATTAGAGATGAGATTAGTATTCTTTCAAAAAATACTGAACAGGACTCGCTGACAAGGTTCATCTGATTGGAGAATCAACTGGATGAGCGTTCTTTTTATTACAATCAGTGGAAATTACCTTAGCTTGATACGACTTTTGCCTGCTGGCTCTGCAGGCTTCTTTAGATCGAGCTTTGTGAGGAAGACTTCTCACGATATTTGTGAACGGCTACAACAAAACGATTTGAAAGTCAGGGAGGTCGATTTTCTGAAAATGACATGACATTACTCCCTTACTCTTTGGTTCTAATTTCATATGTGACCCTGCACCACAAAACCAACAGAAAGTCGCCAGACATGAATTTTTAGTTAATGGCAGATTCTGAAAGAGCAGACTCTAAGCTTTATAATGATGTATAACTCAAATCAAATAGACTCTCCTTTACCTATGTAAATAATGAAAAGAAAGCACACACTCTGGAAAGTCTAAACTGAGAAAAGAGGCTGATCTGAAGCACTGGGTCTATTCAAGATCTTTATCCTTACCAAGCCATGCTTGCTGTGGTATGAATGTGGAAAAAAAAACAGGATGTAAACCACTGGAGCAACGTATCATATCTTGTCACAAAGTCTTATGTTCGCTGTACTCGATTCGAAATATCTCTGGATGTAAAGGGTGCTTTTTAATGAATTATACATCAACTTCAAACTTCATAGACTGGACTAACTAGATATCATGCTCACAGAAAATTGGAAGAATCTGACTTGTAGCTGCTCTTGAAGTGACAGGTCTTATATCAGCTCATCCTCAAAGAGTAAAGTAGGTCATATTTTATAAGCACTACTGTCTGCCAACTTGATGATTCACTGATACTTGTTTGTTTTACCTGATTTTTTTTCCCCCATTCATAATTGTATTATGCTATAAAGGTGCTACAATGCCTGGGGGTGATGTTCCAGGACTTGGCCCCTCAGCTGAAGCCAATCCTTGTCCAATTGGCCATCCTGCCTGGCCTCTTCAGCCAGTCATGGGCCTGACTATCCTGGCTGACCCTGCTGGTAATATGGAAAGTGAGCTAGAATTCTACTTGGATGATGTCGTCCGCACTAGTCTTCTAGTGCGGGAGTCGCTAGAGATCTTCCACCAGGAGCGTGAAAGAAGAGATTTGGGGAAGTTCTACTCCATGCACCCACTGGTCCGTTGCCTCTGCCTGATGATGGTTCAGAAGGATCCTGACATGAAAAAAGCCTTTCAGAAAGGACTCCTTTCCTACATCAACAAGTGCTTCAAACTTCTCCAGGCAAGTCTTGGTGGCCTAAATCTGTGACCCTGATTGTACCAGCCTTGTAAAAGTCATAGATGTTTGAATAGAGACATACACATGAAAAGGCAATTTGACTGTAACGAGTAATAGAGACTGAATCATAATTATCACATTATCAGTCCAAATTCCAAAATCCATGACTTATTCTCATTTTTCCTCTCTGTGATTTCTTGCAGTATTTTACTACCTCCTGCTTTAATCTTTTGTGCAATAGTCATGTCAACTTCTGTTTTTATATGCCTGTAATGTTAAAATGAAGCTCTGGTTTGCAAGGGATGTTCACACTTTCCTTTCAAAATATCAGAAGTGGGAGTGCAAGTATGAAAATGCATATTCTCTGTATTTATGGTATAATGTAAAGGAAAAAAACAACAACAACAACCTAAAGTAAAAATGGTAGAAATCCTCCGCAGGATGGTAGGATCACACAGGGTTAAAGGGTGTGTAGTTCTGGTCGAGGTGAGGATTTAGCTTTTAACGTTTTGCGAGATATTTAGAAACCACTCTATGAGATGTCAAAGAGCATGCAGTTCTAAGGGGTATCAAAAGTTTATTCAATGAAAATCAGTTTTGAAATGGCTGAGATATCCAAAAACAAGGTGAAACAAAGAGATCCTAATAAAGTTGTGGCATGTCGCCTTTTATTATTAGCACTTTTGGGGATATCTTTGGGTGTTCTTTATTCTGCCATCCATCATTGCTGTTCATTATATCACCCAGACAGCATGAATGAGTATTCATGCAATAACTTGATTGTTACCCAACAGAGTTTATTTAGACTTGATAGGAAGGTGTACTGTATGAGTAGTCATTCCTCATGAGAGCACAACAGTTTGTTGTGACAGCGCCCTCATTGTTCTGATTTGGATGCAAAGTCACATTTCTTGTTTGTGCTGTATCAGCCAATTAATGTGTTGTCAGATTTTATTCAAACTTGCTCTGGAGGTTTATAGGAACTATTCTAGGTGAAAAAAAAAAAGTTTTCATTAATACTGCCGTCATTATTCTGACTTCTGTAGGATGCCATGCCATATTTCTAGTATGTGCTATACCAGCCTCATATCTGGTTAGATTTCTTTGTATCTCACAACAGTTAACCATATTATACAACATTTTGACCTTAAAAAAAAAATCCAAATAGGGCATGGGGGAATGGGTTCAGGGAATACATATGCTCGAACAGGTCCCCCATCAGAGTGCTCAACAAAATATGGGTGTATTTTCTATTTCCTGAAGAAAGGGAAATTTGTAACTTCAAAGACGGAGGAAAATGAAGAGGGGAAAACAGAGTTAGCGAGGCTCTTCAGTTCACAGAAATGCTCTTAAAGAGGAAATCCACCCCCAAAAATAAATGAGCTAAAGAAAAAAAAAGAGAGAAAAATATTCCCTCCAGAATGATTGAAAAAGACTAAAATCGGATCAGAATAGAGGAAGATATGACATTTTGAAATTGCACATTTTTTTGGAAAACATTTCTTGACTGGTCCTTATGAGTATTGAAATGAGGTGATGATGTCAAACCCTCACAAAATTTCATATGTCTTATATATGAATTTCTGAATTTTTTTTCATAGCTATTATATGAAGTAAAAGTGTTATTATTACAAGTAAAAGTGTGTTTTCATATCAAGATATATTAGAGTTAACATCTGTTTTTATTTTGGGGGACTTTATGGCAATTTTTATATTTATACAGCTGAAATGTCAGATTTTTGTCATTTCTGTATGTGAAATTAATAGGAAATTGTGAGAGCATGACATTACCAACTTGTTCGTTGAATATTCATAAGGGCTGGTTCCCCTCCCCCCCCCCCCAAAAAAAAAAAAAAAATCAAAATGTTGTGTCTCCCTTAGTTATCCAAGTCTTATCCTTTTTGTATCTTTCTGTAGGGAATATGTATTTTACTTTCTTTCGAAGTTTATCTATTTTGAGAGTTCAGGTTAGGCTGAGATCCCGGCCATCGATCGTATAATCACCATGAAAATTGGCACAGTCATGACTCTAGGACATAGAGCTCTTACCTTATTGCACAGTGATATTGATAGAATAACAGCACATTTATTTCAAAAGTTTTAAGTGGACTCATAGAGTTTAAAGTTGCAAACAAAAGTCATGCAACTGTTTATTTTGACAAAAAATCTGTCATTGATTAAAATCTGCAGGATTTTACCAGCTATGACAATGAGGATGCAAGTGGTAGTTTGCAGAGGATGGAAAATGAGAAGGTGAACATCACCCAGTACCTGGAGCTAGAGATGCGCAAAACGTTTGATGGCAAACCTCATCCACTGTTAGAGTACCTGCCCGACTATAATGATATGTTGGGCTATTCTGACATCGCCAGGAACAGCAATATTCTCGCATTTATGGAGCGTTTCATGTTCACCGAGCAGAGGTCAACCTTCTTTGAGCAGCGAGCTGAGGTTGCCCACAAGAAAGGGGACATCCCTGGCTGGGTGAACTATTCGGGATGGTTTGCAGATCAGCAGTTACAACTCCACAAGTGAGTCTAGTGTAGGAAGTAGTCTTAATTTGCAATCTCACTGGAATAATCTTCATGCAACTGCTCAATGAAAGAACCAATAATGTCACAGCATATTTTTATGTAGTATATGCCTATTACCAGCATAAAGGGCTCAGCACATTCTGGCTGAATTACATCGAGACATGAAGGGTTGGACATCGTTTGAAATTGTAACAAACTGCTATACAGTATGTATGTCCACAGTCTGTGATTGTACGAATGTTCCAAAATATGGAGTAATCAGGGTTTCATGAAACATGTTACCAAGGTGTTTTGATGTGTCCTTCATAATGTTGGCCCCAGTATGTTTAATCTGTTGAGGATGAGTCCCGAGTATACTTGGGCAGGTGTCTATGGGAAATGCATGTTGTAGCAAAATCAAACCGTCCTCAATGGGTTAATGTCAAGCACTCACTCGGTGGCCCGGACCACAGACCCTCAATTATAAGATTCCTGGTCTGAGTCTGCTTGCAGAGTGGTTATGTCCATTAGACAAAGCACTTTGTCCTCATTACCTAGTCCCATACAGGGGTTGTTGATTATAAATGGTAAAGATGTTTGTCCTGTGGAAGCTGCTCGTAATCATTAAGGGCTTTGAATAGGATCCACATTAATTCAGTCAAATCAAACAAAATTGAAAGTAAACTTTCTCAATAGGGTTTTATGGTACAACTTTAGCTTGTTCTATACCATACAGTTTCTAAACAGTGTATGTGTTAGATAAATTAATGACATTTGTGAGCTGAAAGTCAACAATATGTAAACATGTCAAAGTGTCAAAATTAACTTTTAT
Organism: Diadema antillarum; assembly: GCF_040938485.1. NCBI lineage: Eukaryota > Metazoa > Echinodermata > Echinoidea > Diadematoida > Diadematidae > Diadema > Diadema antillarum. The sequence goes on along the minus strand of NW_027271850.1, from coordinate 623,156 downwards.
TGTCATTGATTACATCTTCATTCACCATCGTCCTAACTTCTTCAAATGCTTACTATTATCCTCTGCCATCAATGCAGAAACATTGTCCTTGTTGTTAAACATTGGCTTACGAAAACTTGTGTTTACCTCTCTTGGCCCATAGAGATGTTGACTCAACTGAGACTATGATCTTTGACAGCTCATAATGTGTCTGTTCCACGAACCTCCCATTTGGACTCCAACTTACATTGTAACTAATGGTTTCCAGTGATCATTTTGTTTTTTGGTAGATTTGAAGAAGCAGAAAATGCGATAAAGGAGCCCGTGTTGGTGTGTGAAAAGAGTCATCCATCCATGTCCACTCAGCTAAAGGAAGGCTATAGCCAGTGTCTGTATGTCAAAAGTGAGTTGCTTCTTACTGGTAGATGTCCACAATGTGCTATTCTTAACCAAACTACATGTAAGTGGCAAAATGCTTAGCTTGACTTGCTATTCAGAAACTCATCATCAAAATTTAGATAATCTGTCCATGCTTGACCTAGTTGTGAAGTCAGCAAGCCCATTCAGGTGCAATGTGCCTCAGTCCAACAGGCAGGCCATTGCAATGCAATAGAGAGTAGAGAGTAGGTAATCTCTTTTTATCGCCACTTGTTACCTCTGCCAAGAAAGGAGGTTGTGTTTTCGTTACTGTTTATTTGTCCGTGTACAAAATAACTTAAAAAGTTTGGATTGGATTTGATAAAACTTGCACGAAAGGTTGAGAACAAAACAAGGAACAGATGACTAAATTTTGGTAATGATCCGTAAACTTTTATTGCTTTTATGAAGGATTTTCAATATTTGGAAGGAAGGGTCAATGAACTTCACAGAGTTCAATCTCTTTGAGCTGCACATTTTTGAGGTTTTCATACCCGCACTAAAGTGCATGCTCTAGTCTGCTAGGGCGAGGCGTGCCGCACAGCTGAGGGTTGATGACGTATCAAAAGGCTTCTTTAATGGGAAATCAATCAGACATTTTTGGTAGAATAGTGTGATTATGTGTCTTTAGAATCCCTTTTTCATTTCTGAAAAACCTTGTCCACACTCTTCACTTTCAACTCTAATAACTTTTGAAATGATAGTGCTACTGCTTTGAAAGTTGGCATTAATTATGGACAGAATATGTTAATGAGGCATGCTTAATTTCAGTTTAATCTGATAATCCCTTCATTGTTGTTACTCTGGTGGTTTGCTTCCTGTTTTTTGTCCCATTCATCGCACAGCCAGCACGGTTTGGTTTAAAAGATTAAGCACTTGAATAGACACTACTTCAGAGCCTCTTTTCTCAGTTCACACTTTTCCTGAGTTTGTGCTTTCTTTCCAATATCTAGATAGGTTAGGAGAGTCCATTTGATTTGAGTTATACATCATTTTAAAGCTTAAAGTCTGCTCTTCTAGAATATGGTCTTAACTAAGAATTCATGTCTGGCGACTTTTTGTTTGTTTTGAAGTGCAGGGTCACATATATAATAAAGTATGCTTGAGAAGACTGATTTCAGAAGGGTTTCAGAATTTTTCAGTACAGGAAGAATGAATAATTGCTTCTGAAATCAATGCAATCATGCTACAAGGCCATGCAATAAAGCCTGTTAAGAAAATGTCAGTTGAATGAATACTGCCTCAGTCTGTAAATTGTCTGAAGGTTAAGTACTGTACTTTCTGATCTATTTCTTTCATTAGATAAGAAGACTTGAAATAGTTATACTGTAGTCGATTAAACTGGTCAGATTGGCGATGCCGTAAAACCATTGGAAAATGTGGCATACTTGAAGACTGTTTTCTTCTCTTCCCATCTGTGGTGTTACATTCCTTGGGACTTTTCCTCACTTGTAGGCAATCTGTTGGTTCACAAACCCCAGAACAGGAAGCACATCCAGAGGCAGCAAGGCAAAGAAGGCATCCGTCTCATGGAGAAATGCATCGAGATGCGCCGAGAAGTCTGTGGAAACAAAAGTATAGTGACTGCACGTACTATCAATGCCCTAGGCTCGATCTATTTCAGGTGAGCTTGATTATGCACCACAGAGAGGGGGGGGGGGGGGGGGGGGAGTGAGAATTACTATATGTGCCCATGTACAATACACTATTTTGTGTTAGTCTATATCCAAGATAAGCCAGCTACTCCTCAAGGCTTTTAGTGCGTGTGTTTTTTTGTTTGTTTGTTTTTATTTTTTTTTTTGTAAAGACATATATAGGTTTTGCATGAGTATTACAGATAATTTCAATGAAGCCAAAGTGCTCGGCTCCCAATAATGGCCACCTGTGTATGAAGGCAAGCTTTATATTATGCTGTGGTTCAGTTGTAGTTATGCATTATATTTGACTGTATCTCTGTGGAGAGGGAACCCAATTTATCGTCAGTTTTGTTTCAAAATTGAAGTTTTGGTAATGAGTCTCTCCTGCACAACTTTGTCCAATATTTAGGGCTAATGAATTTGAGAAAGCCCTGAACCATCACAAGGATGCCCTGGCAATCATGAATCAACTCACCAACAACCACCCTGAGATCCACCCGGACGCACCATTCTACGTGATGAACATTGGCACCTGTTATCACGAAATTGGATACCTCTACAGCCTCTCAGCAACTCAGAAAGACCAGGGAACAAAGTGAGCATGAATGTCCTTGTTCCCAATATCTTTCCTTTTTCTTTTTTTTCCCTCCAAAGAATGTATAGATACATGTAGCATAGATAAGTACATGTACTTCCCATAGTTAAGGACATGCTCAGTTCTTAGTTTTAATTGTAATATGGTTGACTAGTATGCTGCAAAACGTGCACATTCTTTGGACAGCAGGGCAGCAACACAACATTCATTTTACTTCCATATCTGCTAAGAAAATGCACAGTCACTACCAGTTCATAGTCTCTGAAGGATGAACAAAAGAATGATGCTTAAGTACAGAACCCAAGTACACATTGTAAGTTATGGAATCATATGGTCATACACCACAATGTATTGCGATTGTTGAAAAGAACTTGTTCCTTTTCTAACAAGGTCTCCAGTTTTGAATAAGTTATGGCTTATCCAAACCATGACAGCTCATGGATTTGACCAAAAGTTTGAAAATTAATAACTTTTGAAGTGATTGTGATTTTTCCTCAGACTTCAGTGTGAGTAACTAAACATCTCAGCATTCACCAAATCCATTTTTCTTGTTTAGAATAAAGTACCTTTTAGTGACTGTGCAAATTCCTCTGAAAAAAAAAGCAACAACAATTGACCTTACTCTGGAGGGCTTGGTGAATAATGAAATGTAATGGAGAAAAAAAAAAAATGAATTCACAATTACAAATGCTGATCACTTTTGTTCATTGCACCTTTTACTTTTGAAGGTTCTTCCAGAATGCCATCAGTGCATACAACCAGGGTCGTGACATGTTGCGTGGAGTGGGCATGGAAAGATCGCACATCATGGGGAGCATGTTGAAGAACTTGGCCATGACCTACTGTGAGATGAAGGACTTCAAGCAGGCCCTTACCATTGCTGACATTGCTGCAGGCATCCGGGAAGAGACGCTGGGCCACAATCACCCAGATGTTGCCAGGGCACACTACTTTGTGGGCTCACTCTACATGTCTCTTGGGGACGAGGAAAAAGAAAAAGGGAGACCAATCGGTAGGTGTGCAGCGCAGGGCAAAAAAACAAACAAACAATAAATAGATATTAAATGAAAATGAAAAATAGGTGTTAGCATTTAAAAGAAAATTGGGATGTTCTTTAGCAAAACAAAACAAAGAACTTAGTTCCATTGAGACCAAAGGACTTGTTCTTTCTGATGTGTTATCATATATTAAACCCATTAGAAAAAAAGTTACAACTCTTTTACCAAAAAAAAAATCAAAATCATAAAAGCCCCCCTAGCTCACAGATTTTTGTGACAAGTTATAGGACTTCACAACATTCTGTGTGCTTTAGCAGCTACTTACAAATGCAATTTTAGACAGGCAAAGCCATTCTTTCTGAAGGTATGAAGACATAAAAATAATGATTTTCATTTTCATGTAATTTAATGTCTGTGGATTTAGTCAGTCACATGTATTTCTTTTCTAATTGGTTACATACAGCTGAAATCAGGGAGTACAAAAAGGCAAGAGAATGTTTTGACCATGCCCTAGAGATAGAGTTTACGGTTGGCTATGAGCGACGCAGCCAGGATTATGATGACCTAAAGGAGGACATTGAGAAACTCTTCACCAAGATTCTCATGAAGAAACGTGAATGGGAAAGATACAAAATGAGGATGGTGGTAAGTCTTTAACTGTTGTAAAAGTACTCTGTATCAAAACAATGGTATTGCTGCAGCATTTTATGTGTAATGGCAGTTAGGGTGATATAGATAATGTAGTAATAGGAATAAATGAGTAATAGTTTGTTTGAATTTGTGGAGAGTATTTTTTAAACTCTCCTGAGCCAAAGGCTCAAGTGAGCTATCACGATCACTCACCGGCCGTCGTCCGTCATGCCATAACTTTTTACATTTTCATCTTCTTTTTAACCCCATGATCTATTTTTGCCAAACTTGGCAGGTAGCATCCCTTGGGGAATAGAATTCCAATTTGTTCAAATGGGCACTATGCCCTCGGAGAAGGGTCCAAATGGGGGCCTTAATTATACATTTATACATTTTCATGTTCTTCTTGAAAACCCCAGGATGGATTTTCACCAAACTTGGCAGGTAGCATCCAAAGGGGATAGGATCTCAGTTTGTACAAATGAGAACCAGACTCCACCTGGGAGGGCCCAACCACCCCCCCCCCCCCATGAAAATCTTCTCTAGAGCCAGAAGTGAGAGAGCTAAGTTGGTATTTTGATTAAGGATTTTGATGACAGTAGTGCCATGTTTGTTAATGGCAGATCCAAGGCAGCCTCCCTTGAAGGGGGGGGGGGGGGTCCAAATTTTGGTCGAAATTCTTCATTGTCATGTTCTTCTTGACAACACATGGTCATACTTTCACCAAAATTGGCAGGTATTATCACTTGGGTGATGCAATACATTTTGTTCAAATGTACACAGAGAGAGCCCCCAAATTCCATCTTCTTCAAAGCACATGGTCAAATTTGTTACCAAACCCAGTGCATTATACCTAGGGTGACAATATGTGTACTTAATACAAGGACCACAGAACACCCTATTTGAAAAAGGGAAAAACAAAAATATTTAAAACTGGAAATACTCTGAGTAAACACGAGCTATGTGAATCTGCTTTGAAGGTTATTTAGTAGATCCAGGGATGGGGGGGGGGGGGGGGGGGGGGGGGGGCAGATTGCACAATTAATTGTTTTTGTTTTGTTTTGTTTTGTGTTTTGGACTGCATAGTTATAATTTCTAAATACTGTGTACGTGGCAGGTGTTTTTGTCAGTGTGGTAGAATATATGGACACCATGCCCCCACAAAAAGCCCTCAAAGCTGCCCCCACCCCCAAAATTTGCAATGTTCTGAGTTAGTAATCTGCTAGAATGTGTGGATGGTGACCTTGCAATACTCAGGTGGGTACCAGACCCCCAGGTCTCTTGTTTTCATGATTGTTTGTTTGTTTGTTTGTTTGTTTGTGTTTCTGGATCAACTAAAGGGTCCTTCCAATTCATTACACCTGGGTCAAGAAGCACAGAGTGGGGTAATTTTGTTGGCCAACAATCGTGCTAAGAAAGATTCAAACCCAGGACTGTATTTTGAGGATCCAAGAACCTCAGCCTCTGTTGAACAGTGCTTCCATGAATAATTCATCAGCGCTTACATTTGTGGATTGGATTCATGAATTGAAAGATTTAGTGAAGAAGTGAGTCCCGTGATATGTGGATTGTGATAGATGATTAGCCATTATTGTTGTTAAGAGAAAAATATCAGAAAAAGATTATGCCTCACTTTATGTTGTCATTACCATTTGAGCCCTGTACAAGGAAAACAATTGTACATCATGCTGAGCTAATGAAAGCTAAAACATACAATTCATGAGATATTTTTACACTGTTATGTTGTGGATAAAAGAAATCTTACGTATGGAATTTACTGAATGTTGCATTTTGATATGGCCATACAAACTTTTTTTTTCTTCTAGAAACATGAGAAGGGAGAATTTGTACCACTGAAGGAGCTTGGGCAGGAGGAAAGGAAACGTCCAGGAGGTAAAAAAAAAAAAAATCATTACATAGATTCCAATCCATGTGTACTAATGACAAACATCATGGGAGAAAGTTGATAATTGTCAATGTTGTCATTATCATATTCATGTACACTTGTCAATAAAGTGACAGTGAATGCTTTGCTGCAAGAAACAATGCACTCTTCAGTTACTGTAACTTACCTTGTTTTCTGCGATTAGTACTATTTCGGTGGCAAATAAGTGAGACAACGCTTGTTTATTCTTACTCTGTCTCAGAAAATAGTGTGACTGCTCATAAATTTTTAATTTGAGTGACATTTTGGTATGTGTCAAATCTGCATAACTAGCTATACATACACATCTCTTGTACATAGCCTCTTTGTAGCGGCGTGATGTTCCTGTGAGTTCAAATCAAAAACTGAAACACTGGAATTTTACTCATTGTTTATGACACCAACTGTTTCACCACCCCTACTCTCCCTGCTGCTTTGGTGGCCTGAAACATTTCATCTGGTATGCCACCCAATACAACAAACCCTGAAAATAACTGTTAAACATGGGAAAGATTTTCTCCACTGTCAAGTTTTGAGAACCTCACAGCAAATTGGGGAGACAATTTCAAAATTAAAGGGGAAATTCCCTTTACCTATACTATTGACCAAAACTCTCAGAGTGATATCGAAATAGAGCAATGAAATTTGATAAAGATTTGGCAAAATGCCTTTAAGTCAAACATTTGGAGTTTAATATGTTGTGGTGCACTAAAATTGGTCAAAAAAGTTGCCATGCAAAAAAGCCAAGAAATATTGATGCCTCACAGCTCCTTGTTGATTTGTCATAAAAGTATGAAGCTTTTGTAGCTAATAATTCAGCACTTTTCTCTGTATCATACCCATTGTTAAAGTGGTCAAACTCTTATAGTTGAGAACAATATGAAGAGAGGGATACAAGTTCTTTTAGTACTATGTTTGTTATGTGAAGATATTTGTGTAATGGTCTTATTTAGCTTTCTCACAGTACCCCCAGGTAGACAGAGTAATCCATATTTAAGGCACCATTACATAAATGTAACAGGTAATCTCATGATTTTGTTTTCAATTTGAAAGGTTGTATGAAAAAAGAAATCTTTTTAAGAAAATTGAAATCACATTAAAGCATGATATGCACAAATTTTCTGAAAAAAACCTCCCAACAATTCTGTTTTACTGACTGCCCTAAAAAGATGCCCATCCAGTCTGTTAGTGCACAGTGAGTGATGGGATTGATGAAGCTGCAGCTGTAGGAAAAGTGAAGAGAACATAAATCATGAAAGCATCGACCAGTCTTAAAGTTAGCTCACTTAACAAGTTCCATACATTATTCTCAAAGTCCCATAGACTTTGCACAAATTTTTTATCACATTTCTATAGGCATTGGTTTACCATCTGCGTGCTTTTCTATTCTGCTAGATCCTCCTTCTGTTGCCAGCCTCGCAGAACCGGAAAGTCCACCCAAGAAATGCCTACTATCTTAAACTGTTCACATGTGTGAGAATGGACTTGTCAAGAGGTGACTGTGTCGAGGTGATAAACTACCTGATGATAGGACTCCTGTCCAGGAGGAACTGGAACTTTGTGCTGTGTCTTGCTTTAAACCTATTGCCTCTAAAGATTTGTCTTTCTTCACAGTTAGGTAAGGGTAAGGCAACTGATTTTAACCTGAATATGGTTTTACTTTGTAGCAGTTCTCTGTCTTTCCATACTATTGCAACTCTCCTAGTAGTGTTGGCATTCGTTTTAGGCAGATGGATTGCAGACATGCATTTGTAATGTGCAGTCGATATTTCAGTAATCATGCCAATCAAATTGCAATCACAATTTTGTAAAGCTTATCAATCATTGCAACCTGTCAGTGCAGTCACTCAATACTTTACTATTGACTAGCTTTGTTTTTATGGTGTATCACATACCTTTGTCCTCTCTATGGCCAGGAAGGCAACTCATTCGTTTACATCAACCATTTCTTCCAATCTACGGGATATCTTGTAGTTTACGCAAAGACTGCAATCACTGCTGTACAGGATAATCCATAGAAGAAATAATGTGGATGATCTTATCATTTATAGATATTAATGAATAATTTAACAATAATGAATAATTTATAGATGTATTATTTCAATAATGATGATTGTCTTTCTGTACAGAGGCTATTTTTATGCCTCCGCAACGAAGTGGCCGGAGGCATTATGTTTTCGGGTCGTCCGTCCGTCCGTCCGTCCGTCCGTCCGTACGTCCGTACGTCCGTCCGTACGTCCGTACGTCCGTCCGTCCCGTTTTGTTTTTGTCGATATCTCAAGAACCGTGTGGTGGTTTTACATCAAACTTGGTATGAGGGTATATTCTTGGGGGATAATACTTTTTGTGCATTTTAGGGTCACAGGGTCAAAGGTCAAAGGTCACAGGTTATTTTGTGAAAAAAAATTTGAAATTTCATGTTTTTCTCCATATCTCGCAAATGGTTCAAGGTATCTTCATGGAACTTAGTATATATGCTTGTACCGATGGGCATTGATTATCTAGGGAAGTTGGGGGTCATGGGTCAAAGGTCAAGGGTCAAAGGTCAAGGTCAACTCCTCAAAATATCACTACTTTCCTTAAAATGCAATATGCCTGAAGGTTTTTTTTTTAAACTTGATGTATGGCATGTATTACCCAATATATATTTTTGCGGAAGTTTCTTGCCAAAAGGTCAAAGGTCAAAAGGTAAAAGGTCAAGTGAAAGTGCTAAATTGCACTTTTTCCTCCATATCCCGAAAGTAACTCAAGGTATCATCATGAAACTTACATATTTATGCATGTTCAACCTAACAGTGATTCTCTTTGGAACTGTGAGGTCAAAGGTCAAAGGCCATGTTTAGATAATGCTATTTTCCCATTTGATACTGAAATTATACTTTTTCTCAATACCTTGAAAATTACTCAATGCATTAACTTATAAAAGGGTCAAAAGTCAAGTAAAAATCATCAGTTCCCCAAATACCTGCACTCTGACATTTTAATCATTCAACCAATTGAACCTAGTTCTAGGAAAGTGAACATTCAGCACATTTGTGTCAAACCTGTCATTTTAATATTTTGCCAGTTGTGTGAAACTGTCATCACACATTGTCAAGACATTGTACTATGTACCTATTAGGAGAACCATGCATTATGGCGGAGGCATATCAGTAGCCGTAGCGATATATCTAGTTACTTTTCATTAGTGTTTTCTATTAAAGACCTAATAAAATGGTTTAGACATTTTTTTCTCAATGATGTAATAATATTAAATGTTAAATTCTAAGTAATTCTATGGTTGTGCGGGGTTTTTTACTGTTCTGAATTTTGTTCTATATTTGTTAACATAATGGATGCAATTTCCTCGGTTTCGGAAAACTGTCTATACTTTCGCCGCATGCGGCGCACTATCACTTCTAAATTGTGATGACGTCTAAGAACGGAGTCGTCGATATTGATTGTCCGACCAGCCTAGCCATAGCCAGCGAGCTATGCTAGCGCAGCGCAGCGACAGCCGGCCGGCGGCGGCTGGCTAGCGCTAGCTAGCGGGGGGAGCGAGCTAGCGAGCGCAAAGCAGGTGCTGCGCTGCACTATTGTCATTGGCTAAGCCTTTAGACAAAAGAATATTTAATGAATTGTATCGGATTTAATACTGCCAATAATACAGATTACAACTGTGATACGCTTGGATATCCATTATTTTCGGCAAACTCGTGAAATAGGCCACACCACTGCGTGTCTGTACTATTAAATAGTAATACTACGGCGACTCGCCTGTTTAAATACTCGTGAATTCAGCCCCAACGTGTGGCGTTCATCGGTAGGTAAGCACGACGGTGGGGCTGCCTTCCACAGTCAGATCAATACTCGTGAATGCGTCGAAAATGACTTCCTAATATGGCCCTCGATTAATTTACCGCCCAATTTAACCATAAATACAACCCTACCTAACCCTAAACCCTAGGAGGACCTACCCTTGCTTGCTATAAACGCACGGGTACGGTGCCCGCGCACTGCGGTGGGGCCTATTTCACGATAGAGCCCCACCACCACTGCGTGTCTGTACTAATACTACGGCGGCTCGCCTGCTTTATAGGCCTAGACCTACTCGTGAATTCAGCCCCACCATGGCGTTCATCGGTAGATAAGCACGGCGTTGGGGCTTCCTTCCACAGTATGATTTGTAGCATAAAACAAAAACTACTCGACCAAAATTGACGATCATTCTTAGTATCGTTTTTCTTAGAAAATGGCGCATCTAAATTACTGATAACAAATATTGCAGAAACTGACCATGTGAAACTGGTTAGGTCTTTTCTTTTTTTTTGAGCCACGACCCACCCTGTAAGTAATCCCCCTATTAAACGTTAGAGTGTAGCCTCTGTACTACTACCAAAGATTCTGCTACTACTACTTACTAGTCTACTAGACCTAGTAGTAACAGTACTACTACTAGTACTTGTAGACTATTACATGTACTACTAGTACTACTACTAGTAGACTACTATAACTACTAGTAGACTGCTACTAGATCTACTACTAGACTACTACTAGCATTAGTAGTTTAACTTGTTAGCGCCGGCCAACGGGCCAGGCCACAGCCGGGACGCTCCCGCTTGCTGCGGCCGGAGTAGCCGCTCACTTTGTGAGCGAGCTGGGTCTGTTCTTCTACTACTTACTAGACAAACAGTTACAACTTACAATGTCAATCATGTAGAATACAGTATATCCCTTCTAACGTTAAACTATATGGGGGTATACCAGACATACCACTCTGTATTTCCCAGGCGATCGTTTCCGTGAGGTCTATTCTCGGACTTGGTGCCATGTTCATACGCTCTTGCACTGGCAGCGGGGGAGATGCAGCCCCACGATAACGTTCTGCTGGTTCATTGGCTGCCTCTCCCTCCCCATATTCCACTTCAACTTCATGTGCCTCCTCTTCTTCTCCGCTATCGTCAGAGCTGCAGTCTTCATCATCATCATCATCATCATCATCATCATCAATGTCGAAGTTTACCCATATAGGGGAAGACATTATGCTCGAGGTACCAGGTATTTGTGCAAGCTAACTTAGTGATAACGTACGTGGTACTAATGCGTACATGTCGACAGTCAGTGGGTCGACCGGGAGCGCACATCCCGGTCGACCGTGTACGGGCGTGTACCAAGCTAGTAATCTGAGTGCTTGTGCTGAGCGGCGTCTGCTAACTGAGCACAACTCCGTGCTTATACGTCATCAATCGGTTCAGGGGTGTTGGTCACGTGACTATCTTTTTCGCAAAAGCTGCAACGAGGTCCTCCAAAAATGTGATATTTGGGGGAGTTTCTAGAAGCGATAAAAACCGGAACGACACTGACAACATATTTACATTGATAATCATGACATATATTTTACATTTCTTTTGCATATTAAAACATTTTGCAAGCATTTTATTAGGTCTTTAATAAGCAATATAATTATTAACAAATTTGTATTTCATAACTTTGCAAATATTTATATCATGTGACATCACATAATTCTCCAGAGGGCTCTGATTTACATTTTATATCGCCGACCAGTAATGTATAGTTTTATTCTCACAAGTGTCAATGATATCATTATGAAGTTAAGAGAGCACATTTGAGTGAACATGTATGAAATAGCCTGTATCACTGATGGCTTATAAACTGCAATTTTTATAAACTGTATCAGACATCTTAGCAGAGCAAGTTAAAGGGACTGTACAGTACTGGCTGAGGTGAGGATTCATGTTTTGAACATTCCTAAGTGAGGTAATGAGAAACCTCTTATGAAATATGAAAGGGCATGTAACTTTAAGAAGGATTCAACGTTTATTTGATGAAAACTGGTTTTCAAGTGGCCGAGATATCCAAAAAATCAAAGTGATAATAATAAAAGGCAACAGGCCACAACTTTATTAGGATCTCTTTGTTTCACCTTGTTTTTTGATATCAGCCATTTCAAAACTGATTTTCATCAAATAAACTTTTGATACCTCATAGAATTGCATGATCTTTGACATCTCATAGAGTGATCTTTGACATCTCATAGAGTGGATTTTGAATATCTTGCAAAACGTTAAATGCTAAATCCTCACCTTGACCAGAACTGTACACACCCTTTAATTTCTTTATTGCCCAAGTTTTTGACTGTCATCACTATTGACCAGTCAATAATTTCATTACCCACTCAAAAAAGTCAATGGCAAAATGGCAGGCACAGAAAGATAAAGCTGACATCAGAGGAAGTTGGATAGACTCTGTAAACATGCTATTGCAGCGTGCATAAACTATCGCACACTTGTGGCAAAAGAGTTCAGGCACTGACTTCATGCACTGTACTTGGCAAGTGATTGCACACTGGACAAGTCTTGACACAGTTAGCAAGAGATGGCTGAAGATACATTGTAGCCATGCCTCCAAGGATAAATTGCCCTAAATGTTTCTGTTTTCTCTCTTTGCAGGATGTGATTACTCGTACATTAATCGTCAATATTCTAAAGTCAGCTCTCAGTGTGTAATGTGGCTGATAAATGCTGATAAATATGATCTGGCTACTTGCAGGGGATATGACATTACCTTTGCTCTTTCGACTTGGGCAACACAATTCTAGTTCAGGCAATAAATGTTGTATCCCTCTCAAGATCAATCCATATCATATAATCACACAACCGACAGATATGGGTTAATTCCACCTCTGGGTAATATTTTTTTATTTTAGGCATAATGTGAAATGCAGTTGACTGCATCTGAATGCAGCTCTATCTAATATTCCTTTATTACTTTGACCTCTCATGCAATTGATTTTCATTCATTTTTTTATTTTTTTTTTGAGAGGGGGGTGGAACTTGACGCACATAAAGTATAAATTAGAATGATGTAAAGTATGTAAATGTAGAACATTTTCAGCTGAGTTATCTTCATAGAATATTACATCTTAGTAAAGCATTGTGAATATTCAAGGTAATGCTATATGTTTGATATGTGTGTCACTACATTCGTATGTATTGTATGTTTTTCGTGTATGTATCGCGTGTTCTGGAACAACAGATATTCCAAATTGAATACCTGTTTTCAAACGAAATTGAATTGTTGACATTCTGCAATGCTTTTATGAGTGAAAAAAAGGAACAACAAAATTCACCCGCGCAGACAACCGGCCATATTATGGTGTATGGCAAGCTTGTAAATATTCCAGTATATGCAGTGTAGCTATGGCTGAATTTGTACTGTCAATAACTTTGCTAAATGATATGCACTTGTGGATTGCTGCTTGGAACAGTGTGTCCTTGTATTGCTTTGTTTTGTTTTGTTTTTCTACAGTGGAAACCAAATACGGAGAGATCGATTGTAATGTAATGTAACAATATTTTGTTCTTAACTCTTTATGTGCCACGTTCGCACGTCCGGCTTAGTCGATGGCATGCCAACTTCGCATATTCTGCTCAACAAACAAAGCCGCCAAAACCGATCGATAAATCGCTAATCCCGCGGTACAATCAAAGCGTTTCTCGCGCTTTTGTTCCTCTCACATACGGCTTGCATTCTATGTGGTGATTGACTATCAAGCGGTGTTCCTGACTATAGATTTGCGTGTACATTCTAAGTTTCTGTCACTATTTTATGTGCAAAAGTCATGCCTTTACAGTAATGTAGCAACCGGTTATTCAAAAGAAAAATTTAAAATAGAATTGTTATACATTGTATAATTATAGAAGCAAAGTTTGACATTCCTCTTTAACTTTGCTCATTATTATGTCCAGCTTAACAGAACTTTGTAGAAGTTATTCAAATTGGAAAAACATAATTCTTTCTCAAAGCATGACTACCTTCGTGTCTCAGAATAACGTGGCACACAGGGGGTTTTCACCATGGCACATAAAGAGTTAATATCATTAAAGCAAAACAGTCCTTTGTTGTTGATTTCTTAATTTGATTACCATTGGAACAAAGTATACTGTACTACACAATTATCAAATGAAATTTCTGGTCTCAATAGTCTGTGGTGAATGCTAAAGTACTTTATGTAGGTGCAGTAGTGCTATCTTTTGAAAATTTGCGCTGCACTTTTAGAAATTGTAAAGGAATAATGTATGTCGTGGCATTTGAAGTACACGCGTATTGGTAAAATGGCTATTCTTTAGTTTGTGTCCATGGTTAGTGCAGCCTGTATCAGAATTCTGCTTGCATATTTCAGGAGTGGGCATAAGTATGGTAATTTCTGATGCTATTTTCAAACCACATACATGTATGTATTCCTAGTTGCATTATGTCTTCATTGATTTTACCAATAACTGAGTATCAGCAGTCAGTTGTCTGCATTAGAATATTAACAGTGGCGTTGATTTGAACAATGGAGTTCAGATATTCACTCTCATTTATCTTACTGTAGTGTACAATGTAAAATGGATTTGACACAAGCTACGTATAGCACAGTACTCTACCTATTCTTTGATCTTATGATGTGATATTTTGGAAATTTTGGTAGTTCTAGGATGTTATCAGGAGCTGTCGTTTGCTTATTGTCTATTCAGGGTTGCAGTACTGAAGCCTAGATCAAGTCAGGTTAATGGTAAGACAGCCTTTCAAGGTGAAGAGCTGTGTTTGTCAATCATGTCTGTGGTTATGACTAAGCTAGGACTCGGTAGAATTCACGCAATGAATGTAAAAGCCAACACATTCACGGCTGATTTAACGGTTTGGCTAAGTTATGGCCGTTATTCGCAATTAGATATTCACCATGGGATACAAAATGAGTGGTCGCTGGGATTTTTCAGTGGTTGATATGGACAGGTGGCTGCTAAGACAGGTTTGACTGTATAAAAACATGTAACCCATGGGTGTATTATATGTCATTTATTGAATATTCATACGCTGGGAAGCCATGTCAAATGGGGTGCTCTCTCGTTTTCGTTTGAGTACTGAAGATTACATATTAAAGATTGTTTAAACTTTTTCGCCTAGTTCAAAACACATGTATAGAAAGTGATAGCTTGTGGATCGGTTACAGGTCATCATTCTAAAGGTTCGTCATGACCAAAGTTCATTATTCCGAAGGCTCCTTATTTGGAAGGTTTGCCATTCCCAGGTTTCGTTATTCTGAAGACTCGTTAATCCGAAAATGAAACAGTGTTTGTTATTCTGAAGCTTAGTTTTTCCGGAGATTCGAAGATTCAAAAGTGAGTTAAAGTTTGTTGTTCCAAAGGTTTGTTAATCTGAAAATGAAATAAGGTTCATTCTGAAGGTTTATTAATCTAACAGAAAAGGAGAAAGGTTTGTTATTCTGAAGGTTCGTTAATCTGAAGATGATAAAAGGTATGTAATTCTGATGATCTGTCAGTGTACTCCTTTTTTTTCGTTTTTGGATTAACGAACCTTCATTATACAAATCTTCACAAACCTTCAGAATACTAATGCCACCGTGCTCGTAATAACAAGCCCTTTGTCATTTCCGAATTAACAAACATCTAGGAATATCATAATTTGTGTGTTTGGTGATAACAAACCTTCGGAAGAATGAACTTTATTTCATTTCGTATAAATGTATTGTAATAACACAAGTTCTCGTCATGAACAGGGCGTGACACAGAAAGCAAATGTCTATGCAGAGACGATCTGTCAATGCTTGTTTATCTATGTATTTTCATAAGCGAGTCACATTTTGTTATAACGGAGCACATGTCTTTGTTTTCCCCTTTGTCAATGGCGACCGGAAAATATTTCCATATAACAAAAATGTTGCTATAACCGTGTTCGTTTTAAGCGAGTTTTGTACAATGGACTTTAAAGGGGAAGTTAAGGCGATTTTCATTATTTCATGTCATGTGCAGAAGTTCATAAATTGACATGTTTACCCTTGTGGAATTAATTGTGGTTCTTGAGCAGAGAAACCAATATGCGTATCTACAAAAACCCAAAACAAATTACACTGAACAAGGTAGTAGTTTCACCATAAGAATGCATGAGTAGGGGTGCTCCCTAAAAAATGCTTGAGTCTCACATTTTCAGAAATGTAGCAATGCAATTCCATGACAATACCGCTTGCTTAAAAACAAGGTCACCTGTGTAGAATTTATGTGTGCTTTCTTCTTTTGTTCTGCTTCCTTGAGCCCCTACTCATGCATTCTTATGGTGGAGCTTCTATGTCATCATTCTTGTTCATTGTGATTTGTTATAAATTTTGCAAACATTTTTATACAGTTTGTATCTTATCCCAATTCACTATAAATTTTGAAACTTTGTACCCATAGTATAACTAATATATAGTTGTTTAAATGTAAATATCTGAAAATCAGCTGGAGTTCTCCTTTAATGACGATACTTTGGGGACCTGAATTTTCACTTCGTTCCAACTAAATTTCATTCATTCTGTGTTCGTTATGTAATGGGAGTGCACTGTAGTAACATGTGATGGTTAAATATTATTTGAATGAAGCCATTTGAATAAAAGTACCTCATTTCATCTTATTTTTGTTGTCCTTTTTAGGGGACTGCAATTTGACTTGTGTCATATTCGTATTCTAAATAGTGCACGCAGAAAGCTATTTGCTTGATTGCAGAAAAAAAACCCCAAAACATTGCTGTTGTCACTCTCTTTTAAACTGGTGTGTGTAAACTTTAAGAAATACCCATATCTTGTACTTTGAGCAGATCTGAGAAGAGTCAATAGAGTCTATGTCTGACATAATAAGACCAAGATGATCTTGCCTTTAAAGAAGGAAAGACAAAAATGAGATTGCACACTTAATATGGCACATGTCATATAATGTTGCATACCGTTACTGCATCTATTCATTCCAAATGTTCTGCTTGCTTGTCCTCCAGAAATGATTAAAAAAATTTTTTACCTACTCTGTAATTTTAGATATATTTCTTCTGTTAGATATGATTTTGTCTGACTTTCTTCCACTTAAATATTGCTATTTGTCATAAATGTACTAAGTAGGATTATTGGATTTGAGTAAGAATACGAGGTATGTGTATGTATACAGTATAAATGTTTGAATGTTTTACTGTCTTTGCAGCTGAAATGGTATGAATATATAGCTGTTTTACTGACGTCCGTAGCATTTGTCTCTGTTCATCAGATGTGTTTAGTATTTGCCATCTTTGAAAAAAGAAAAGAAAATTGGCTTGGAGTAGGCATGACAGCAATCATGTTTTAGGTTGTCCACTCATTTGACACAAAGTAAGTGTAACCTTAGTCAGCTTAGTACGAATGTAAATCGTAGAATGGGAAATTGTCATGTCATCTCCCTTTTATGCTTTTATATTGGTTGTGCTTGTGTTTTAGAAAGAAGGGTAGTGTGAATGACAACGTAACTTAATTATTGCAACAACTCTGTCATTACTCAAGATAAGCATCTGCACTTAATACAGCGAATCATAGATTTACAAGCTAAAGATGTTTGGATTGTACAATCTCTTTTTCATAAGATGGGAAAGAAAACTCTATTAAGAAAAATCAATGAATGCTCCTATTTTTGTGTTACTGTGAACGTGAGATTGCTTGTGTGTGTGTGTGTGTGTGTGTGTGTGTGTGTATTCTGTAAATTGACATTATGCTCATACTAAATAAATACTATACATGGGAATTTCCTTGAATGCAGACATACAAATTCTTGCCGGCTCTTGTACCGAACTAATTGTTCACTGGTTTCTTTGTGAACTATAATTTAGGCGCGTGTCCGTAAACTAGTACTGCATGCACAGGGGCGGATCCAGGAATTCTGTAATATTTCTGGTGGCACTTCCGGGTTTCATTTCATTTTTTTCTTTTTATTTCTTTTGTTTTTGACGAGAAATAAAGGGGGGGGGGGCGTGCGCCGGTTGCGCCCCCCTCTGGATCCGCCACTGATGCAGGTCTATAACTTACAGTACACATTTATTTTGAAATCGTTTATACATAGTATATTATTGTCCGACACACACGATCACAATAATATTGAAAAATGTACCTGTCATTAGAGATCATTAGAAATCGACTCTTTCTTGAAATGAAATTTGTAAGATCGCAACTGCTGATCTGTAATTTATTAGTTTTGCTGATCTGTCATTTAATGCTGATCTGTAATATAATAAATTTCATTACCAGAGGGAGACAAATTGAAGAAAATTCACATCTCCACCTTCACCCCTCTGATTAACCGTAATATTCTCTTGCTTTCATTAATGCCTTGTCCACCTTGGACTACATGTACTTGACAAAACAATGTCGGAAGTTCGGAGCGTGGATATTTATTCCTAGTTCATCGTATCACTGCCGGCAACCAGGGGTAGCCTGGTGGTAGTGTCGCTGCCCGGAAAGCAGTAGATGACAGGTTCGAGTCCCGTGGTTCCTTTTTCACGATTTTTTTTTAAAATATAAAATCACAGATCAGCAGTTGCGGTCTTAACAAATTTTATTTGCAGAGGGAGACAAATTGAAGAAAATTCACACCGTGACTGTTTCTTGTATATGTCTATTTTATACATACAACGTCTAAGTCACTTTTCGCTGTGTCTTAACACTAACCATTCTACTTCTATTGTCATGGACCATTGCTGCATGCTTATGTGCCAATTAATGATTTCATAGACAAATGATTGAAATCCTTATATCGTCGGACACACATAAAACGCCATCATCCACAACACATCAGTCCTGATGAATCATTAAATCAACCGTTTATAGACGAATTCATTTCTCGCCGCGTCTTTGACATAGACCACTTTGCTTTTGTTTCAGTCGTTGCGTGAAATCCTATGGCTAATTCATAAAAGTATAGATAAAGCAAACGATTTATGCCTTTTGTGCTGTTGAGCATCGTTAATTACGTCGAGGTCATATTCGAAGAATTTCACTATTTTTCCCGTATCTACGCAATGTATGAATGTATTTTCAAGAGACTAATAGTGCATTGTATTGTATGACCAGATAAAGTTTTGGGCCATGGGATCGAAGCTAAAAGGTGAAGTACAAATGCCAAAATGTCACTTTCTTTCTTTTTTTCTCGATTATAATGCATGCTCAAAGTACATTATTACCATGAAACTGGTAGGAATACATTGTCTTACATCTTAATGATTCTCTTGGAAAGTTTTGTCATCATGGGGTTAATGGTCAATATTTAATGCTCAATAATGTATTTCTTCATATTTCGGAAATGGCTCAATGTGTGCACTTAATTAAACTTGGTGTATATACGCGTTACCTCACAATGATTCTGTAGGGAAATATTTGGGTAGCTTGGTCGAACATCAAGTCAAGTATGCTAAGATTTTACGATTTCCTCCACATTTTTTGGGGAAAAAATGGTTCAAAGTATTGGCAGGACTATTGGTGTATGGTAATAGATAATGATTACTTTGAGAAAGTTGCGAGCCAACAGGTCGAAGGTCAGGGACTGAAGGTGAAAGGTGAAGTGTCAAAGATGAAGACTAAAATTGATGCTATATATCATCTTTAGAATTAATCGAGCATTTGGAGATGTAGCACACGTTTAATTAACTAAGATTTCTTCTGCTGGAAACGGTTACATGGTCATGACGTCAAATACCACAAAACTTGTATTTCTATTGTTCTTTATCAAGTTCAATCATGAAACTTGATAAAATACAGTGTGATATCTTCCTGAAACAACTTCGCCATCCACATGAACCTTGATCCAAGGAATGCATATAATAATGATTATAAACACTTTGAGAAAAATACATTGTCAACTTGGGGAAGTTTTGAGAATTAGGTACTTGCTAGAATAAAAGACAGATTTGAAATACAATTGAGTTTGGAACACCCGCAAAGCTCAAATTTCTTTTCTTATTTCTTTCGTGGTTTGCTGCACAATACCAATAGGTTGGTTGTTCAGAAATAGAGGATTTACGTATGTAAGTGTCCAAAATATAATTAGAATTCAAAACAGTTTCAAGATGTGCTTATGGTATGCTACATGGTACCATACCATGTATATGACCTGACAAAGTTGCTACGTACAAAATTGTGTTGTTGATTCTTATTTTAGACTGGTATTGTAGTAAATTAAGCTTGGTTTCCATCTTGAGCAATCATTGTTCTAAGCCTCATTAGCATATTAAGCTATTAAAAAAAAATCAGGCAATAGTTATTGTAACTTTCCGAGATTTTATACTAGAAATACAGCACCACTTTCCATATTCATATGGTGCAAGTGGGATTATTAAAAGTAAGGAATATAGTTAGAATAATGAATAGATTTTCATATGTACAAAAGTGAAGTAGATAGCACCATACACCATGTACGTATATGGCCTGGACAAGTTTTGTTTCTTGTAGTTGTTGTTGACTAATGTCTGAGATGGATACTTGTATTGAAGAATAGATAAGGCTTCGTTGCCACCTTGGTAGCCTGAGGCAATTACAATTTAGTAGTCTGATCAGCATTATCATCTCGTTAGCTTTATGTAGAATACGTTGTGCAGGAATTCAATTCTGACGCCAGTTTTTATTTGGGGGGGGGGGGATGGGTGGGGATGGGAGTGGGCATCCCCTATAAAGCAAACTAAAGGTCTTTCGTTGTTGAATGATTAAAAAATATCTATCCTGTAGCAAACAACTTCTCTCGTATGATTAAACACAAAAAAAAAAATCTATCCTGTAGCAATCAACTTCTTAAGGTCACGCGCACGGTATAGACCGATTCTGTGACGCGCTATGTGTATTTCTGGCATGGGCAGCGCCATTAACGAGGTGTCTCAGCCGACCCCCCCCCCCCCCTTCCTCTTCCCCACCCCTTCCGCGCGCGGAATGAAAAACTGATGCATGGTCGTTTTAGCCAATAGGCGTCTCGTACTGAGTGCGCGAACGCTTGCTTAGTGCGCGAACCTTTGTTACAAGTGCGTGATAAACATGTTGCCCGGGGGTGGGGGAGAGCAGGGGGTCGGCTGAGACACCCACTATGGCTGCGCCCAGTGCCATAAAACTATTAACCCGCTCTGCCACAAATTGTCTGCTGCCCTCAACGAACCCGAATCGGTCTATTTGGACTATAACAAATATGCAAATTAGCTCATTGTACAATAAAAACCGTTGTTAAATATGTATTCCTCTTCATAAAAAAACCCTTAAAAACCGTACTTATTTGTTTTCAGGCTTCCTGTATTAAACTTAAAAACATACATGTATTAACATACAACATATTACATATTCTACTTATTAGCTGAACATGCTCATTAGGCTAATAAAATTACTTCGTTTACTTCAAAATCCGTGTACAACAAATGGAACAACAAAAGACCTTGCACTTAACCACTTTTCCAGGTCATAATGCTCCTCGGTGTTATATCATGTACTACGCAAATTAGATCATTATGCTAATCGCAGAAGTTAAGACACTTGCATCATTTGAAATCGAAAAAAAAAAAACCATTGTGTTATAAATAGATTCCTCATTATAGAAAATATTTAAAAAGCTGTGTTTTCCTTGTCTTTAGGCTTCCTGTACTGAAATTAGCAATATCCAGGCTTCCTCGGTTAAGATTAACATATTATGCTAATTAGCTAATTAAGCTATTTAGGCTATTCAAAGGTAATTACCCAAGGTTGAGAAGGTTGCAACCAAACTTTTAATGCATTGCTAGTATCCATCTTAAATACGAATCTACAAAAAGAGCACAAAACAAAAGACTACTCGCCTATGGGGACAATCCCCCACTACAGTATCCTTATTTCTCACCCTGTGGAAAGAGTAAACCCCATACTGTTCCCCGTCTCGAACTGCAAACACCACCTTCCCGAATAACTACTCCCGAAAGCAATTACCATGTTAATGTGGCGATCCCCCCCAAGACGATAATTGTTCGGAAGTAGTTGTCCTGCTGGTAGCGGTTCTGACTACAATGTCGAAACGACTACGGATTTTTTTTTTTTTGTCTCTATCTCTGACTCTCTCTTTGAGAAAAAGCATCCAAGTTTACGATTCAATGAGGCACGAAGAAGCTTAGCCATTTAAATTGTACAGAAGTACATTTACAGGTAATATGCTTTTGGAAATCTGAAATAGAATAATAGACTCCCGGATCTTGCGCTCACCCGAGTATCGCAGGTTCTCCATCTAAGCATTCTTGTATACTTCTGCCCGAAAACATAGTAAAGTGTGTGCGCGTATGTGGGGGCGCGGGGGGGGGGGGGGGGGGATGGTGTTCAGTTGAATTTCCTATCACACCGACAAAAATACATGCAACTAGCAAGGTATGGAAAATGGAGCCTTATTTGACAAACTTCCCCCTAGAGATGCTACCTACCAAGTTTGGTGAAAATCCGTCCTGGAGTTTCCAAGAAGAAGACGAGGCACGACGGGCGCTGAATGATGGCAACTCAATGGAGCTGGTCACTCAGGCTTGTCGGGCAGAGTATATCAGTGGAAATATGTTCTATTTCCCAGTGATAGCAACGCCTGTCCAGAAAAATCGGGTATAGAAAAAACTGCAAATATCCTATCGATGACGGTTTTTAAACCACCAAATCTTCAATAGGTGAAGTCAAAAGTTTACTTCCCCCGGTAAGACAAACTTTACAAACGTCAGTTAGTCAACCAAAATGACATTTTCATTTTGTTCCATAATAGAGGGTCCTATAACCTGAGAGCTTTTGTGGCTTTTGAGTTGGGTGGTCATATATGCCGTGACCTTGCATCACAGAACCGACAATAAATCACCGCGGACATGGATTTGAAGTTATGAATAGATTCTGAAAAAGCAGACTCTATAAAGTTTTAAAATGATACATACTTCAGTTTTAATGGACTTTTTAAATCTATCTATATGATTGAAGCAGAGTACACACTCTGGAAAAGAGTTTACTGAGAAAACAGAATCAAAACTTTAGGATCTCTTCAAGTGCTTATTCTACCACTACGCAGTGAAGGGAAGAACAAAAAAGGAAGTAAAACTTCAAATTAACCACAATGAAGGAATTATCAGATTAAGGTGAAATTGTGTGGCTCCACTCTATAAGCACATTCATGACTTAAACGAACTTTCACTGCAGTAGCAACATAACTTCAACAGTTACTAGAGTTGAAATGGAAGGGTGCTTACATGCGTATAGAAAAGGAATTTTCAAGAAACGAGGCCTAGCGGTTAGACTTACCTTATCATGGTAATCAGCTCGGTGTTGGCTTTGAACCCAAAGATGTACACCGGTACCATCGCACAGGAAAGATGAAAAAACACACCAACAGTGACAACTGACAGGGAAAACGCAAAACAGCGCCATCGACCAAACATCGTGAAACTTGCTTCGTACAAGAAATGCTGAGACATCCTAGGAAACAGAAGGAAGCTGAAAGGTTCCGGAGTATCCATCGTGGAGGACTTGATCTGGCAAAATCAGATCCTTCTTCAAAAAACACGTGAAACGAAGGAAGTCTCGTCAGCATGGTCTTCAGATGGCAGGATCATTGCTCTTCTACCTGCAAGTGGGGGGAAAACTGTCAAAAGGGTGATAAGAAGCGACCACGACCTTGACAACATTTAGGTACAGCACAGCAATGTATTGATACTTAAAATGCAAGAAATTATTACCTGTACTGCCTTACATCATGGTATCTTTATCTGTTTAATTTATAATCCTGACTACCTCCATGCTACATATATTGTAATTTTATACTTTTTTGTATGTTTTTTGTATGTAAGGTCGTCTCCTGTTCGGGGCCAGATCATATGCTTCCCCGAGTAGTCAAGGAATGTATCCATTATTTTGCTACACCTTTGTGTGATATTTTCTATGCATCATTTAGCTGTGGTATTGTTCCAGAAAAATTGAAGATTGCAAAAATTATTCCATTATCAAAAAAGGGTAAGCCTGAGTATATTTCAAATTACAGACCTGTTGCAATTATTTCAGTTTTTGTAAGCTGTTAAAAAAAGCTATGTATAAGAGGCTTTATGCCTCTCTGATGAAGAACAATTTTTACTTTCTGGACAGTTTGGATTTCGGAAAACTTATTCCAACTCATTGATTATTATTTATTTCACTGATCATATTTTACAGGAATTTGAAAAAGGTAACCTTTGTTGTGGAATTTGTATGGATCTGTCTAAAGCATTCGACACCATCGACCACCACCTCTTATTAAAAATTACATTTACATGGTCTAAGAGAAGTAGCATTACAATGGTTTCAACGTTATCTACAGAACCGGAAGTAGTATGCTGTAGTTGCCGGTATTGAATCTGAATGTCTCAGTGTGAGCATTAGTGTACCACAAGACTCAGTTCTAGGGCCTTTATTATTCTTGATATATGTGAATGATATTGTGAATTCTTCAAAGACTTTGAAATTTTCAATACTGTTGCGCTTTTCTCTCACAAAGATATATCCTCATAAATTTCCACAACGAATAATGAACTTGAAATAATAAGTGAATGGTATAGGAGTAATAAACTGTTTTTAGATTTTAGTAAAGCAAAACATATGTTAGTCCATCCAAGAGGTAAAAAATTCTTGTCTCACACCCAAAATGTTATGATTGGTAATATTTCCATTGAGAGAACTGAGTTGATATCTTTTCTAGGAATACTCATTCATGAATCCCTTGACTGGAAATATCATGTTGCAAACATTTGTTATAAATTGTAATTGTGTTTTATCCAAATTAAAAAAGTGTATTACCGTCTAATATCTTGGTAAATATTCATAATGCAATAATTTTACCTCATCTTAATTATTGCAATGAAGTATGGGGAACGCATACAGTGTACACATTGACAGATTATACATGCTTAAAAAACGAGCTTTACGTATAATAAGCAATTGTCAATTTATTTGTCCAAATTCACCACTCTTTGTGCAATTTCGGATGTTTCCAATTTTTGATTTGATCAAAGTGAATGTTTTGTTGTTTATGTTTAAATGTCATCAAATTATGTTGCCCGATGTATTCAGCAATATGTTCCAGATAAAATTTTCATTCCACTCATATCCCAATCGGGACCGCTACAATTTTCGTAAAACTTTGACTTATTCAACTCTAAGATTGCAATCCATACGTTTTACAGGTGTCAAGGAATGGAATTGTATTGATGGTGACCTTAAATCTAGCTCTATATTTTCTAAGTTTAAAGTTCTATGTAAACAGAGTTTATTTAGACAGATGTTATCCATGACTGAGTAGACTTCCTTTCTTCCTCTACCTTTCTTTCTCTCATCTCTTATTCTTCTGTACACTTAGGGTGGATGTGTGAGTGTGTGTGTATGACTGTGTCTGCCAGCATATTAAGCTAAGGTATATTTTTGTGTTTGATAATAGAAGATCTAAGTATACACATATGTGTTATTTCAATTTGGATTAATCTTCTGTATGTATTGGTCCATGTCACAAGAAGCGTTGTTGATTGTATGTATTTTACCTTTTATGTTTGAGGGCTCTAGCCACAAGCACATACAAATTGTAACTGCTTCTTAGGAGTCCTGGCATGTATTTGTTTCTTTGTAATGACCTGTAATTTGTATATTGTTTCATATTTTGCAAAAACAAATAGATGAATGTATGATTTAAAAAAAAATGTTCTAGTAAAAAGAACAAAAGAGCAATTTCCCATTCGTTTTATCATCCCAAACTTACGAATAACGTAGATGAATTGCTCTTTTAGGAAATATGAAAAAAAAAATCGAATTGACTGGGTTGACCAATTTCATGTATTTTGAGTCCTTACATAAAATCAGAGTGTGTGACTTTATGTTGGATTTTTTTTTTGTGCACGATCACACACACACACACATACACACACAAACATATATATATATATATATATATATATATATATGTGTATATATATATATATATACAGTGTATCATATATATATATATATATATATATATATATATATATATATATATTTCACTCATTGGCGCTACAAAGAAATGTAACCCTTGACTATCTTTTCTTCTATTTTTTTTTTTGCCCTTCAAGTATAGGCTAATTTGACTCAAATTTTTGGCGTCCCATGCCTTTGTCTTGAATGAGGTTGTTATTACTCTGTATGCTCAATACATAGGCGCACGTTTTAGCGGAAGTGTAGCCTTATTTCAAAAGGATTGTAGGACGAGGTGAACTATATTGCGAGGGCACTAAAGTAGTGACCTCTCAGAACAAAAATTCATGTCTCATTAAAGCAGTGTGCAGTTGTATTGTAAATTTTATCAAGTTAAAACAAAATGAAACATGTCACGTAATGATGGTCATCACAAACCCCGTCATATATGAACCATCTCATATTTATTGATGTTAAAACAATAATGAATACTCAGTATATTGTTTGTCTTATAAGGTATGTTTTGTGCTCTATAATTATGTTTGCCTATGTGTACTATAATATATGCAAATATGTGTCTTTGGATAGATAATGGTTGCTGGTATAACGATGCGCTTCGGATAAATGAATTAATATACACAAGAAATAGAGAGTAAGAATGAGAGAGAGAGAGAGAGAGAGAGAGAGAGACAGACAGACAGACAGACAGACGGAGAGAGATAGATCAAGACAGGGGGAGAGAGAGAGGGAGGGAGAGAGAGGTGAATTTTCGTCTCAAGCGCTGCCTACGCAGGGATCAGCTTGGAAAATCATTAGAGCTTGTCATGCATATATCCAATGCATCCATCTAACCGCGATATGAACGCAGCGTGCCTCGGGGGAAAGCAGTTCATAGTACACTGTAAATGGACGGGGCGGGTCATATCAGTTCACACACGCTTGCAAAAAACCTAATGCAGCGCACAAAGGCGCGGTCGCAGTAAATGCTTTGCAGTGTCCCATCTCCACCCACTATCCAATTCCGCCCCTCCTCTGTCTCTCTCTATCTCTCAGGAATCACAATTCTTTTTTTTAACCACCATCTGTCTCTTGGGACCATCGCTAATCAATTACTTGGACTATTACCCATTTTTAAATTAAAGTTTACACTTAGTCTCTTTTCTTTCATAACGAATCCGTCAAAGCAAGCAAATATCCAGGGGCATTCGCGATTCTGCATGGTTTGGTGCGTAGGATGAAGTTGAACTTTGACCTTCTTTATTCACACAAAGCGAACTGCTTTTCGTATCATCTCAATAGGGCACGTCTCTACATAACTGAATTTGTGATTCAGGACATGGCCAGTTGATTTCTGACCCACGTATTCAGACACTTTAATAGATTTTCCAATCAGTTGCCAACACTGTAATTCAGGAAATTGATCCGGAACACCAGATCTCTGTGATCTTCAGGGGAGAGAGAGAGAGAGAGAGAGAGAGAGAGAGAGAGAGACATGGCAGTAATAAAAAACAACGTCAGGGTTGATGTATTTAAATTTTCCGCTTCATGAAATCAATGTGTTGATTTTGGTTTTTTGTATTAGATATGCGATGCTCTCTACCTAAATGATATAACACGCACAAACGTGCACACATGCATATAATTATATCTCATTGTACAACACGTGCGTTTCTATTATTCCTATATAATGTCCTAGTACACCAGTGTGTATGATACAGCTAAACATCCTATAAGACCAACTAGGCTCCGTAAGCGCAGACGCGGCCACAGTCAAAAATTTCAG
Organism: Diadema antillarum; assembly: GCF_040938485.1. Taxonomy (NCBI): domain Eukaryota; kingdom Metazoa; phylum Echinodermata; class Echinoidea; order Diadematoida; family Diadematidae; genus Diadema; species Diadema antillarum. The sequence continues at coordinate 595,437 of NW_027271850.1, read as the reverse complement.
AACGGGTATTGTCATTAAACTATCTAATTAGGCTCGCTGGCGTTGTTACGTTCGTACTCATGAAGCTCAGAGGTTATCTGCAGAATCAACCACTGTTCATTTTACATTAAGAAATCAAATACTACTTATGGGTGCTCCTAAATCAACAATACATAGCAGAGCCAGAGAGAATGAAGCCTCTATTTTCCATACTCTAGGAGTGCGTCCAGTGATATATATATATATATATATATATATATATATATATGAAACAGAAATCAACAAGCTCGTGCTGTCAATACCAGCAATGTATTTTTACACAAAAATTTTCGGACGACCTTGCCCTTTATCAGCTGCTCTTGATAAAAAGAAATCAAGAACACTTGATAAACGAGTCGCCCGAAAATGTGTATGTCAAAATAAATTGTTGGTATTGACAGCATGAACTTGAGTTCTGTTCTATTTTTTTATATTATTGCACCAACACGTGAACTACTAACTCAATATATCTCTATATATCTACATATATTTATACGTATATATATATATATATATAGATATATATTATATATACATGTATATAACGAAGAATCAAGAAATAAACTAGTAATGCATTATTTCGCCAATTAGAATGAGTTTATTGTTCCCCCGTCGAGACTCCTGAAGAAGGTGGAGGCCACCGAAAACTTGAGTACAATAAACTCATTCTTATTGGCGAAATTATGCATTACTAGTTTATTTCTTGATTCTTCATTATATTGGAGCCAAAACGTGAATTCGCAACATATATATATAAATATATATATATATATATATATATATATATATGTGTGTTTATATATATGCGTGCGTTTATTGTTATTATTTGTTATCCTTTGTTTTGGTTACACTGAGACTACGCGCGCTGGTGGGATATTGACATATCACTGTGAAAATCCATTGGCACCTTCATTGTATCATGTTAACTTCATTGCCTTTATGACGTTTCTATTATTGCTATTATTGTCTCATGATCTTTTTGTGCAGCGCGCGCAATGCCTAGTGTGACGTCTTATCTATTATGACGTGTAGTATGACACTCATAAGCGCACAACATGCGTTTGTTGTTATTATCTATTATTTTTTTGTTTTGGTTACACTTATTGCGCGCGCTAGCAGGGTAGTAACACCTCACTCTTAATAATCATTGTGAATATTCGCACTGTCATCCCTGAAGAAGAGGAAGGTTCCTCGAAAATTCGGATTATTCAATTAAATCAAGATTGGCTATCAATGCATTCCCTTGCATTCCTCTGTTGTGACTTTATTATTGCTTATTTCTAGTACTGCCAATACGCGGAACAACTACAATATATATATATATATATATATATATATATATATATATGAGATTAAAACCTAAAATGGCATTATAACGCTTTATCCTGGCGAGGAAAGCGCATATATATATCAATGACGCCTTGTCAGTGGTCTAATTTTTTTGAGGATATTTGCGATGATGAATTCTATATTAGAAATCCGTCGACTTGTTCTATTCATTTGTGAGACGAATCATAGGAAAATGAAACTATCACTAGCTCTGTCACTCGTAATGAGTCTTTCTATGAAGGCAAAGTTGTAAGATTGACAAAGTAAACAAATAAGTCGTGCAAAATGAAAGATTATTCTTTATTTCAGAGCGAATGCAATATTTACAAAATTATTAACAACAGATATTTACATCATTGCTGACTAACAGGCAGGTAATGGGGCCCGAAACATTTCCAAAACATATTGGATGAAAACTTCATAGGCTACTGCTCTTGATACAGCAACCTGGCCTTTTATCTATTAGTAGCAATGTCGCCTTGAATGATAAAAGTTTTCATCTCCTTCATAATTATTTCAAGTGTAGTCCGTGTATCGTTGCTAGATTTTAGTTGTGTCGTAGCTCATTTACCAGTCTGTTTTAGTTCAAGAGAATGTTTGATGCTGTTGTCGCAGATTCCACAATCCCCACCAGAGTCATCGGTTGCTGCTTCTGCCGCCGTCGAGCTGGTTGTAGAAATGCACAAGCAGGATTTGAGTTGTTTACCATTTTTCACTTGCCAGTTGCGCTTGTTTCTGTTAATGATAAAGGACAAAAGGCGGAGAAAGAGAGAGCAAAAGAAACGATTTAGGGAGGCTCTGTCTGCAAAAGTCTGCTGATGCTCTGCTCATAGAATTACCTAAAAATAAAGCATTAGCCACCTGATATTTTGCAATGTTTCGACCAATACCTGATACTATAGTATATCTTAACGTTTTACGTTCAGATTGAGCAAAAGTCACAACAATGATTAAAGACAAGTCACGTTTACTCATGTTCATAATCATTACAATAAGCTTCAAAGAACTGGCTATTCAAATGAATTGAAAATAGGCCACAAAAGAAAAAAAACAGTGGAATTTAGATGGTATTAGCCATTATGTTGTGTTACATCCGAATTTCAATCATTTCTTCTCTAAATGTTCTTACAAAGGGCAATATATGTATTGGATTGAGGAAACAAAATGTAAAATAACAAAAATACTACCGCGTTGAAATTCAAATACGCTGTAAACATTGAGAACAGGTCAATGTGAAGAAGCGAGAGGAATACGGGTTTTTTTTTTCTTGTAAAGTACGCTGTAGGTTGCTATCAAATATTTGCTGATATGTATTGACACCAAGAACAATATTTGGAATAGTGTAAGTCAGCACTGAGCTCTTCGTATTAGTATTGTTCGTGAAATATGTCTCCTTAGTGATAAACACGTTATCTTTTTTGTTGAAAGCAGGAGTACAGACTGTATAATACTATACTCAATGATGACGACACTTGCTTGGTTTTAGCTAAGTACCCACAGGAGAGGAAGTGACAGTGCACCTGCCGCTCTACTTATCTCTTGATAGTAATCTCTTCTGATGTCGATTTGCATCAAGACATACGTCAGTATTCTAACCAACACTAAAATGTGAGTGTGTCTGGGTGTGTTGTGTGATTGAGTATGGGTACATGTGTTTAATGATACAAGTTGGCATGTGTGTGCGTGTGTCTTGTGATGTATTGTATACAGAAAATGTAACTCAAGGGGAAAGATAACATAACAATAGTAGTGATTTTGTGCATAATTGAATTAGCATGTATTATCAGGTGCATCGGCCTATCACAGTTATGGCTAGAGAAGTTAAATTGGACTTAAAAGGACACGTTTCTTAAACATCTTTGCCAGGTTGTTTGTATGTCATTTTATCTGTTTATTGCCGCATTCCTGCTTGTCATCCTTTCAGACTATGTATTATGCACAATTAAAAGCAACAGGCTGAGAGGTTACTTTCAGCAGGTTAAGGAGAATCACAGTCAACCTCGCATGACTCGGCGTCAGATTAACTGAATACAGTATATTTATCTCAATGCATAATAAATTTTCCTCTTTCCTTATGTATTTCCTCTTTCTTTTGTATGCATTTCCTCTTTCCTTATGTATTTCCTCTTATAAACATGCTTTAGGTCAGATAAAGTACTCAAAGCTCAGTTGTTCCCAGTCCCATCTTTACTTGTTGTTTGTCCTTAAACATTACTCGTTGCATAATTCCATACATAGATCAGCCATACCTCGACAACCAAATGCTAAGATAAAACATATGTGGGTGCCAAAGATAGCGTCATGATTATATTTTCTTTTAAACTTAACCGGAAGTACTGCGCTATCAAAATGACTTTATGTCCAACACAATACACCAAATAAAGGAAATATAACCTTACATCAACATAATGTATTCAAAGCACTGGAAGAGGGAGCCTTAATTCCTCCCTCCTCTTGATACATTAAAGTACGTGTGACGAGCACTTGTACATGTAATATACTACAAACGCGTATCGTATAGGGCCCAAGCACAGACGCAGTTAGCACGCATATCCTGCCATTCTTACATTCGTTTCTTCTTCTTCTTTCTTTAGATGACAAACTTTCGCCAGAAAAAAAAAATACATTAAGGAAGACTGTCCACATTTATCCCTTTTAATATGATATATTCTTATCACACACCTATAACAAACACGCACACATTTGGCATTACACAGCATTTCACACAATGATTCAAAAGTCCAACGTCAAATAAGTCCAGCGGTATCGACATGTACAGAAGGCGAAGATTATTTGTGTCCAACCATTCTCTTACGGTTTAAGATAAGAACGTGCATTGCTCTAGCATCGAGTAATCACATGCGGGATGAATCTATCATGTGTAACTATTGAAGATACTACGCAAAGCAATAGATCTATATAAACACGAAAATGTGTGTGTGTACAGTATGTGGATTTGAGGTTGCATTTATACACTTTTGTACACTTGCATACTAATTTTGTATGTTATTTGTTACAAATATAATCCTGTCGTGTAATAAACCAAAGAGAAACAGTATCTGACCTTGGGACGGAGTCAGCAAAAATGCACTTACCTTTCTTTGGTCTTTTCCTCTTCACTTCGTTGGCGACAGGAGATGTCATGGTCTGCGCAGCCCACAGTTCTGGGTCGCTACCAGGCGGAATTCCCGGCGTCGGCACGGACTGTTGCTGCGTCGTTCTGTCGTCTGCTCCCGTTGCCATGTCGACACTGCATTAACGATGTTCAACGAGTCTTTATAAATCCAACTGATGTCAAAGGTCACAAACGGCTGATATATTAAAATTGAAAGGACCCCCAATCTATTTATTAACATATCGGCGGTGTTAACAGGACTCGTGATAGGCCCCCTGCAAAGTCACCATGTGTTGAAGAGTCCTTCTTGCAGTAAACATGATTTGCCCTGGATTTAGTGTTCAGTCGTTACGTTACATATGAATATCATTTGCATATATTCTTTCTTTTCGATTTGATTTTCAGTCACTACCCCATAATGAACGAATTGAATAACACTGGCATGTGAGTTTGTCATATACCAGAGAGATGAACACGCCCTAGCCTAGAAATTAACGAACCATAGAATTATTCAGGGACAATGAAAATGTAGGTATACAGTATTTGTTCAATAATATTCGTGCCGTACCAACGGACGGACGTTTCAGCACTTCTTCTTCACTATAAGATGCTACAACAAGGTGCACAGGGAAACTGAAATTACTCACCCAATGTTCGGATTGCTTCCCGTAAAGTATAGTAGCGTCAACAATGAAGTACTGGCGCAGCACTGGCGTATCGCTGTTCTGTCACTGGAGGCTCGGCGGCGGTATTGGTGTCATGGGAGGGGCGTTGCTGCAGACGTGCAGTATTGGGCCCGTTTGCTGCCACGTCGCAAAGCTCTAACTGAGAAACAAAGCATATCACGAATCAATGATGTTGTATACCCTCCCTCTCTCGTGTTTTTTTTTGCGTGCCCCTTCTTTGTCTCTCCTTTTTTTTTCTTTTTACCTATACCAACCATGTAGATTCGTATGCTTGGAAACTAAAGACTGGCGCCTAGTACATGCAGGATTTGTAAATGATATTTCGCAGTTTTCATGTTTGCCTCGTCACGGTCCCAGACACTTGCGATAGCGTTGTTATTTTGAACTTTAGTGGGCGGAGAGGTCAAGTGATTGTGGTGTCAATGTATGAAAATTTACACTAAAATATTGATAGTGATTTGATTTAGTTGATGAATATTAAGATGAGGGTAACTTGGCTTACATGACCAAATATGGTAAAAGAATGTTTCGTCGTCGTATTACGCTCTCCTTCTAGTCGTGATGTAGTCTCTTTTCAGTACAAAAATATAATCGAGCTATATGAAAATCTCTTGGACGCATTATTTTGTATGTGGTAGCATCGGCTTGGTATCACCATGATTCGAAAGAGCGCCATAGCTGAAGTCTAGAGAGTTGTCGTTAAGGGGTATGTTGGAGTACCTGTTACGACATTTTTGTTTCCTCTGTTATGTGGGAATCCCATATCTGTTTACAACATGCCATTGCATTGAGTCATAAGACCCCAATTCTGTTTGGCTGTGTGCAATCTTTTTTCTTGTTATCGATTTCCCCACAAATAGAAGTTAAGATCAATGCACCAACAACATCATGAGAACATAACAACATATGCGGACACGTAGGCCTATACACATAATATACACTCGCAGAAACACAAGTATACACACAAAAAAACCTTTGCTTTAGCATTTTTATCCACGACCCCCTTTAAATCTTTATGGTTTGAACTCGGAAGCTGGAAATACTTGATTTGCTCAAAGGGGAAAAAATGATAATGAGAAACACCCACACAAATTAGACAAGAAATTATGTTTCTCTACTTTTCAAAAATAGAATAAGTCAAAGAGTTGACATGTCAGTGGATTACAGAGCAGAAAAATCAAAATCATATGAAAATCATATGAAAGTAATTGATTTAAATGATTTAGTTTTCCGAACGAAAATGTAAGACTGCACTCTATCGCTTGATGCATGACACCAAGGATCAAACATTCGTTATCAAACCATTGTTAATACTAGCTATATGCGTTATCTATATAAAAAAGTAAAAGTACATGCAGAAGACAAGTCTAACATCAAAATCTGCACCAAGGGTGTTTGTACATACGAAAGTCGTCTTTTGCTAACCGAAACTGCGACTATTGCAGTAAAACCTGTTGGAAAAGAAAAATATACTTCATCATTTGTTTGTACAGGGTTTTTACTTACAATGAGCTTTACATCCCTTTCCTCATTAAAAGCACTGCAATGATTTGTCTTCCAAAATGAATAACACTTACAACTTCATAAATTTTATATCATTTTTATCAAATTTCTCAGTATGACATTAGAATTCAAAATTATGATAACGCATTGGTTGTTTTCCAACGATTTGAAGGCGACCCCTGAGCCTAACAGTAGCAAATGTAGATATGCGCTGGGAGAAATTAGATCTCATCTCTCTCTCTCGCTCTCTCTCTCTCTCTCTCTCTCTCTCTCTCTCTCTCTCTCTCTATCTATCTATCTATCTCCTGTTTCTCTTTCTCCCAAAGCATATTCTTACATCCAAGGTATGAGTTCATCATTTTGTACAATATTGGCAAAACTATCAAAATAGTCGTCAATAATTAAACAAGAAATCGCCATCTAGGAGACAGGTGAAAAATTTTCGGCATGGGTGATCAAACGAAGACATGCACTCATCAGCCGAAGGTCGCAGCTTTGGACTAGGGCAAAGACTTTAAGGTTTTGTATAATTTTTGGTTGGTGTGTATGAAGATATAAAAGATAACTTTCTTGTAATAGATAAGATACAATAGTCTTGGTTCTACGAAGGAAAAACAAAATAAAGTGAAGGTATTAGGCTTTAAGACTGATGGATCTACCAATAAAAAACAAAAGTAACACGGACACAACGGGCGAAGGGAGCCTTTTGGTAGTAGTTTTGTGGAGTATGATTTGTTGTAATTCTTGTATGATAACTTTTTTTTTTCAGAAGCAGTAATAAGGGAGAAGTAGGGACTCTCTCATTAACAGTCATATGGAATTGTTGATATTCATTTCTGGTCTGATTGTTGAACGCAGCATGTAAAAAACCGTCAGCTTGATGCATGACACCAACAATCAAAAATTGATTAAACCAGTTTAAAAACAAAACTGTATGTACTGTCTCTTTCAAAACATAAAGAGACAAATCTACAATTTTATCTGCACCAAGTAATGTTTGCTCACAGAGACAGCTTTAAACAACCGGAAATCACAACTCTTGCAGTAAAGCATGTAGGAAGTGGGAATTATTCTTTGCCATTTGTTTCTACAGGCTAATGACTTACAATGAGCTTCACAACCACTTCTTCATTGCAGAAGTGACATTAATTTAGCTTCCAAAGTGGAATACTTAAAGAACTTCATTCATCATAAATTGGTGTTTTACAAACTGTTAGTTTGACATCAGCATACAAAATTATGTTAACGCATTGGGTTTTTTTTTCGGAGATTTCAAGGCGGCCCCTGAGAATGTAACCTCGTAGCAGTGGTGACATGTGCTGGGAGAAAATTGACCTCTGATTTTTTTTTCTCTTTCTCTCTCTCTCTTTCTCTTTCTCTCTATTTCTTTCTCCCAAAGCACAAGTCTAATATTCATGGTGAGACTTCGTCAGTTTGTATAATATTGGTAGTCTAAGAGATATTAGAACGATAGTCAAAAGAAAAAAAAAAATCTTCGAGAACACAGGTGAAAATTAATCGGCAAGAATGATCAGAAATAGACATGCATTCATCGACAGTAGGTCGCTATGTACCAGTGAGTCTTGATATGTGCAAATGTTAACGGTTGTGCATAGATCTTGTTGGTGGTAGGAAGGAAGATAAGTTACTTGTGAAAGACAAGGTATATCAGTGTAAGTCACAGCTCATCATCGTTTGCTCATCTTGTTTCTGAGAAGGAAAAGGAAAACATCGCGAGTGGATGATGAATATGTCTAATTGATATATGGTGAATATATCAATCAAAAAAATACATGTACTGAACATGATTTTTAACAAAAATAAGCATAATGAGTTAATGCAGCTCTCGTCTCATGATCATATTTATTGTAAAGGCAGAACCTCCTCGTTAACCTTCTCAACAAAAGAGAAACAAGAAAAAACATGTCAAAATTCAGGATTAGATACGAGTAAAAAGACCCTTATCATAAGATATTCCTTTCTTCTTTCGCTATCCTACTTTTCAGTTGTATTTATTGATTGATACGTCATCACAAGCTTTTACAGAAACAGTAACCTGCAAACTGGTAGGAGTGAAACATGAAACATAACGAATCGCTTCCGAAATTGATCGGTATAATAGACGTTTGCTCGACAGAAGCATAATAGTGTTTACTGTAATTATTTCTGGAAATTCAATTATACGTTAATGGCTGCGTCCTAAGAACTTATCATTTGCCTGGGCTGCTGTCTTTCTTGTTGTTATCTGTGTTTAAACTGAAAATGCTAGCATTAGTCTCACAAACTGTAACAATGAAATAGACGTTCTAAAAGAGACATTCCGGAGAAACTAACACAGACAGAACAGAATGAGGGAATTGATCGGATTAACGAGCCTTCAGAATTCAAATGATCCCTTGAACGTTCAACATTGTGTATAATTTTTTTTTTTTTTCTGGGTAACGATCTGAAGGCGACCCCTGAAAGTTTAACCATAGTATGTGGTGACACATGCTACGCGGAAATCGACCTCTATCTCTTGCAGTGTAAGTTGTATGTCGTCCTAAGCATCAGTCTAATGTCAACAGTGTGACGTTGCCATTTTTTACAGTATTGGAAGATACTCAAACGATAGCAAACACAAACAAACCAATCTATCTTCCAGAACACAGGTGACACTCATCCACAGAAGACCGCTGTGTACTAATGAGTGTTGATAGCCATGAACACAGACCACGATTCTGTAGTCTTTCGCTTGTGTGTAGGAAGGCGGGATAGGTTCCTTTTAAGAGGCAAGGCATAATAGTCTCACCCAAAGCAAAAAAAAAAAAGCAGAAAATAAGCGAGTTGTCAAATATTTATGAATTTATCAGTAAGAAAAAAAAGTAGAAAAGATGATGAATTTTAATCAATTTCATTCGAAGACAAAACCTTCATAATTATTGTAAAGAGAGAAGTAAAGAAAAACATAACACAATCAATGGTCAAACACCAGTAAGAAGACATATAATACAAGATGTCCCTATTTTCTTTTCCTTAGATTATTTTTTGTGGTATTCATTGATTGTTACGTCATGACACACCTTATCAAAGTAGGACTGTTAAAAAATTGAAGAAGTTAAACTTGTAAACATAGCAAATTACTTTCGATTGATATTGATGAGTGTAATTGATATATGTAATAACATTGAAACATTATGGCTACATCCTTTAAACCCGATGCTAGTCCTCTTTCATTTTGCCTAAGTCTGAATAAATATGATAAATAGAGGAGGTATTCATTGAGGCACAGTCCTTGTCAATCCCATGAAATGATATTCATTTTTCATTACATTATATTTCTTGTCTCGAAAAAGAGATGTAAGACTAAAGTTAAATTCGACTCATGTCACCAAGCATAGTATACTAGCATAAGACATTGTGAACAAATCAGTATCTCTAAATTACTGTATGCCTTATTTCTAGAAACAATATGTAAGTATACTTATAGAAAGCATGTCTACAATTAAATCTGCATCAAAGATATTTGCCACGAGTGAACTCATTAATGATAGACTTATTGATCACTGTAATGGCGATAAAACCACAGTAATCTGAATGTATTCTTTGCCATTTGTTTCTACGGGGTTATGATTTAGAATAAACTTTACAGCCATCTCTTCATTTCAGTCTCTACTTCAATTTGCCTTCCAAAATGAATAACTTTACCAACTTTATAGATCACATATTGTTTTTGTTCAAACCCCTAATTTGACATTAGAATTGAAAATTATGTCAACACATTGGTTGTTATTCGACGTACTGGAGACGATCCCTGAGTGTAAGCACATCATTACCCTTGACGACGTGGACATGGTGATATATGTGATAGGCGAAAATCGATCTGTATATATCCTTTTCATGCTCCTTGTCTTTTTGTCATTTGGAATAATGCTTGTTGAAATATCTAAATGGATTTAATTCCCGCTGATTATATTGATAGGGGTATTTTCCGTATAACACAGATGAAAATTATTCGACATGATCCATCAAATTGCGACATTTACGCATCAACAGAAGATTACTATAATATGATGTGAATCTTGACATGCCCAAAGTCACATAAAACAGACTGAGCATTATTTGTATTTACAGTTCTTTTTGTTTATCATGTCACTTGTCCGTGAGAGACAAACTATAATGATTTGTCTCATATTTCATCATCAGCAAATCAGTAAATGATACTACACAAAAATTCACACAGAGACATGGGGATACCATAGGAGCTGCATTTTGCCATATAATTTTATAATATATCTCCAGTGTGTGGATATAGAAAATAATTCACAGTCCTCAGATTTTTTCTTTTTAAATTTTGAATACATTGAAAACTGTACAAGTAATGTGTTTATTTGGCACGTAAGATTTCAAAACTATATTCACATTTGTTGTATGCTGTGGTCGTTATCTGACAAACAGGCCGGGAGACATTAGAGTGTAACCATGTCTATGAGCGTTGTACTGCATGCGAGAGGCAGTGAAAATTTGTCGGCATTTACACACACACACACACACACACACACACACACACACACACACACAAAACACACATACACACACACATACACACACACACACACACACACACGCACACACGCACGCACAGACAAAAAACCATTACCGCCGTACACGAGCTCTGCCCAACAACAACAACAACAACAACAGCAACAACAACAACAAAACTACAGCAACAGCAATAACAAACACAAAAGTATCCCCATTGGATGTCCTCGCAGTAGTGAGACGTCATACTCGATCAGATCAAACTACACAGTTAGTGATGATAATGGCCTAGTGGTTGTTATAATTATATCACATTTCAAAGAGAACTACCAAAATTTCAGCGACAATGAACGCTAGATCAATCCCAACACCAGGACCCTTCCCCAACGAGTCAGATCCAAAGAAACCGATAAGTGTTGATACTGCTACACAATTGCAATAAAAATACAGCTATAAATGTACATATTATTGTATTGCTATCTGAAAAAAGGAGAGAACATTAATGGTAACAGAAACATTTGAAGCAAATATCAGTTACCAATATTTGATTGAGTTTTTTTTTTTTTACTTACTAGGCAATCGTGATGATGTAAGTGCCATGTTTAGACCAGTGGCAAAATATTTGTTCATAAGATGTTATCACTGGCATTCTTAATTCATCTCACTTTACTCGGATTCCTTCTTTACATGTTCTTGTGAATGAAAATACAATATCGTTACTTATCAAATTATGTCTAAAATAACAATTGTTGCTATAGAAAATGAAGAAATTAGTCACACTAATATGCACGAGAAAACTACCCCGACAACCTCATAGATATTACATAATTATACTGCAAATACATTTCATTCTGTTTGGGTTTTAATAAGTCATAATAAAAACTAAAAAAATCATCAATTTCAACAGGTTCCCATTCATGTGCAAAGGCCCGATCTACGAGAGACATTAACACTAAACGTTCCACTGGGAATGAGTCAAGACAATTTCGTTCTCTTGGTTGCTGACCACCTCGGAGACTCTCGTTGGCAGATAAATTTTCAAGATCGCCCGCTTAGCGGCCCAGCAAGTTTGTGGGATGCCGGAATCAGGGAGGGTTACACCGTGCTGGCTCATCTTTAGGCAGATGTGAATGTGTGTGGCATTGCTCAGATAAACAACCGCGTCGGGATGGAGGGGGGGGGGAGACCTCCACCAGGACCGTCCGCAGAATACTGAACGGGATATCAATAACTCTTTATGAGAAGGAAACAACAGAAGTGTTAGATCGTATGTCTTGCTTTATTTTGTTTTTCCATTTTTCGTCTGAGTAACTTTCATTCATGATTACTCTTATTTTCTTTTGCTTCAGTTTGCTTGTTTTGGCCTTTTTGTTATGTACATGTACGTGCAATGTACAAAATGTTGTATCTATTTAGTTGTGTGTTATTGTTGTTGTTGCTGTTTTTTATTCAACAACGGCGACTCACAGATGAGCAACCATCGCCTGAAGTAATGAACCGTAGTGAAATAGACTAGAATATCACTCAAGGCTACAGACTCCCAAAACAAGAAATTTAAAACACCATGAAACGACAGTTTTCGTCTAGAAACACCAGCTGTCCTTTGTTTCTAAGTGGGTTTTATACTGAATGTTGATACTGCAATGTATGAACACGAACAATGTGACTGAAAATTAGTTTAAATTGATTTGATTTGATTTGATTTGATTTGGTTTGATTTGATTTCGTGGTTCCTGCATTGTCGTTGTACATACATGCATTATGCATGAACATGTGTTCGCACATTGTTGGTGTTATATAATATATATGTATATATATATATATATATATATATATATATATATATATATATATATATATATAAATATAGTGAAAACTTTGAGCAAGGAAAATTGGTTTTCATCAGGATTCGAACCCGAGACCTCCGGAATTTTTCACGTTTATCATTTGTTTCTGGTCAGTTTTCCCTTTCTTTGTTTCAATATGTATACGTATGTTGTTTACAGAGTAGTTTTGCCTCCGCTATTATGGCGTTACAATATGTCACAAAACGTATCAGCGATAACAAGAGTTAACATCTGTTCCTCTCTGGAAAAAAAATGACGGGTGAAGCCATTGATGGGAGAGTATGGAAACAGTAGCTTAAATGATTAATCATTATCATGTGCACTTCGTACATTTTTCTGTGTTTATTTGTGTGTGTGTGTGTGTGTGTGTGTGTGTGTGTGTGTGTGTGTGTGTTACAAGGCTATTGTGGGGAAGTCAAGTAAAAATTAGATAGTGGTACCTGGAAAGTAATTGAAGTAAAGGATAAGATTACATTTTTACCTGAAAAAACTATTGATGTCATCTACTATTAGGTTGAATATTATAAGGTCTAAGAAATCTCACATGTTAGCATTGTTTATATGTCTCACTGTTATGTCTATGCATGTTCTGGATACAAGAATGTTTATGTCACGTATCCATAGAGAATGACTGAAACCTTCTGATTTATCAGGTTTTTCAAAAATTAACTTTCATTATATCACTTAGAGCGCTTGAAGACTGTAGACCTTTTAAAAACAAAGGAGAGCCAGGAGGTAGCAAGCAGGAAGATATCCTCTTTTGGTAGTGAGTTGAGGAGGCAAATTACCAGAATGATAATTAAAAGCAAGTACCTGTCTGTCTGTTTTTCTAGATCTAATTTTGTTAATTGGAATAATAGTGCCTCTCATTATGATTGATTGACTAATTGCAGAAATGTACAACTGCAATGGCAGACATTTTGAATTTCGAATTAGAATTTCATTTCTTTTAATCCTTCGCTCATATTTTATGAAAAAAAAAAACAACTACAACAAATGCGATACATATCATTTGAAAGACAGGCGTAGCTATATGCAATGGTATATAAACAAACAGATAGCATGTTCATGTTTGAGTTTCTTCAGTTTGTCTCCCTGGTTGCCGGCAGTGACACAATGAACATGGAACCAATACCCAAGCTCCGAGATTCCGACATTGTTATGTTAAGTATAATAGTCCAATGCGGACAAGGCATAGGATAAATGAAAGGAGGATATTATTGTCACAGAATGTACATACTAGTAATTATGTACATGTATGGTGTACTGTATGCATGGTTGTTTTAATGAAAATTTGTTAAGATCGCAACTGCTGATCTGTAAATTAACAAGCATTTGTAGAGGGAGACAAACTGAACAAACTCAAACATGAGCCTTCACCCCTCTGAATAATATCTTTCTTTCAGATAGCATGTTGTTGTTTTTTTAATGACGGAATCAATGCTTAATAGTTCCATAACGAATAAGAGCTTGAAATATGAAGAAACCAATTGAAAGCAGCTCGACTGTTTCCTTTTTTTCTCAGAAAAAGAATAGGAGAATACTCAATTTAAACGTTGCGGATAGTTGAATGTTTTCATCCATTCATACAATAATCAGCATTTGCTAAGTAGATTTTGCAGTTTTATGATAAGTTTCCTTTATCTTCGTGGTTCAGTAAAGAACGAAAGAAAAACATCTAATAAACTTGAAATAAATATCACCAATATGAACTCAACTTCAGCCATTTTAATAATTCGTCCAGGTCTTGGTTATCTTCATGTAAAAAAAAAAAGAGGAAACCTTTTGTTCATACATGTATATATATATATATATATATATACTGCTTATATATAAATATATATATATATATATATATATATATATATACTGCTTATATATAAATATATATATATATATATATATATATATATATATATATATATATACATATATACATATATATATATGTGACCGTGCACCTCAAAACGAACATAAAGTCGCACACACTGATTTTGCGTGAGGACTGAAAATAAGTGAAATGGGTCAACCCAGCCGAACTTGACTTTTTCATATTTTCTGAAAGAGCGGGTCTTCTTTTACATTATGCTACAATTTGGTATCATAAAACGGGCAGGAAAGTGTGTTTTTTTAGCAGTTTATCTCGAACATTTTTGGTAGAACAGTGTGATTAGGTGTGTCTTTAGAATCCCTTTTTCATTTCTGAAAAACCTTATCCACACTCTTCACTTTCAACTCTAATAACTTTTGAAAGGATAGTGCTACTGCTTTAAAAGTTTGCATTGATTATGGACAGAATGTGTTAATGAGACATGCTTAATTTCAATTTAATTTGATAATCCCTTCATTGTTGTTACTCTGGTGGTTTACTTCCTGTTTTTTGTCCCATTCATCGCGCAGCCAGCACGGTTTGGTAAAGATTAAGCGCTTGAATAGACACTGTACTTCAGAGCCTCTTTTCCCAGTTCACACTTTTCCTGAGTTTGTCCTTTCTTTTCAATATTTAGATAGGTTAGGAGAGTCCATTTGATTTGAGTTATATATCATTTTAAAGCTTAAAGTCTGCTCTTTCAGAATATGGTCTAAACTAAAAATTCATGTCTGGCGACTTTTTGTTTGTTTTGAGGTGCAGGGTCACATATATATATATATATATATATATATATATATATATATATATATATATATACATATATAGGGAGAGAGAGAGAGAGAGAGAGAGAGAGAGAGAGAGGATGTAGTGGCTGCTCCAACCCTTGACATATTCATGTCAAGGGTCAGCAAGTAATAATAATAATAATAATAATGTCTTATTTATCCAGGGTAGTCTCTTCAGTGTTGCCACTGCTCTACCAGAGGGCCCTGCCATTATTATTACCCCAGCGTTGCCAGGTACCCATTTATACACCTGGGTCGAGAGGGACATTGCGGGTAAAAACATCTTGTCCAAGGACGTAATCACTGGGCGGGAATCGAACTCGGGTCCTCCGATCGGGAGTCGGGAGTCTTATCCACTATGCCACACCGCCCAATAAGAGGGGGAAAAGGGAAAAAAGTACAGTGTAAATAGCAGCTTTAAAGGACAACGCAGGACAGGTCAGGCTTGAATAGTCTACATCCCTAGTGCCATAATAATCAACCTATTGATTGTGGGTATCTTCGGCAAGACAAGACATCATCGAAATTGCTCCGTGACTTTTAGAAAGTAACAATGCACCATTATTTTACAAATATACCAAAGTAGTTAATGGAAGTCTCAAAAATTATTGTTTTCTGTAATTCTATTTTCATGTATCAAACGTCCCATAACAAACACATGGAGTACATCCGCTAAGCTCCCTAGTTGCGTTCTTCGTTCATATTTTTTTTCTTTTTGTTGGCATGGTGAAATATAGAATTACAAAAATGTTTATCTCAATACCAAGAGAATTGAGCCATGCAGTCAAAGGAGACTTTGAGCCATAGGATATCTCTCCTCCGCCTGCATGGCTCAACTCTCTTGAAGGTGGCAGGTTTAAAACTTCCCTACCAATATCGAAATCAGCAAAAAAAAAAAAAAAAAAAAATCCATCAAATTTATCAAATAAAAGACTACAATGGGAACTACAAGTGTACATAACAAATTAATCACTAACTATACAGTTGCTGTCATGTCAGTAATAGAAAGTTTCAATACGTGAAACTAAAGAATTCACCTTTTGTTGTCTTTTGATTTGTTTGTTTGTTTGTTCGTTGCTATTGTTTTTTTGGTGACCTGTGTCTTTGTTGTATTATACCATCTCTGCTCGCTTCTGCTAGAGTGACAGTGATGTCAAGTACTACCAACAGAGGGTACAAGTGGTTGCACCTGTGAATTCTAACACAAGTTTGAGGGGGTAGCTCAACTCTCCTTATGACTCAACTTGCCTGCATCTTCCCCATTGGTGTTGATTTGAAAAAAAAAAAAACAACGTTGAAAGCTACAGGAAGGACTACTGTAAAAAAGAATAAATAAATGACGTAATGTAATATGGAAATAAATCATAAACATGTTGTTTTTTAAACATCTTTCGATAACTGCCACATCAGCAATTTCAATAAGATAACATACAAATGTTAACTAACAAGAGCGTGGATAATCTTCATGTAATTTTCCAAAACTATCCTGACAAACAAGAAACAATATCATTACAATCATCTTATATAGAACCCAAGAACCAAGGCAGTCCCACTATCCAAGTAATAAAATAACAGGTCAGCAGGAATCGATGCGAGTGGTCCTTCCAATTGTGTAGAGGCACATGGCAAGAGGCGGGACGCGTCGTTTTGAACCACAGCAGCGTCAACCAACGTCCGGCTCCATGGGGTCAATTAGCCTGATAAGAGTCTCAGTAACAATACATTGTAATCAAGTTCAAAGTAATCAAAGTCGAAGCAACCGTCAATTTGCATAGTTACTTGAATGTGTACTGCGTAGGGTATAAGTTGTTCCAAACATATGTAATATTCTTTCAACGTGATTCATCTATAATTCCATATCACACCGATTCCTTTGTATGTTTGATATTTACTGATAACGAATACCTGGTGTCCTAACGATAAACCCTTTGAGTTACAATGTGACATTTTCCATTTAATTCCCACAAACATTTATATGGGATATCCATGTAAAATGCAGTGAAAAGTGGGGGCGTGCAAAACAAACATCAATAATTCATAATGATCAACATGTGTTTACGTTGGAAACTGTAACTGGAAAAAGGCTCAACTTGAAGTGTGAAACGCTAGTCTTATTCTCATTTTTAACACTTCCAGGACTAATGAGTGAAATTTGCACTTATTTCATACGCATACTTGTGGACAGGATATAAAAATACGCACGCAGAGGGCAAAGGGTCCATTGGAACTATTATAATACAACATCCGCAGACTTGCCTTGTGGCTTACACTGAACACATCATAATGAAGCCACTGTTAACCATTGGGAGCGGTGATAAAACAGATGTTCGAGTTCTCTTATTTGATGCATGTATGTATATATCAGGGAGATATTGTGTATCAGAAATGTAAAGAGTAAGCATAAGATTGGATCGGAATATACTATAGCTCAATTGAAAAGGTTTTTATACGACAAGAATTGTCTCGCAAATGTCGTATTTCTTAGTCTGTATCAAAGAAAGTAATTACGAAATTTAAAGTACACCATTAACCTAGAGCGGATTATGGTATTATGCATATGAAATTACTGCAAGGAATTGTAATAATCTAACCTGCATTGCATTTGTTATTCTCCAGCCAACCTTTGTTTTCTTCATCTAAATCAGGAACGTAGACGAAATTACGATATTTCCTCAATGGCAGTGTGAGAGGATGTATTTAAGAGAACATGTTTACGTTAGAACCGTTATTATCTATATCAGAAAGAAGAAATGTAAACCTATAACAGAAAAATTGCGGTATATCAATTTTGCTTTGAGCTCCGTGTGGCTATTCTTCAACGGTGGCCCAGAACAGACAAAGTTGAAGAAAATCCCTCTTACAAGCGTTAGAGTTGTGAATGGTGTACCTTCAGTTCATTCCTCCGCCTGAACTTAATACTGTGATACTTTATGTTTATTCTTCCGTAGTCCCACCTAGATAATATGTAACGCAGCAAATTCAAACTGAGTTCGGAACCTTTACTGTATAGTTTATGACACATGATACGGTTGAAAGTATAGCTGTGAGACTGTCCATGCACGTGTAAAAGTTCTGTGTTCTTCCGTACTTTATGACCGTGTGTGGTATTGGCCAGGATACCGCCCCTTCCCCCCCCCCCCCGCGACCCGTTTGCGCTGGCGATATGCCTTTTATTTGTAAAATTCCACCTAGATCAGGTATCAGGTAACAATCTGACACCACATTCATCGGTGTTGCTATCATTTACTAAACTCCTACAGTTGGGTGACGATTGCTATTGGAATAGTGCTGTAATCAGTATTACGGCAGTGGCAATGCATGACAAGTGAAATGGGATATTCTGCTTGTACAGCGACCCGCGGTTCATGCATCCTTTTCAACATAGAAAAAGAAGCCAAATTGATAATATTGTTTTATTGCTTTATCTTTTGGTATTTTAGTCTAGACTACCCCCCCCCCCAAAAAAAAAGGGGGGGGGGGGAGGTAATCAATTCTCGGTGTCGCCAATGCGCAAGAAACTCCTGAGCACGTTGAAGTACCCTGTCACAGATGCACTGTGGGATTCCTCTGTGCCATCGACGCTTCCGCTTGTCTTGCGCATGTTCCAGTTCCCATACTCTGCAACGGAGTTTATGTGCTCTTCCATTGCTACTTCTTTTTTCTTGGCTATAATTCAGCTTTAACCCTATTAAGCCCAAGCTATTTTGATCGCTCGCAGGCCCAAGGGGGGGGGGGGCACATTGTGGCCCCCTATATTCCTTTTTTATTGTTTGATGTATCATCATCATATATGGCACATCGGTAGAGTAACTTATACTCTACACGATCGTACATTTGAATTTTCTCAAGTTCACCCATGGAGGGCGATATTTTCCAAAATATAAAGAAGTACATAGGAAATATGCTAAAAACATGATTTTTCTGTATGATTTCTCTATCCCCATTTATATGTCTTATTATTGCCCAATAATTCTCATGTTTGTCACAAATGATAAGCAAGTGTAATCTTATCATTTGTAATGGTTGAAATTTCTCAAGGTCACCACTTGAGGGCGCTATTCATGTCAACATAATAATACATCATGAGACCTGAGATGAAATGTTTGGGATGGGTACATCTATAGTTATGACATTTCATATTTGCATAATAGTGGAATTTCAAGATTGCAAATAGATATATGATAAACTAATGATATTACAGGCATAACTTGGGTGAGGGAATCAAAATAACACAAAATAGAAGGGCAATCTCTAGAAAATATTATTGTTTTCAATTATCTCTATCATATCTATTGTTTTATGCCTTTGTCACATAAAAAAGTAAATAATTAAAAAAAAACTTTCCTGGACCATAATTACTTCAAATTTTGCTCCTTCAACAAATTTCAGCCAAGAAACGCACATTTCATCCACTGTCATGCTGTTAAATAAAATGGGAACAGAAAAAAGATGCAAAATTTGACTGACATGGTTGTCCGTTTATGGTTGCCATGGCAACCAGCAACATCAAATATAG
This sequence comes from Diadema antillarum, assembly GCF_040938485.1. Taxonomy (NCBI): domain Eukaryota; kingdom Metazoa; phylum Echinodermata; class Echinoidea; order Diadematoida; family Diadematidae; genus Diadema; species Diadema antillarum. Next base: position 575,244 of record NW_027271850.1, on the reverse strand, counting down.
CTAAATTATATATCAAAATGTTTGGAATAGGATTTTAGGAAAAGTCACCAATTTTGGTTGAAATCGGATAAAGGGCGAAGGAGTGGCAAATGAAAATCTGGTAGGGGGCACAATGTCCCCCCGGGCTTTATAGGGTTAAAAGATTTGAAAGTTTCTAAATTTTACTGATTTGCGGTCCCTAGGGTCATGGGTCACTAAGGCCTGTAGAGCATCACTGTGTTTAGTCGCATGATGGAAAGGGTAGAAATATTCAACAAAAAATACCCAGGATCAAGATAGAACGTGACCTAACCTAAAGGGGGGGGGGGGGGCAAGTTTATTCCTTGAGCTATCCCATAATGCATCTAAAATTCTGCTCTGTGCACGGTAACTAGGTATTGGCAATACAGACAATTTCCACCTTCTTTGTGCCGATCACAAACGGTATCGGCAAAAACAAATTATGCATATCCCTGAGTTGTTATTGCAGTGTACAACCACCCACTCTTTATAGTAGCGATGTTCATAAAGAAGTAATGTCGTGCTTCGTCACATGTGCTATTGTGCGATTGTTACGAGCTTAGCATTGTACATGTAGATAGCAACATGACAAACTCTTCCCTTCTCGACATATTTTCGTCATATCGTTTTCCATGACTCCACAGTTGTACTATAATTATCATTATTGCTATCTTCATTATTACTATCATATTTTGCTGGAGTGACAACATGACTTGGAAAATGTGGATCTATTTTTGTTTAACTTACATTAAGTGATTTAGAAAAAAAGAAGAAAAATATGCATTGAAATAAATGTTGGAGTACAGAATGATAACTTTCCAGAGGCATTTTGCTGGTTTGTTTTTTGTTTTTTGTTTTTTTTTTGCTATTGATATACATCGGTGGTCCGGTGGTCCTGAAAGCATGTCTGCAATCAAATCTGCATCATGTAATGGCGATAAATTCATAGTAGAAAAAATGCATTCTTTGTCATACGTTTCCACAGGATTATGACTTAGAATGAACTTTACAGCCATCTTTTCATTTCAAACTCTACCTTAATTTGCCTTCCAAAAGGAGAAACTTTAGGAACTTTATAAATAACACATTGTTTTTGTTCAAACTCCAAATTTGGCATTCCAGTTAAAAATCATGTCAACGCATTGGTTGTTATTCGACGTACTGAAGACGATCCCTGAGAGTGTAACCTTAGTATGACCTTTGACGACGAGTGGTAATATGTGGTAGGCGAATATCGATCCCTATCCTTTTTACGCTCTTTGTCTTTTCCCAAGGCACAATTTTGATAACCATGTTGTAACTTTGTCATTTTGGAATGATATTAGTAGAAACAGGGGAGAGATAGAAATTTTCGATGACAGTTTTATGAATAAGATTTTCAAAGTAACGCAGATGAAAATTATTCGGCATTAACCGCCAAACTACAACCTTTAAGCATCAAGAGAAGATAATTATGTGCGAGTAAATCTAGGCATGTGCAATGTCACATAAAACAGATTAGACATTAAATAACCTCAGAGTTCTTTACTCTTTATCATGGTATGTAGAAAGGTGAGTATGATGCATGATAAAGTATGATGATTTGTCCAATATCTCACCATCAGTAGATGAGTATTCTATTATGAAACGAAATTGCACACAAATATATGAGGATGACATAGGAGCTGCAAGGTGCGTTTCGCCAAACTTTTTTCCAGTGTTTGGATCTAGGATCTTTGTGTCAATGTTTAAATGTTAGCATAAAGCAGAACATGTTTTGTGCACCACGTAATAGGACACTCTTTCTTTTGCTAATTATATCATTATCTCATAACATGTGAATTATCAAGATGTAGTAATTTACGCGTCTACTTACACGTACGTGAGAGAACAAACGTTTTAATAATATCCAGAGGAATACGTAGAATATTACATAGAACCGTTATCAATGCATCAGAACAATTGCCGAAAACGAATAGCAAAATAAGGTATCCATCTAATCGCTTTAATTCACTATGTTAGTACGTTGTAGGTGCCTTGTAGAAAGGCATAAATCTATTTCTTCAAAATCATAGATTTGGTAGAGTTTGACGATGTTAAACTTGTCTACAAGTTTTCCAGCCATAAGAAATGTGAAAGCTTACTTGAATACTCTTCTGAAATTCTAATGCTACTTGATTAAATGAGAATTTCTCGTCGGCTTGACGTCATAATCAAAATAACAATGCTGTAATATCCTAACATATACCATACAAAACAGAACCAATTCAAGACGATATGGTTACATGAACGAGGCAAAAATATATGTGAAGATTCTGTGTAGTTGACCTTCTGAGAGCAATATCCAAGATGAATTCGGTCTCCATCAGACTATTAATTTCATTCAGTACATTTGCAGACATTAAAAAAAGAAATCACATTCTAGAACTGCGTTTGTGTGAGCAGAGGCGTAGTGTTTGTGCACGGTCTGTATGTTTAGTTGGTTGTTGTGACGAGACATCATAGTGGAACACCAACAAATAGACCTATTTGAATGACATGCTACATTCTACTGAGACTTATAGGGACACATACTGTAGGAAAGACGGGACTACATAGAAATTAAATTTGTCGGTTTTATTAGATCATGATTATATGCAGCGTCCTTGCTTATATGAAAGATTATATATCCATAATTTGCATATATAATTTTCATAATAAGAAATTGATATAAATCATGGCATTTCGTAAATAGGAAATTCTCAAAGCTACAAAATATCCATTTGGATGCTGACTTTCAAACATTTGTCAAGAAAAAAAAAGTCATATTTAAGTGTCTTCTCCCCCTACTACATGTATTCAATTAGCTATATTTTAGTATACATTATGTTGAGAATATTCGGATGGGTAAAAGCCTACTGCCAACTTCACGTGGAAATCCCCGACCTAGAAAGACGTCATCCCCAAATGCAGTGCTTTGGCGCCTTGATATAAAAGCTGGTATCAAGAGAAAATGCACAATTTATTTGGGACTACTGAGTAGTTGAGACAAGCGTTTAATGTTCTGTATTTAGAACAAACTAAAGACATTTAAACCACGATGAGCAGTAACAAAAAACATCCACCAGGAGGTAATCGAGGAAACGAACCAGACCGCAAGCGACCGGTAAGCATGAACTCTACCAGTTAACAATTTTTGAAAGGGTCGTTTCCAGTGTAATTTTTGTAGAAAATAGGGATTAACGAGTACAGTGGGTTTTTTTTTTTCATATGATTTGCTTAACATTTTTTTTTTTTTTTGGGGGGGGGGGGGTTAGGCGGCAAAAAGATATGCAAGGCACCTTTTCTAACCATTGTTACTTGGACAGCAAAGCTAAAATGCTGTCTTATTCTCAATTCTGATACAGCATGTAAGTAACCTCCTTTGGTGTCTCTATCATCAAATGATTACAAATGGTAATTAATATTAAAATTTGAATAAAAAGGGATATCAAATGACTAATGGCATGCTGCAATGGCGATTTGAAGCTATTACTAATGTCGTCGTCATGGAAACTTATATGTGAGTATTTATATCTTAACAGGTTCCCATCAGAATCAACAATGCCGGTCGAACTACCACAGTGGATGTCGATTTGGGAACATCTCAAGACCAGTTTCTCGACATTGTTTCCGACCATCTTGACATTGCACGGAGACAAATGTACCTGACATTCGAGAGCAAGCCGCTAAGCGGTATGGCGAGTCTTGCGGACGCTGGAATCAAGGAGAATGGAACAGTGCATGTGAACATGCGCCTCCGCGGCGGCTAGCTATGTTGAAAGAAAACGAAGGTATTGGATCTACAGCAAAATGGTATACATGGGGAACTAAAAACAAGTTAAATATACATTAGTTGTGTGTTGCAACTCTTCATGGCAAACACACCTTTCATTTTAATTTCCAAAGACTGCAGCGGTCACTGTGTTTCCGATGTAGCTGACGACAATACAGTGAGAGAGCTGATTTTGTGGCGGCACTGTGGCAAAGTGGAAATATCTGCTAGCTTTCTATCGGAGGTCCCGGGTCCCGTCAAGTGCATATACGTTCGGACAGGATGTTTGGAGTTTTGTTTTACACGCATTCTTCTTTTAATCAAAGTGTATGGATGGGTATCTGGCAACGGTATGGTATCAATAGTGAAAGGGCTTTCTCCGAAAGCAGTGGCAACTATACTCTTGAAAAATAAATGACATAGTCTGATTGTACTGCAAGTGGAAATCAAACAAAGAGAAAATTTAATGGCAAGTGATAGTTGTCATGCTAGTGTTGAAAGGTAACTGACAGATTTTACACATTCACTACGGGAACCTGGTGGCCTGTGTGTTAAGTCTATTGAGAATTCAGAATTCGATATGGAACAGGTTAAGATATACGAATAAGTCAGATTAAACCTATCCCATCTTTAGAGTCATATCTTAGGAATAGGCTTTGCAATTCATCGATTATATGTTTATATAGTCATGCTTAACAAAAAGAGAAATTTAGTCCGCGTTATAGTACTAAATGACTGTAAAATTGAAATTGAAATTGTGATTAGATACTAGGTAAAAGAAAGAAAACACAATGCATGTGAATTATGAGTAAATCAAGAATTATGAAATACAAATGAGTCTGCTGAGATTAATTCAACCTCACATATACGGTATCTGACAATTGTTACCTTTGCTAATGTCAGCTCGAATCTTGTGCAAAATGACATTCATTGATTTTGTTGGTTATTCCTCAATAAAGTCACGTGTTATTCAGATAAGTTGTCTTGCTCAAATGAACGATAATAACTGTCACATTCATATATAAAAATGAAAGGAAAATCCAATATGCTGTAGATTATATATTTTGTTCTATTTGAATTGAATATGTCGATAAATTCTTGTTCATTCCGTTTGATTATTCATTCTCGTCGGATATTCAGCTCATCCTGCGTTATAGCCACGTTGTACACACATGAATACATACAAAGTAACTTATTGTCTTTATATATTATATATGCGTGTATGTGTGTGTGTGTGTGTGTGTGTGTGTGTGTGTGTGTGTGTGTGCTGGGGTATTGTCTTTGGTTTTTTCAATTTTAAAGGGACATACAAGACGATTTTCATAATTTCACATCATGTAGTACATAAATCAACAGCTCCATGTGTAGACTTGTGGAATTTATTGCGGTCCTTGAGCAGAGAAACCAATAATCTAAAAATCTTAAACAAATTACACTGCACTGAACAGTGTTCATGACATAGGAGCCTCACATATTTCAGAAATGTAGCAGTGTAATTCCATTACAATACCGCTTTCTTAACAAGATCACCTGTGTAGAATCTATACATGCCTTCCTCTATTGTTCTGCTTCCTTGAGCCCCAACTCATGCATTCTTATGCTGAGGCTGCCATGTCATCATCATTGTTCATTGCAATTTGTTATAAATTTTGAAAACATTCTTATTCCTTATCCCAATCACTATAAATTCTGAAACTCTGCAATAAGTATAACTTATTCATAATTGTTCAAATGTAAAAGTCTGAAAATCTCCCGGAGGTCCCCTTTACAAATGCACACATTTCTTTGGCGAGATAGTTGCTACATTCATCTGTATAAGACCGCATTGTATTTCAAAGATTTCTTTGTGTCATCTAGTCTTCCTACTGCAGACGGCATTCATGTTAAATCGTTTCTTTAATTTGTTTTGATTTAGAGAAAGTAAAGATACAACAAATTCTACGGCAATTGCTAAAAGAACACGTGCTTCGCCAGGAGTGAAAATTATGTCGACATTATAAACATACTTGTCATCTTATTGCATGGCGCTTTTTGTAGTGGGGTCCGCTGACTCAGTCATATGTCAATAAACCATGACCTCTTACCTCTGCTTGCCACCATTAGGTCGTGGGCTGATTTTGGTGTAGAAATTATCTTGTCCTATTCAAAACGGCGACTCTAGTTGTACTGCGTATCCTATTTCGGAGAAAAGTCAGATGAAACTTGGGGTATTCATGAAATCTTTACACGACCAAAAAACACGATAAAATGCTCATTTGAAGGAGAGAGAGACAATTAAGATAGTCAAGTTAATAATGTGTTACTAGGTGAAGAATTGATTACTGAAGTTACTAATTTGGAAGGCGTAATAAAAAAAAACTGTCACTGAAACAAAAAACTTGAAAAGTAGGCTTTCTTTAACAGAAAGCTTATAACAGAAGTGGGATTGAATTAAGAGAGAACATTATGCTGTACCTTACAATACACTCAAAATGAATGATAAGAATGATTCGGAAATAATGTGCATTTCCAAACAATAGGATTTTTTAGACGTTTATGTGTTGGACAAAGGAATGAATCTGGTCTCTAATCTGTCGATAATCTGTCAAATATAAAGAGGGTTTCATTGGTCTAATTCATAGCTTGTTGCTAGTTGCACTAAAATCCTACCTGAAACAAGCAGCTGTGACATTCAGCAATGTTTAAAATGCGCCGCGGTGTTCTAAGGTTGATAACAAAGTATTTGTCCTAAGATTTTCAAAGTGCCAGAGGTCAATTGTTTTGTTTTGCTTGGGGGGGGGGGGTGAATAAAACCTTATTACAGTTTAATCATAACATAGTATCGAACACATGGGGTATCGGGGATAATTGTAGCAATCAAAACCATAACAAAACACTATGGGGATGTCTAACAAACACACAGACACACATACACACCACGTCGTCATCCAATGACAGCATTGCAGCATCTCTATTACATCCCATTACATCCTATATCAAACCAAAATACCCGATTATTTATGATTTATTTATTTATGACTCTGTTCATATCAATCAGAGTTTGAAAGACAAAACAAAACCCAAAAGTAAAGATTGTAAAGATCTTGCTTGGTTTATCAAATGCTCTCTGAAGAGCAATGTGCCATCATTTGTTTCACGTACACTATGATTTGAACAACAGTTTGCAAAGCAACAGATCCGGGTTATTTCCCTCTACTACGATTTTCCCTAGTGCATCTCTCCCTCGTCAGCCAATGAGAATCACACACGTTTGGATCTCCGGAACATTCTACCGTCATCTTTCTCAGGATAGAAACATAAAGAGCTGAACATCTCTCACAACAAGAATTTTAGGGTAGTAACTTGTAAAGTGCATCTAGAAAGTGTCCTCGAGAAAAAAAAAAGAAGCAAGAAAGCATCCTCAAAGCTAAAATGGGTTTAAAACCTTCTTCTGGCAACCGCTACAATGAGACGTCTCGTCATAGGGACTCTGTAAGTATTTTTCAGCATTTTTTTCTGCAGGGAGTGTGTCTTACAGGTTTCGTTAAGTCCAGTAAATCTTTCATCATTATGATATCATATCAATTTACAAGTATCATATGATAACGTATCAATATACGAATGCTATGATATCTAACAGATACACAACCAAATAAATTAACCATACCAATACATGTACCAAATATTAATTCGTGATGCCTCAGCTCATTAACACAAACACAAACAAACAATCGCATCAAGTGGTTACACATTTAGGAATTTTGACTGTCTTCTTCATTCAAAACAGGGATGCTGCCCCTGTTTTCTGGCCTGCGTCATTTTTGCAGCTTCAATCGGCGTCCTCCTTGTGGTGTTGCTCTGCACTGGCAGCGTGTAACCAGGACATCGCTTGGTCGAATGGTGTGGCCCGTCAGCTTTGAAATGGCAACATGTCTGCTTTCGCGGAGTGTCATCCCCAATGTGTGACATGGGGCAGGCGATTGTTTCCATATTTATTAACATTAACTGGTAGCCAGGGTGAGGATAGCTAATTATAATTGTCCACAACTGTATTCAGAACGATTTAGATATATGAACCCATGGCTGAACATCTGGAAAAAATAACCGAAGTCTTCTTTAGATAAGCTCTAGATATGGCTACCCTCAATATACTGGAACAGAAAAAAGGTCTATTACAAATATGACTCCGTTTGAAATGGTTGTGCACTATACATCCGGGCAAAGGACAGTACCTAGGCATAACGTCATTATCTCTTTTTTTTCTCGCCATCCAACAGGATTATGTAATTTGCACAGGGTATAAGATATCTTTGGTAATATTTGACTTGCGTATTGTAGTAAATAATTCCTACTTACTTTTGTTACTTTGTTGTTATTTATCGTTCAGAGTTCAATATTCTCAACAAGTGAAAATATAGATGCTGTGTTTGTACTATCATTCTGTGTGTTTATGGTGTAATCAAACTCACTGATTGATACCTATAACTACACTCAAATTGATGAACCAATCATCACATGTTATACAAGATTGGATTAAAACCATGAAAAGTAAGACAATTCAGTCACTCTAAATCTCAAACAATAAGGCGATTGGTGTGAAGCCTAGTTTTGCTGGAGGCATACCAGAATCATTTTTCCCCTCAGGTTCTGGTGTGTTACTTCAGTCAAAAATGATTTAGTTTTGTGTGGTTACAGGAATCTGTGTGTTTTGCTTTTTTTTGGGGGGGGGGGGGTTGCTATGCTGTGTGTTAAATGTTTTATAATTGTCATTGTATGACAACTTAATTAAAAAATCTCCCAGAAGAACGACCATTTTCTAAATTAGTAAACCGTGATAAAATAAACTAAGATATCACTCATAGGCTACAGACTCCTCATCCGAGAAATTTGAAACACAAAAAAGTCAGAGTTTTTAGTCTAGAAACACCAGCCGTCCCTTGTTCTAAACACTGAATGTTCCGTCTCATGGTTATGAACTTGAAGGATTTAAATTAAAATGAATGAACACCTTTTTCTCTCCGGCTTTATTATTTCGTGCATTTAGCACATTTTTTTCTTTTTGTATGGCTATTATAGGAGGAAAGCAGAAATTAGATATTTGGTATGAGAAGCAATGGAAGTAAAGGCTAAAATAATATGTTGACCTAAAAACTATTGATGTAATCTGTTAGTGTTTTAAATATTGATGGGTTTAAAAGAAATCTTACCCTGTTCACCCTGTTCATGTCTCAGTGTTGTGTCAAGTGAAGGTGGTATACAAATAGGTTTATATGCCGTATTGACAGATAATGATTGAAAATTTCGTTACCGATTTATCTGGTTTGTAAAACTTAACGTTCATTGTATTGCTTAACAGAAAGTCTTTGTAAACTGTTATTAATTGAAAAAACAAAACAAAGGTGGACCAAGACATAGCAAGCAGAAAATTTCCTATTTTGTTACTGGTCTTAAGAGATAGACTAGTTTGCGTAGAAATCTGTCTACCATAGATAAGTTTTTTTTTCCCCATCAATTTAGCAGCTGTACACAATTGAAACAGATTGGTAATTGAGAATCAGTACATGTCTGCCGTTTTATAAATTGAATGTTATTAATTGGAACAGCATTGTGTATCAGATGTTGCATATGATTGACGAATTGCACAATTAAAAGCTAAAGTACCACTCATTTTGTTTTTTGAATTTGAATGTATAATGTTTCCTAAAAGATTATGGTAAAAACCAAATACGATACACATCACTAGAAACAACCTCAAAAATAAATGCAATATGAGCAAACAGATAACACATAGCTTTTTAAGTTAATAGCGGAACTAAAGCTTAAGTCCACAACGAATAAATGTGTGAATATGACGGAACCAACTGCTAGCAATCTTGATGTTTTACTATTTCCCTAATATGAATGAAAAGAGTGAATTCAAACATCAGTTAGTCAAAAGTTGCCATTTATGATTATAATCAACATTAGCAATGTAAATTTTGCACCTTTTTGATGGTCGGTTCTTTCTTCTTGGTCGTTTAGCATAGAGGAAAGAATAAAAAACTTCAATAAATTTCTAATAAATATTCACCAATACACCAAAACTCAATTTTGTCTCTTGTAATAATTCATTCAGTTCTTTATTTTTCTTATAAAAGAAGAAAAATAGGGGGAAAAGGTGCGTGTTCATCTGTTAAGTAAAGTCATGTTATAATATATATATCAATCATTCAAAGAATTCATTTTATATTTCTTTATATATATGTATATATATGTGTATATATATGTATATATGTGACCCTGCACCTCAAAACAAACAAAAAGTCGCCAGACATGAATTTTTATTTAAGACCATATTCTGAAAGAGCAGACTTTAAGCTTTAAAATGATGTATAACTCAAATCAAATGGACTCTCCTCACCTATCTAAATATTGGAAAAAAAAGCACAAACTCAGGAAAAGTGTGAACTGAGAAAAGAGGCTCTGAAGTACAGTGTCTATTCAAGCGCTTAATCTTTACCAAACCGTGCTGGCTGTGCGATAAATGGGACAAAAAAACAGGAAGTAAACCACCAGAGTAACAACAATGAAAGGATTATCAAATTAAACTGAAATTAAGCATGCCTCATTAACACATTCTGTCCATAATTAATGCCAACTTTCAAAGCAGTAGCACTATCCTTTCAAAAGTTATTAGAGTTGAAAGTGAAGAGTGTGGACAAGGTTTTTCAGAAATGAAAAAGGGATTCTAAAGACACACCTAATCACACTATTCTACCAAAAATGTTCGAGATAAAACTGCTAAAAAATACACTTTCCTGCCCGTTTTATGATACCAAATTTTAGCATAATGTAAAAGAATACCCGCTCTTTCAGAAAATATGAAAAAGTCAAGTTCGGCTAGGTTGACCCATTTCACTTATTTTCAGTCCTCACGCAAAATCAGTGTGAGCGACTTTATGTTCGTTTTGAGGTGCACGGTCACATATATAATATAAATATATATATATATATGTATATATATATATATATATATATATATATATATATATATATATATAGAGAGAGAGAGAGAGAGAGAGAGAGACAGACAGACCGACAGACATTTTGTAACGGAGGACTAAAACGGACAAATTTTAAGAACAATCCCATATTTTCAGCAAAGGAGTGTAAGTGGTATACCTTTAGTTCATTTGCTTGGTAGAGGCTACCGCCTCTTCCTCCCGCGCTTGCATTTTATAGTAGTATTACTTTTTGTTTGCTTGTATAATCCTACTTAGGTCATATCTAGATTAATCAATTATAAACAAATAATAATATGTTCAAGAATGTCACTATATAATTTTTGACCCTCGTTGACTTGCAAGTATTGCCGAGAAACTTCCCACGCACATGTAAATACACATTGATGTTCTTTCTTACTTTATGTGTGGTATTCGCCAGGATACCGACATCCCTTCCCTTGTTCCTATCTTCTTTCCTGCTGAATTTACCACTGAATACGGCATGACAGGCATTATAAGAACAATAAGCTCCATACTGGAAGAAGTTAAAACTGAAAGGTAACGAATTGCTTCCAAAATTGATTGGTTAAATAGCCATTTTACGACAGAAGCAGAATTGTGTTTACTGTAGTTATTTCGGGAAATTCAATTATACGTTACTGGCTGCGTCCTAAAAACTTGATAAATAATCTGGTCTGCTGTCTTTGTTGTTATCATCTATGTTTGAACACACAATGTTAACATTAGTCTTATAAATTGTAACAATGAAATAGAAATATCAAATAGAAATATCAAAAGTATGTAACGCATAGCTCATTTGTCGACGATCTGAAGGTAACCTCTGAGAGTTTGATTATGTTGTGACACGTCGAGGCAAAAAATCTCCTTCTATCTCTTTCTCTCTATGTTATATGTCGTCCCAGCCATTAATCCAATATCAATGGTTTATCTTCGTCATTTTAATTGATATTGGTAGAGATAAGCAGTTGATGGTCACAGAAGATCAATTTTTTTCCTTTTGAACACAGTTGAAAAATATTCGGCATTAGCAATCAGAAAAGCACTCATTTACAGACGACAGTTGTGTACTATAAATCTTGATAATTACATGCCGAACTGAGGTTCTGCATAGTATTTCATTGGTGTGTAGAAAATTAGGAAAAGGTCCTTTTAAGAGGCAAGGCGTAATATTCTGCCTCATAGCTCACCATAGTTGCTTTCGTATCCTGGTCTTATGAAAAAAAAGTAGATCACATATTGTTGAATATATCTATCAGAAAAAAGAAGTGGAAAATATAAGAATATATGAGAAATGAATTTCAATCAACGTTGTTCTGAGGAAGAACCTCCGAAATAATAACGGAGGAACATAGCAAAACATCACCAAACCAAGGGTCAAATATGAGTAAGAAGACTTTATTGTATGATATTCCTAATGTCTTTCCCTACCCTGGTAACCTGTTGTATAAATTCATTGTTACGTCGTGACATGATTTATCAGAGACCCAAAAAAAGAAGAAATCTCCAAGATGGAAAAAATGTTACACTTGAAATCATGATGAATTACTTCCAAAATTGATCTTTATGATAACCATTTACTCTACAGACGATAGAGGCAGAACAGTGTTTCTTGTTTTCCTATGAACTAGTGTTTCTTATGCATCGAAATTCATCTAAACTTTACTGGCTGCTTCCTTTTAAACCCATTACCGTCCCGCTTTTATTTTATCATTGTCCGTGTATAAATACTGAATTCGGAACAAAGAAAATATTTACATTAAACTGTCAAACTGTGACATTATACTACATACTTTGTAGAGAAAACACGGACATACCAGGAAAATTGTTACTGGCAGCACTGATCCAGGATTATTAGTAACAATTTCTAAATACCTTATGTTGGTTGTACAGATGGTTAAAAGAAGAAGTAGGTCTTTGGACGTGTCATAAAATGACACTTATGAAACTCAAACTCAATCCATGGCACCAGGAATCACTGTACAGGCGTAAGAAATCGTGAACAAATCGGTTTTCCTAAATTACTGTATGCATTATCTCTAGAAACAAAACATACATGCATTATCTCTAGAAACAAAACATACATTCATTATCTCTAGAAACAAAACTTGCATGGAAAGCATGTCCACAATCAAATCTGCATCAAGGAAGTCATTGAGTAATTCATGTAATGGCGATACACTCGTAGTAGAAACAATCATTCTTTGCCATTTGTTTCTACGGGGTTATGATTTAGAATGATCTTTACAGCCATGTCTTCATTTCAGTCTCTACCTTAATTTGCCTTCCAAAATGAGTAACTTTAACAACTTTACAAATCGCATAATGTTTTTGTCCAAACTCCTAATTTGACATTACAATTCAAAATTATGTCAACGCATCGGTTGATATCCCACGTACTGAAGACGATCCCTGAGAGTGTAACCTTAGTATGACCTTTGACGACGCGTACGTGTTGGTAATGTGTGCTAGGCGAATATCAATCTCTTTGCTTTTTACGCTCATTGTTTTTTCCCTAGGCACAATCTTAATAACCATGTGAAACTTTGTCATTTTGGAATTATATTAATAGAAATAAGAAAGTGATAGAAATTTTCGATGACAGTTTTAGAGAAGGTATTTTCAAAGTAACGCAGATGAAAATAATTCGGCATTAACGGTCAAACTACAACATTTAAGCATCAATAGAAGATAACTGTGTGCTAGTAAATCTAGGCATGTGCAAAGTCACACGAAACAGATTAGACATTATGTATCTTCAGAGTTCTTTACTCTTTATCATGGTAAGCAAAAGGTTGAGCTACATCTTTGTGAGAGACGAAGTATGATGATTTGTCTGATATCTCACCATCAGTAGATGAGTAAATGATATGAAACGAAATTGCACACAGAGATATGAGGATGGCATAGGAGCTCTTCTCGTTTGGCATTTGTTTCTTTCCTACTCTTGTACTTTAATACAATAAAAATTATTGCATAATCTATGGTGGTGCATGGAAAATTTCAAGTTGTAAATACTCATTGATTACTAATTAATGGTGTGCCTTATTATCAAGTGATAATCCCTCGTACTGGAAATTCTGGAGACAAACGAATCATTCGAGAATAGCCTTTTTGCAATGATCCGATCGCTCTATACATCTACAGCTGAAGAGAGTAACTCAAAAGTTATTTATTGGAGATAATATGCTACTACATAGAGTTAGATTTGTAGGCTTTGTTAGACCACATTTTCATCACATATAATGCAATGTACTTTTGATGTAAGATTATTGTATGATTTTTATCAATATTGTTTGCCAGATAAGAAATTGTAACAAATCATTGCATTTAGTAAATTTGGAATGGCCAAAGCTGCAAATATTCAATTCATTGCTGGCTTCCAAACATTTGTGAGAATCCCTTCATTATTGAGGTGTCTTTCTTCCCACTGCCTTTCATTTAGTTATATCGTCGTACACATGGGCCTGAATTCACGTACAATTGAAACCATGGTTTAAGCCGTGGCACAGACCGTAGTTTTGAATGGGGCATGGCCTTTTTTATCAGTCGTTTCTTCGATTTCGTCGACGAAATGAAATGGTAATTTCATCGACGAAATGACTGATTTCGTAACGAAATAGGCCATGTGACACTTGGCGCCTCATACGAAACTACGGTCTTAGTCCATGGTTTAAACCATGATTTCAATACCACCTTCGTGAATTCGGGCTATTATGTCGAGAACATTCGGACGGGTAGAAGCCGAAAGCCAACTTCTGGTGGGAATCCCCGAACTAGAAAGACGTCACCCAAAACTCAGAGCTTCGGCGCATTTATATGAAGCTGATATTACGATGAAATGCACACATCCGTCAGGGCTACTTACTTGGGCAAACATACGTTTCATATTTTTGTTTTAAATTTTTGCATTTTGAACAAAGTGCAAACACTTCAACTACGATGGACGAACCAAGTCGCAAGAGACCGGTAAGTATCGACTCTCGCAGTTTGCCATTTTGAAAAGGGAGGTTACCAATGCATTCTGAAGAAGAAATACAAAATTAGGAGTACTTTTTTTTCCCCAATATTATATCCCAAACGATTTTCATTTTTTTTTTCTTCAGGTAAAGCAGATTTGCGGGTACCATTTCTCTATCAGTTATTATTAGGACAAGAAAGTTAAGATTTTTTTTATATGTTGAATGACTTTTTGAAGCGACCTCTTTCTTATGTCTTTTTACAAGTTGACCATGACAACCACAAAGAATTGTAATACATTACTTAAAAATTAATGTTCTAAAAGCTAAGAGGGGTATCAAATTAGTAATATAATATTGCAATAAAAATAGTGCAAAGTATTGAGTGCCATCGTTATGAAAACTTCTATCTAAATGATTCAAACTTTAACAGGTTCCCATCAGAGTTATCAAGTCCGGACAATATTTTCTAATGGAAGTCGACTTGGGAATATCTCAGAAAATATTTTATCGACCTTGTTTTCGGATCATGTCGACATCGCACGGAACCGAATCTCCGTGAAGTTTAAGGGTGCAGAGCTGAGCGGTATGGAAACTCTTGAGAACGCTGGAATTGAGGAGGGAGACTCTGTGTATCTATACGTGCACACATACTGCAACTGCAACGTTTCTTGAAACAGAGTTAATGAATCTACATAATGCAGTAAAATGGTATTTGTGATGAAGTAAAGCAAAGAAAAGTTTTTTTATACCTTACTTATCGACTGCAACTCTTCACGGCAAGCACATCTGTATACTTTTTGAAGGACTGCAGCTGTCGCGGAATCTTTGATATAGGGGGACGACAAAATGAACGAAAAAGACAACATTATATAGGCACTGTGGCATAGTGGATATGAATATTGACTGTTCATCTGAGGTCCCAGGTTTGATTCCTTCAACTTGTCAACCTCCTTGGGGAAGATGGTGTTATCTACAATAGCATGCCTTTTTTTACGCAAGTTGATTATTGGGTATCTGGCAACTATTTTTATGGTAATGTTAATGAAAGGGCATTCTGCTAGAGCAGTGTCAACGCCAAGGAGGCCTATCCTTGAAAATAAGATAATAGTATAATGTAGAAATAGTATATGTATTGATATTTGATTGAATGATTGATATGATAGGAATATTTTGGGTCGTAGTAATGCAAATGTTAATATTGTATTTTTTCGTACCCCATGCATGTACGTATCTAAACCTGCCATTCATTTTGAATGAAACGGTGGACCTGGTTCTTTTTGTATACATGTTATTCTAATTTGAACTTGAACTTGTATAAAGTCATAATTAAACAACATTTGACAAACTGTAAGAGGCGAGCAAAGTAAAGAGACAGTAAATGATTACAGCAACCATGATGAAAAAGAAATGGTAGTGATAACGATAATAACATTGATTATAACATGTAATTTGTATTGTCTCAAATCCACTCTGTAGAGTGCTCAGTGCACTTACATACTATTATTACACTGGTCACTGGATATTTGCAACTGGCACTGACAGAACTCCCTCTCCACTCCCTGGGGAGCATTCAACGTACCTGCTGGTAGCCGTTTTTATATTATGATATATGCTGATTAGCATTCCCACGTTGAAAACTATATTTGAAAAAAATTCAGAAATACGAAAAAGGAGAATCAGACCTATCCCGTTCATACCAAAAAATCATATCTTTGGTGGCTGGTTGGCGATTAACTGTTAATTGTTTCTAAATAGTCATGCAGAAGAATCAAACAGGAATCCATTCCGCTGTATAATATTGAATGACTGTAAAGTCCTAATAACGTTTGTGATTACATCCTTGATAAAAGTAAGAGAACAACACCTAGTATTATACCTTCGTTTTCACCTGTATTTAGATAATAACTCAATCAAGAATAATGAATTGCAAATGAGTTTACATCGATTAATCCAACCTCACTTGTACGGTATCTGACAATTGTTATCAAATCATGTGCGGAAAAATTGCATTCTTCTGTGATTGTATTACTCACTGAAGTCGTAGTTATAATGATGTCTTTCTAAGGTGGACTATTATAATTCTCAGAGTCATGCATACAAATGTAAGTAAACTTCCATTTGCTGTTGATTACATAGCTTTGCTCTGTTTGAAAAAAAACACACCAGAATTAAATACAGATATAAATAAATTTATTAATTAATCATTCATTCCATTTGATTATTCACTCTGGTCGGAGATTCAGCTCATCCTACGTAGCCATGTTATACTTTTAAAAGTACACACAATAAAATTCTTTTAAATACATCTAAGCATTAACACACGCGCGCGCACACACACATACACAAACACACACACACACAAAATATATATACATATATGCGTTGTGTGTATGTTCACTACAGGGGAATTTGCTGATTACATACACGTCAGCATACTGAATATTGACTGTTGGGACATGTAATTCGCCGCAGACTTAATCACCTACACCTACGCTTATCGTGTAAACATTCTTCATTGAAGAACGACATGACTAGACTAAATTCGCATAACAACTGCAAAATATATCGTCTGACATGGCAAATGAAATCTTTACGAAATGAAGTGTTTTTATAAAAGCATAATCTTTATGTCATTTTGTGATGAGTGTAGAAAGGTGGTCTATAACAAATATGTTGAAAGTTCAGTAGTTCTTCAGGTATCAATATATATAATATATATATATATATATATATATATTATATATATATATTTATATTTATGTACATATATGTGTGTGTATGTATATATGTGTAAATATATATATATATTATATATATATGTGTGTGTGTGTGTTGTGTGTGTGTGTGTATTTTGTTTCATAATATTCTTTATTTGAGTTTCATTCAATATTCAATCCAATATTAACAATGAATTTAATATTACCAACAACAAAATATGTGCTGCTGAATCATTTTTCAAGCAATACAGTACAATATATTTGGGTTTTTTTCCCAATCATACCATGTTTTTTATAAGAAAAATGACATGAAATTCTGCAGTACTCTCAGGAAAAGCTATTCTGATCAGCCTAATCAAGCCAATCCAAATGTGCCTTATCACACACACACCCAAAAAGAAAATGTGCTACTAAATCACTTTTTTTTTTCCTAACATAACTTCCTTTTTTTCTCGCAGAGCACAAGCTATATACATAAAAAATATCAGATTAAGTATAACTCTTAAAATAGAAAAACAATGTCTTGATCAACTTGACCAGATTTCTCAATCTCCGCTTCATTACATGAATTCTCTTTCATTCCGTTGAGAGTACAGCATTCCCCAAACATGTCATACAAAAAGCATGCTTAATTTAACCAAGCAAAACTCATCATTTTTTATTTCACCTATCAACCTACTCCCTCCCCCCCCCCCCCCGTACAAAACAAAACAACCATATGTGTATAAACCATATTCCTGCCTAACCTCTTAACCAGTAGTCTACTATAACCTAACTACATCTACCTAGCCCCTACCATCCCCACTTATTTCCCCAGTAACATGTATACATACACACACACACGCACACACACACACACACAACAACAACATGTCATCCGAACGATCCAATAACAACAATGCCGGCTCCTCCTATACATTTCACTACATACCACTTCAACCACTTTTGTTTTCTTCTTTCTTTTTTTCTTTCTCTTTCCCTTCCCAGTTATTTTGATTCTATGTCAGTTGAGATCAGTTGGTTTCATTTTGTTTTATATTGCTGTCTTGTGTATTTTCTGAGGGTCCCATATCGTACAAGCTTTGCTTCTCATTTCCATCCCCATCCTTAGTTAACTTGTATTATACGCTGTCTCTCTCTCTTTCTCTCTCTCTCTCTCTTAATATATATATATATTATATATATATATTAAACGAAGATATAATTTCGTTTTTTTCATTTGGTACTCATTTTTTATATGTACTTTGTCAAATCACATTCAGCAATTATTACAAATATCCTGTACATATGCAATGTATACAATTTCTTTGTTTATTTGATGGAAGTGTAAATAAATTCGAATCTTGAATCATGAAGCCCAAATACCCGGCTACAGTGACACTGATTCTATTCATACTAATCAGAGTTTAAAACAAAACAGAACCACAGAATTAAGTGATGATCCAGTATCGGCGTTAACAATACACAATTCGATTAAATGGACACATGTCTTTATCATATATTATGGTAGGTATGGTATGGTAGGTATGGATATGAGACTCTCCCGCACGTGTAAAAGATTTGCGTTCTTTTGTTCTTATTGGCCAAGATACCGACCCCCACCTCAAATTTTTCTGCCTGCCCTTTGTCTTTTAATTGTATAATTCCACCAAGATCAAGTATGCAGTAACAATGTTACACAAAATTTACCGGTGTATTTTCATTTACTAGACTCCAACAGGTTGGTTGACGACTATGCACGTGTGCGTTCTCGCTATTTGAATAATGCTGTAAGTAGTATACGGCGATTGTAATGCATATGGGGTGTAATGAGATAATATTATACGTGTACAGTAACCCGCAACATAGAAATTGAAGCTAAAATTGATAAAACTCATTTTGTTTTATCTTGTTGGCATTTTGTCAAGCCTCCTCCCACCCCAAAAAGGGGAAAAAGTAACACATTTCCACTTACTTTCTGGTGATTGACATCGGTAAAAGATAAAATAACAAGTACAAATAACAAGTACAAATACAAGTATTGTTTGCTATGTTAAACCCAGATTGTTTTTGCAGACACGATTCCTATCACTGAAGGGAGTCGGAGATTTGAATTTGAATTTGAATATCGGAAAAAAACAAATGTTTCATATCCCTAACATGTTATTACAGTGTAGGGCACCCATTCATTAAAGTAATGATATCCACAAAGAGGCGATGTCGTAGTATACTACATGTGCCCAAAATAATACGAAATTAGCGTCTAGTTACGAACATGACATAACATTCAAAATCGTTTTCCATGACACCACAGTTTTGTCCCAGTCGTCTTACCCTGCGACTGCAGAACTGAATTTTCAAACAATTCATAACTTTTAAACAGGTTACCCAATTACCTCAAAACTGTGCTTCTGTAACCAAATGTCTGCATTCATTAAATCTACATGTATTCCTGTTTTTTTTTTTTTTTATTTGTGTGTCATGTCGGATTACCATGTCATTTAATGTCGTACTTTATTAGCAATATGACACTTGTGAAAAACTAAACCCTTCCAAAAGCATAGGTACAAAACGTTTATGAATGTATCATTGGAAGGAAACGGTTATGGTAAGACTAAGTGGTAGCAGTTCTGAATGTTCGTTACCAACTGTTTGCTAAACTATGTGTTTCAAAACATTCAATGTGAGTTCATTGTATTGGGAGAGTGCGCTGATGTACGTGTGTATATGACCATGCACAAACATTTAATTTCGCAGTTTAAAAATTATTATCTCAGTCTTCTTCATTGAAGAACATACAAAAAATGTATTACAAAAAACGAGCTCAAATGGAGCCAATCATCACACATAATATCAACAGGTTTACAACTTTGACAAAAAAAACAACAACACACAAACAAACACCAAACTTAAACTATTGGGCTATTAATAAGGCTGAAGCTTCATTTTAAGGGAGGCACATGGGCTGAGAGAATCGATAGAAAAGTATGGATCGATTATGATTTGCAGTGAGTCCACAGTTCGCGCATAAATTATCTGCTGAGTTCTATATTTAGCCGCTGAATAGTATCTCGTAGTGCTGCCTGAATTCCTCTGCGAGAAGGTAATACTCGTGTCAGCCGTAGCGTATCGCCAATGCACTATTGTGCAATGGTCCTTCCCTCCTCCGCCTCTCTGTCTGTCTGTCTCTCTGTATGTATGTATGTATGTATGTATGTATGTATGTGTGTGTGTGTGTGTGTGTGTGTGTGTGTGTGTGTGTGTGTGCTTCGAGGGGAACTAGGGAACTGCTTTGGTAGCATTGATTGTATAGCTCGCATCAAATACGATAAACTGAAAGACACAGTGAATCGATAAGGCCAAACAGTCAACTTTGTCATTCATATTATGCCCAACTTAAACTTAAGGAAAATTTTTTGCTTATTGCTTAAGGAAAAGCAATATATATGTATATCTATGTACGTATATAATGATACTTGTAGTCCGCGCGTTGGTACCAGCATAGAAAAGATAACGAAGTAGGGTAGTAATGCGTTTCAGTCCAACAGTGCTAATTGTTTAGACCAACTTTTCGACGAATATATACGTACAATGTATTCGTCGCAAATTTGGTCTTGATAAATAGCGCTGTTGGACTGAAATACAATACTACCCTACTTCGTCATCTTATATATATATATATATATATATATATATATATATATATATATATATTATATAATTATATATATTGTATACCTTGTCTGAGCAGCTCCTCAGATTTATCTTATCCTCTGATTTATCTTATTTATAGAGTGACTGGCGTAGTTTCCTATGATCTAAGTGGCTACTATCTCCGCTCCAACATCTTATTTCCTTTGAACCGTACAGTGTCCTAGAGCACTGAAGTTTTGACAGGATATGAGATCTTCTTTTTCAGGACTTAGTCCTGAAAGAGACATCATCAATTTGATTTCATACTTCTGGGTATAACACGCTTTCCAAAGCAAAATAACTGAAATAATATAAAAGTGATAATGAAGATCATTCTTTCACCTTTTTTATGTTTGTCTGTTAGGCCCAATTTTGTAATATCATTCAAAATTGTGAATGATACTAACAAAATTAAAGAAAACCCCACGAAAAAATAGAGATAACTTATTAGCTATTATTCATTACGTGAGACCAACGTCAGCCAAATATATAGCTCCAACAGGCAGAGGTAAATTTGTGAATAACATCTCAGTAACATTTAGTTGGTTGAAAAAAAAAAAACCACACATACAACGCTTACTACTAACAAAGTATACATGTTAAATTGTGATATTGATATTAAAGGTGTGTAATTTCTAGTATTCGAATTCTTCATTTTCATTTTTGTTCTGATTATCTTTGATGTCTCGAGAAAATTCGAAAATAAAAAAACTGAAAAAAAAGTACACCGAGTGGAAATCCCCAAACTGTAGTGAGACGTCATACCCCATTAGAGCGGTAGCTTTTACTATAAAGGGAGCTTCTATATCAGATAAAGCACAGATCAGACAGAGATCGACACAGTGAGCGACGGAAGTGATTTTTACATTTTTGATTTTGAAGACAACTACCAAAATTTGAACAACTATGACTTCTAAGCAAGTTCCACCACCAGGAGGCATCATCAACGAGCCACACCTCAAGCGACCGGTAAGTAATGACACTCGTGCGCGATACTATAATGATACAGCTGCGTGGTTTCTTGCTATTTCCTGAAGGAACGATACATTGGTAATGACAACATTTGAAGCAAATCAGAGTTATCAAGAAAAAGTGAGAGATTTACAGCTGCAATATGTAATTAAATACTTATTCACATAATCGGCAATTATGATGATTTAAATGTAATGTTAAGAACGGTGCCTACATTTTTATTCATAAGGTCAGACTATCAATACGCTAATTGTATCTCAACTGTACTAGGATTTCTCCATGCATGTTTCTGTATGTTACCGATTGGTATTGTAAGTTTTCTGTGCGTTAACTTTAACAGTAGCTTTCAAAAGAAAAAAAATGCATTAAATTAGTCGCACTCTCGCGCATGATGAAGAAAAAAAAAACCAGAGAATATACTGCAAAAACATCAGATACTAGCTTACGTATTCTAATGAGCTTCGATTGAAACTTTCGTCAATTTCAACAGGTCCCCATTCATGTACAAAGGCCCGATCGACAAGAGACATTAACCCTACCAGTCCCACTAGGAATGAGTCAGGACAATTTCGTTTTCTTGGTTGCTGACCACCTCCAAGTGTCATCAAGCCAGATGTATGTAACGTTCAGAGGTCGCCCGCTTAGCGGCTCAGACAGTTTGTGGAATGCCGGAATCAGGGAGGGCAACACCGTGCAGGCCCATCTACGACTCCGTGGTGGCTAGCAGACCAATAGAAGCAAATGAAGAACATCGCCGGAGAAAAATATACCTTTTCGGGACAAAGAACGGCTAGCAGGATTGAAAAATAAATGTGATGGAACGGCAGCTGTAGCAACTCTGCATTCTTCTGAATACGAGGAAACACGAGAAAGAACAACGAATTCTGATAGAAGCACTATGTTTCTCAATGATATCAAATCCAATGCAAAACATTTCAAACGTTAGATACACAACCAACAATTACAGCTTTCGCCGCAAAAGATTGGCAGCTCTTTCTTATATCGCATGTTCACTCTCATGCCACCGGTGACAGAGTATAAAGAGAGGAGCTTTGGTAATCGTGCTTTATACCTTGCATTTCTCAGTTGATCTATATGTACCGGGTTACTTTGAGAGAGGTAGTTCACAATTACATGTTGGTACCTGGAAGGAAATGGGAGCAAAGTCCAAATAGTTTAATCTGAAATACTGTCGATTCAATCCATTATTGGTGTATATATATTTTTCAATCTCGAAGATTCCTTACTTGCTGGACGTCAAGCTTAAGTGGTAACCGAGTTTATTGCAATTTGTTTTGCATATGAGCAAATCTAACAGTTATGATGTATTCCCAAAGGAGAATGATAAGTTGATATTTTCCATTCATCCGGTTACAGATTTTGACTAATTGTTACCTGGTTTTATTTGTTCTCTATGACGGTATCTTAATCCGTTTGTATACTTATGAAAAATAGAAACAAGAAATTAATAAGCAGCAGGGTGTACTCTTTGATGACTGTGCTTAAATGGTAGATAAAAAGTAATCGTAAACGCGCTTTATGTATCATATTTATACTAGTATTGCCTGAAGTAAGTGCATTGTTTCCTTCTCGTTTTTGAAATTACCTTTTTCCTATGAAGACACAAAAACTCAAAAAATTTGCAAAGAACAACAATCTCTCTCTACGGTTGACAAATTATAGGATTAAGAGAGAAAATACCACTTTTAGTCTCGTAAATTATATCTTGTTTTCTTAGTCCTCTGACAATTTTCAAAAATGCCAGTTCAAACTAAGCTTATGAAATGTTTCCAATTATAGTAATTCATATTTGTACTATAGATTTTCAGTTTCAGTTTGTTTCGTTTCTCTACCTGTATGAAAGAAGTCATTGACAAAATCAAGCACTTTCTCATAAAAATATAAACGAGAGTACTTATAAGAAATGAATAATTACGTGTGTAGTACATGATATGTACCTTAAAGTATACAGGTGTAGGAGACCGTTATCGATAAGCAATTCGCTTTACTTCGATAAAGGCCTCTAGACATTGTGATTTGTTACAGTTTTCTATTACTTTTGACTGAAGAAACAAATCACATACACTCATCAGTAAATAACGTGAACTATCGAGTATTTTTAATGTCATTTTGGAATTATTGCGTTGATTAATTAATGCATGTAGAACGTTAAGCGCATAATGTAAATAATAAAGGGTACTCACATATGTAAACCATCTTGTCTTTCTATTTTCTATGTATGTGTGCGTGTGTGTGCGTGTGTGTGTGTGTGTGTGTGTGTGTGTGTGTGTGTGTTGAGATTCTGAGTGGCACAAGGCTAATGGTTTGATATTCGGAATATTGTGTTATTAGACTATTTGTAATTTGCATGTTTTTCATTATTTTAATCACCGTTTATCAACTGAAAAGAGAAAGAAAGAGAAAGAAAGCCTCGAACACACACACACACACACACACACATACATACACACACACGAACCCAAACCATGCTGCACAAAATGACATACAGCGTCGACCCGTTGATACTGTGTTGGATTCCTTGTGACCGCATACCTTTCGCATGATTTTCATGATGCGTCTTTTTATCTGACTATGCTATTTCAAATTTGCTTTACAGAAGACTATGGAGATTATGGATTATTAGCATTCTTTTTATTTCTGATAATACAAAGTCTCATTTCTTTCATGTATGTTAAATAACTAATAAATAAAAGTTGATCCAGCCCGAATTTGTCATCATTAGAGCTCTGCAAAAGAAAAGACTCCCTTGTAATACTTCTGTTTGTTTGTCTGTTTTTTTTTTCTTTTTGATAAGGCTGATCTGTCAGGCAATTGTCATCGTAAGCAAAGAGATATTTCTGCTGCAAATTGGTTAGGAAATTCTTGGTATAAATAAATAAATTAAAAAAAACACTCGCTATAAAACAAATCATCGATAGTGGAGATCTTTAAAATGGCGTCAACCCAATTCGTCTGTATTCATACATCTGATAACCATTCATCTATTTTGTTCACTGAATCATGCTGAAGTGTGAATAATATCTTAGGTATAAAAATTGTAGTACCGTGTACCACGACAGCTTTGTCCCTTCCTCCATATTGGAACACGACATTGTGGGAAATCCCAGACCTGAGTCGCTCCAACTTATCCTCCAATGGCATTGCCTCATTCTCTTTATGTTCATTATAATTATTCATCGAACGCTGCCTGACAATAGAACTGTCATTTTCACTTAAACTATTTATATGCACTGAAACGATATTCTTTTCTGTTACAATAAAAATAGATATGATAACTTCATTTAACTGGGGAATACCATAATCTTAGCTGATGCCCTATCAACATCCAATCAGAATTTTCCAAGTTTTGCTTTTTCAATTCCTCACTTTGAAGCTCTGTTGTTTGACGGCCCTAGAAATCAAAAGAAAATCTGACTGTAAGGTGTTCTCTAGTTGACGTCTTCGCAGATAAAAACTATCGCCGAAATAATCTCATCATGAATGATAGACCTACCTCCGGTCAGAGCCAAAACGAGCCTAGTCGTAAGGTGAGTATCTTAAGTATCATGACTATTTTATTCTCTAATATCTAAAGATGGGAAAATAATTTATCGAGAACAAATTGAATAGATCCTGGTCCTAATTTCTTCCCAAGTTGTAGCAGGAGATATATACCTACACAAGAAAGCTGAAGTAATTTTACATTATAATGTACACGTAATTCGCAGTCTTTTACATAATGTTATGCAACCACACCATAAGAATCAAAAGATAAACAGCGATCTTGTGCAACTTGGATTCATTGTATTTTCAATTCAGTTGGGTCACCTGGGCCTGGCGGGCTGCCGGAGGGGCTGTCCGATCTACTGTCAACGGAATTAGACGCTTCTTTGGGAGATGTGGTAACAACTAATGTATACATCGGTTTACACGTTCGACTAGCATTAATGTCATTGCGCTAATAACTCTTACCTTCGTTAACAAAATATTCCTGAGGGGTAAAGCAAACTGGTCATTTAGGGGCGACAAAAGCAGCTTTTCCAAACTGAAATTTCCCAAAATGTGGATGTGCAATAATTTGTATTTCCGACTGGAGCGGCCTACCGATATAAAATGACAACACTGGTTTTCGATGCTTATCGTCTTGGACACACTGTCAACTTACATTATGTATCCCAATACCTTTTTTTTTCTTTCTTTTTTTTTGTTGCAAAGAAGAGTACCTGTTATATAACGGAACAAGGAAGGCAATATGTTATTCCCGAAAATGGATAGAAGGTGACGATTTTGCCGTATGTAATGTTGAATAGTCTCAAAACTGGCTCAACCTCGATGCCACCTATAGTGGATTGAATCTGCCAACTGTACACTACAACGTAGATAAACTACAACGCCCAGGGAAATGGATCAGCAAGACGAATACGAAAAATAACCTTGCCATAACACAGATGCTTGTTAGAAACACAACATACGAGAATGTTTTATAATGATGTCAAACGTTTGTACCTGGTATTTCCTGACTTTTCAGCTTCCGAATATCTTTTTTGAGAAAGGTGCGTTATCATCACTTGAATTGAAATGTGACCCACGGACATAAACCAGTAAGAAATCTAAATTGTACTAAAAAAGAGAAGAAAATACTCACCTTCGTCAAATATTGTGTGAATGAATTTCAAGCAATATTCCATTTAATCATCCATGGAAAACAAAACTCCTTAACAGCAACACAAGAAACACAGAATTAAGAACCAGAGAAGCCCAAGAATAGAATAAATCAAACTAGAGGTAAGCAAACTTTATGCCAGCAACCGAACCAATTATTTTTAAAGTTTGGTCACATTGGGGCGAGTGACACTATCATTAATCATAACAAAGTCAGACCAACGTCAGACAGCGTGGGAGTAAAATACTCATACACGTTGTTGCTAACGTGCTTAACAGGGTCTCATAGTTCAAATCCTTATTATGAAATTACCTAAAGTCACAGAGGACAGTGAGTTTCAGTCTTTTGCGATGTTTAGCTATGTTACTATTTTTTCCTCTTCAGCCTTTCCCTATTCGTGTGCAGCTTTCTACAAGTTTTCAATGTTCTTCTCTGTTTGTTACACAAAGCACTGTCAATTTTAATTCGTTTTATATATATTTTGCTTGTATAGATGATTTACCCTAATTTCCAGAATGGTTTAAGATTATATGTGGAGTATTGGTGTGACTATGTGTGATAATGTGTTAATCTTTATTATAGGCAGGTCATCTTCATTTATTTATCATGAGTCCTCACGTAATGTATTACCCCCATGAATATAACTAACCGAGAAAAAAAAATCCACCAGTTGTTTAAGAAGTATGTATGCTACAAGTTGTATGTATCATGCCCAGACTAATTTTATATACTTGTAGATTAATTCTGATTTTAGTCTCATAGTTAGCAACCTTGAGTTATCTGAACATATCATTTGTTTTGCGTATATGTAGCCGTTTTAGACGTTATGAATTCCATGTATAATCATTACCTCTGGGGATATATGCTTCAATATTTGGTATTCCGACACTAAATTCCGTCCACTGCAAAAAAATGCATTTATTGATATGGCATTGTATATCATAACATTACCTACAATGCAATGTTCCCATGTTAATCATTTTTTCAAGAGTTGCATGCGTTGACAGGGTTACACTGTTTCGCCATTTATAATAAAGCGCTTTTCATTTCTTCGTACCCACAATGGTATGACAATCAATGCACGAAGTAATGAATATTCATGATGTGAGTGATGACTACCAATGATGCTATTGAATATTCAAGCTATGATATTGCGATTGCAGATGAGATTGCATGCCAAGTGAGTAGGGAGGTTCCATTACTAGATGGGTAACCCATTATCTCTGCTCAACTGTAATTTAGGGATAATTTGAGCCTCCAAGCAGTCCCACGTCTAGAGTAGGATACGGACCTACGTGATAAGCAAAAGTCAGTGATATATACATATCAAATACGATGCATTATAGAAGCGCTGTTCGATTGAAGTTTTATATGTAATAACACATATTTGAGTACATATATATAGGCCTATGCATATAAACAGTCTAACGTCTTTCGATGTATATATATATATATATATATATATATATATGTCATTCATTATTGACAGTTAAGTCCATTTTTCATGAAAATCATTCGATGTATACTGTAATGTAATCTGAAGAAAAAAATTATTTTGTAGTGATAACAAAACGCAAAACAACTCGGATTATTTCAGTCTAAAAACAGTGTGCTGGTGCAAAGCCTGATTAACCCTATCCTCCTTTGTTAGCAAAAGCTGATAACTCTTCTTTAGCCAATCAACATTCCGCTTTTGTGTCTTCAGTATGTCTACCTTCATGTTACACTTTTACACGCACGATACGGACTAAGCAATAAAAACATGGAGGCTGCAGAGCCACGGTTGTGTGCTGATCTAGTATGGGGACAAAAAATATGCTATTACTACGGTAACGCAGTTTCCAACACAATCGAAAAATGCCTTCAACCTTACACAATGTGTGCTTACAAGATCGTGAACATTTCGCTCGAAGTAAAACAAATAAAAATGAAAAAATTCATTGATCCGCAATATTTTCCTCATCTATTGTCATTGTATACCGTTTACATATTATCATGATTGTTACCATGGCAACGCAGGTCCCAACACATACGAAAAATATATCTTGCACATTTTCAACCCGACACTAATGCGACACTTATATTATCCCGATCCTAATGTAGAACATAATTTCTGTAGTGTAGCTATTTTGACCCTTCCAAGGTCCAATGTGGCGGGGGGGGGGGGGGGGGGGGAGGGCACATTGTGTCCCACATGTAACTTTATTATGATGTATCATCCTCATGTGTGGCACATGGGTAGTGCAACTCATACAATACATGACTATATTTTCACAAGGTCACCCATGGAGGGCGCTATTTACCAAAATGTAAATAAATACATAGGAAATATGCTAAAAACATGATTTTTATGTATTTTTTAATGCCCCAGTATATAGGTCTTATTATATTATTAGACCAATTACTTTCATATTTGCCAAAAACGATAAACATGTGAAATAGTATTATTTGTGACCGTGCACCTCAAAACGAACATAAAGTCGCACACACTGATTTTGCGTGAGGACTGAAAACAAGTGAAATGGGTCAACCTAGCCGAACTTGACTTTTTCATATTTTCTGAAAGAGCAGGTCTTCTTTTACATTATGCTAAAATTTGGTATCATAAAACGGGCAGGAAAGTGTGTTTTTTAGCAGTTTATCTCGAACATTTTTGATAGAATAGTGTGATTAGGGGTGTCTTTGAAATCCCTTTTTCATTTCTGAAAAACCTTGTCCACACTCTTCACTTTCAACGCTAATAACTTTTGAAAGGATAGTGCTACTGCTTTGAAAGTTGGAATTAATTATGGACAGAATGTGTTAATGAGGCATGCTTAATTTCAGTTTAATCTGATAATCCCTTCATTGTTGTTACTCCAGTGGTTTACTTCCTGTTTTTTGTCCCATTCATCGCACAGCCAGCACGGTTTGGTAAAGATTAAGCGCTTGAATAGACACTGTACTTCAGAGCCTCTTTTCTCAGTTCACACTTTTTCTGAGGTTGTGCTTTCTTTCCAATATTTAGATAGGTTAGGAGAGTCCATTTGATTTGAGTTATACATCATTTTAAAGCTTAAAGTCTGCTCTTTCAGAATATGGTCTTAACTAAAAATTGATGTCTGGCGACTTTTTGTTTGTTTTGAGGTGCACTGTCACATTTGTTATTGTTTAAATTTTTTATGGTCACCCATGGGGGTGCTATTCATAACAACATACGGAAATACACTATGAGACCTGAGATGAAACTGTTTTGGGTAGGTACATGTATGATCGTCACATTTGCATAATATTGGAATTAGAGTTTGCAGATTGATAATTTGATAAACAGATGATATAACAGGCATAACTTTGGTGGGGGAATAAAAATGACACAAAACAGAAGGGCGATATTTAGAAAATACTATGGTTTTCAATAATCTCTGATATCTATCGTTTTTAAGCCTATGTCACAGAAAAACAAAGGAAAGAATAAGAAAACCATTTCAGGACCATAACTACTTCACATTTTACTTCTTCAGTAAATTTCAGGCAAGAAATGCCTATTTCATACACTGTAATATGTTTAGCTTGAATTTGAACAGAAACAAAAATGCAAAATCTGACTGACATGGTGGTCAGTTTATGGTTGCCATGGCAACCAGCAATATAAAATATAGCTAAATTATATATCAAAATGTTTGCAATAAAATCTTAGGAAAAGTCACCAAATTTGCTTCAAATTGGATAAAGGGCGAAGGATTGGCAAATGAAAATCTGGTAGGGGGCACAATGTGCTCCTTGAGTTTATAGGGTTAACAGCAGAAAAGCAAAATACTGACATTGAATTAAAAAAAACAAACTGTGGTACACTAACTTTTTTGATGATGCCCTACAACAGAGCGGTTGGATAAAAGTCCCCCCCCCCCAAAAAAAAACAACAAAACAAAACAAAACAAAACAAAAACAAAACAACAACAACAACAACAACAACAACAACAACAACAACATAAGGGGAACAAGTGGTGTACTTGTAATTCATTTGTGTCGTCATCGGATGGACCCCAACATCTTAATTCTCCTCTTGTTTGAACTTGTCGTGCTTTCTTCTCGTACATTCCCACATAGATCATGTCTAACCCAACTTATTCATATCGACTTTTATTATGCCCATAAAGTTTCAAGTACCTTTTTTTATATAAAACTCTTGATTTACGTGTATATCTAGAACACATCAATATTCAATTTCTATAAATGGTTGTGTGACACTGAATGAGATGCACCCCTCCTCCTGTGCGCTTACATTTACTATATCGTTTCCTGTATAATTCCACCTGTATCAGGCAACATTTTGACACAAATTTACCAGTGTTAGTATGATTTACAAACTCATACAGCTGTGTGACGACTGTGCGCTTGCATTAACTATATTTTTTTTCTGTATAATTTCACCTAGATGAGGTATCAGGCAACAGTTTCACACAAAATTCACCAGTGTTAGTATGATTTACAGACTCATACAGTTGAGTGACGACTGCGCACGCGTGTGTTCTTGCCAAATTTTCCATAATATGCTGTGACAGTAGTAATGCATGTACTTTATGTTATGAAGTTGATATTCTCCAGTTGCTCGCGATTTATGCTTCGGTAGGAACATAGAAACTGTAGGTGAAACTTATAGGTATCTAACAAAGAGAAAGTATGGACGTATCAAAACAGTAACCTTGGATAGTATACTCTTTTATTTATTTTTCACTTTGTCAACCCCCGAGAAAGAAAAAGAGCAGATTTCAGAGAGACGACATAAAGTAAAACACACACGCACACACACACACACACACAAAAACAAACAAACAGGGATGCCAATTTGCAATCAACCATTTGTATTAACTTTGTTGATATGCTGTAAGACAGCACTGGAGTCTTCATTTCTATATCTTATTTTAAGAAAGTATAAAGATAGCTAGCAAATGTATTTTAAGAGAAAATATCACGCAGAGAAGATGCAAAAGCATGCCACTCCGAAATTTGACTGAACGTTCCGTGCGCAACCTTTGGCCCTTAGAATTTCCCGCCTTCACCATATCACATTTGTTTGCAAACACGTTTTTGACTCATTTTCGTCTTCGTTGAAGAAAAGTGATAACAGCACCACCAGTTTGTCGGGAATCATCGACCAAGACCCCTAGAATACATACATTTCCCCCAGTCAGTCAATTTGGACTCGGCCCCTTCGAAAAAAAAGAGGTAAAACATGCCGAATCAACCTAAGAAAAAGAAGTCGCAATCATGCAGATCAGTACCTGGCGTTAGAAAGAATGAGACTCGGAGACACATGAATAAGGTGAGTTCAATCGTAACAAAAATCAAGACGGCTTCCTAACAATTACCAATAAATTATAGCCAACAAATTTATATCTTTATCTTTTGGTGTTTTGAAAGTTCGCAATAAGTTTTTATATGGGTATATGCAGCTTTTATATGAGTATGTGCAAAATGAAATAACCTACAGTCATGTGAAAAGAGTAACTAGGGACTATTACTTTAATACTCTTTGAGCATAACATATCGTCAACGATATAGCGTAACAGAACCAATAATGTAAATAAAAAAAACATTCCATAATTTAACGATAAGATAAAAGGCGGAAATAAATGAAACATTTTGTCATATTTTTGAGAACCGTAAAGGGATCAAAATTTTAACCTTTTATCCACCATAGTTTAAACGAATTTCTACATATTTTCCACTGATATTTCATCATGTGGTGTTATTATTTAATCGTTTATCGTAGAAAACGAAGAAGAGGGCAAAATCACAACTGCTAAAGAAGTCAACAAGGCGAAAGCCAAAATAATGGGAAGGGACACGAGCTAACTGTAAAGACAGATTGGGGATCGGTGGTTCTGTCATGACTGTGCGAAGGAGGATAGTACGGTGTATGCAGCAGCGAGATGTACGAGAGCGTCAGCCGTGGCAAGAAATCAAGTCATTTTTCCCTATAATCCGTTTTCACTGGGATACTGATTAAACAATGAACATGGACTCACTGTTTACAATTACCACTCTTAAGTATAAAACCTTAAATCCGTGATTTATTGGAAAGCATGTGTATGGACGCTATAACCAGACGCAGCTTATTAAATTCAGTAATTGTTATCAATGTCGTTCTTACATTTACATGTCAGTACTAATGCCATAAGTTCACTTTGAGTTCATATGACCCGTACAACCTAATGGAGAAATCTGTTTCATAGAATTTGGAAATAGAACATAAAAGTAAATGCATAATTCTAGACATTTCATTTGATAAACCACAGCAACATCAACAGAAACCTAATGAATACTACAAATCGCATGGATGAACTTCGAATGATGTTCTAATGTCAATTCATGAAGATAAAACATCCATTACACTGTTATCATACTGAGTAGAAACAAAGATCAAGGGTAGGTCAGGACCAAAATAGTTTAATCAGACTCTACTTAAATTTGGTGCTATACCTGATGTAGCAAGTGTCCTATTGGTGCAACCACATCATTATGGTAAAAATGCATAGTAATCATCGTCGTCACTAGCATGTTGCTCTAACACCCAAGAAAAAATTCTCTCAAATTGTCTCTGTGGAATAACTGAAGCTAAAAAAGAAAAAAGAAGTGGTTAATCTTAGGTCACTTGTTCGGATCGCACATATTTGTACTATCCACTTTGCTTCGCAAAAGTATAACTTAATTAACGTGCTTTGCTTCCATTTGACTTTGACCTGTCTCCCCATTCACCTTTAGGGTACTTATAACTTTGTAAATCTTGAATGCCATGTATTGTTAAGTGATTAATTAGGGATATTAACAAAAGCTATAATTTATCAAAACAAAAATAACCGCGGAAAAATATCTATCAACATTCTGACAAGTTAAGGTCTAGGCAGTTGTATACTTTTACTTTTTACATTGAAGCACTGGTATTTCCCATTTTATGTTAGTATTTACATATCTGCACAATTTCAACATATCATTTGTAAAGCACATGATGTGATCATTTCCCTTCCTTAATCAAATTAAGCCTGTTTAAATGCTGGAAATATTAATGATCTTTTATGCCCTCTAGAGATGAAAACCAATTGTCAACGTATGTATTAAGTTAGTAAGTTCGACTACGTAGCAATTGTCGTACTCTCAACACCTTGATTAATTGTTCTGAACAAATTTTGTCAACGGATGTCTAACTTCATTCGAAGCCACGTTAATCAACCATTTGAGTAAAAAAAAATGACATGAATAAAAAGAATCACGTTTTGCCTTATTCCCATCCACATTAGTGTGATAAGTCTATATACGACGTGTTGAATGTTGATGGTATATGAAGTGAATATCTATGAGTTCAAAGTGTGTTTACGCAGTGAATTGTGACTGGAGATATGATGAATAAGTGAGAAGGAGATATTCTATCACTGGACAGGAGACACGTATCGGTGATGAAGTAGTTGACAGAAGGAATGCAAATGGCATGATGGAATATTGTACAGTGACCCGTGGAGTTTGCTTCCTTTGAAAATATGAATACATAAAAAAAGAGCTAAAAACTGACAAATATTAAAAACAAAAAAGAAAGTTCCCTGTCTCGTACATTCCTGACATCGTGGGGAGCTTGTCTTCTTCTCTCTCTCTTTTTTAACATTTCGTCAAGCACACCCCCCCCCCCCCACATACACACAGAAAAAAAGGGGGAAAAACATCGCGTTTCCGGCTCATTCATTCATATTGATTGAACCGGTTATTAGGCTATGAAAAGATCGAAATAACACAAGAATTGAAGAATACCACAATCTTCATCCGATCAGAATTCAGATTAATCATTACAATTCAATAATTTTATATACCCTTCTAAAGGATAATCTGCTATTGAAAACAAACAAACAAACAAACAAACAAACAAACAAACAAACAAACAAACACATGACAGTGTGAGAGTAGGTATAGTAACGTTGTCTTCTAAACAATGTCAACATGCAAGACGAGATTTGCCATTACGAGTTTTTTCCCTCGATATTCCAATATCGGAAAAGAATATTTTCCGTAAGGGAATGGATAGGATCCAGTATGAACGAAATCAATGGCTTGGTGGATTTACCTTCATAACAGGCCAAAATTCATCATCCACAATTGTTTGAATGTTAGGTACTTGAATGCATTTCTTTTGCCGTCTTTAGAATTGACCCCAAATGTGTCATATCAGTTTGTGATACCAACTGAGCGATATGTAATGAGCGAGAAAGCCTTTCTTTCAACATCAACAATGACTGAAACTATAATGAGATTAACAATAAAAGCTTGATTGGCATTGGGAAGATTTGTCATGACACCAGCAGAGAGCAAGGAAGCAATTATTTTTCTCATTCTGACCAAGAAATCTTTGAAATCTTTCGTGTAACAAACAGATGATTTGCCATTATACGTTCCTTAGTCTGATGAATGTGTGTCTTCTAAACACATACATATGACGTACACAGACGAAATAGTCTTCTGTTGCTCAGCATATTGAATTCTACCTGCCAAATCTATGACACAGGGAATTCCCCGGTCTTCATATCACTATATATTCACCCGAAGAAAGCTCGATCCCTCATTCGTCTAAAAAGAAGTCAGGTAGTATTGATACACTCTTAGACCTCATAAGAAAGGAGAAAAATAATTGTCGAATATACATAATCCGTTTGAAATAGCTTACTAGGCATTGAACTCAACTATTCACTAATAACCATGGGAGACGGAAACGAGACTAAACAGAATAATCCATCCGGGAACCCGCCAACACCAGGTGAATGGAAGAACGAGCCTTCTAGAAAAAAGGTGAGTTGACTTTCAAATCAGCAAAATTATCGAAAGTGAAGTTAATCAAATTGTTCAAGATTTTATAAGGCCATCGCTGACAAATTATCAACTCTGACTTTTAATGAAACGAATAAACGAAATGTATTTAGATCAACCTAATTTGTAAAGGGGGAAAGGTCCACTATCTAAGACTTGCGTATTTGCTTTGAAAGTATAACACCTTTGAAAGACGAGAGATTCAAAACCAATAGGTGAAATGCATTCATCCAACTTGGCAATAAAGCGCAAAAATGTGATACATGCGTAGTTTTTGCATTTGTGTTCAATACACGGTCGCAACATTGACTGGATTATATTCAAGTATTTACTTACATGCACGTAGACAATTTTCTGGTGATATTCCAATAATGATCCACGAACACAAGGAATCCATTCGTTATTATCATATCACGCAGGGAAACCAATCAAGTTGCGATGAATCTTGGTGCACTCTACTGTAGAAGGACCCTGATGGTGCGCTTGTATTTGGGCGAGCGGCGCTGGCATCGATAAGAACACACTCGACCAACATTAGACTCCGTGGGAGCAAATGGTCTCATTTATGATATACTTAACCAACTTCACGACCGTCATGACTATGTGATAACGTAGGCATACTTCAGAGAGACTCCAGGCTAAAATATTTCCTGTAAAATAACCTAAGGCCCGACAACACCAGGAGATGTATTGTTGCGACTCTAACGTGTACGTGAATCACTAATTTTCCGTTCAAATGTCTAGCCTCACAGCTTTCTGCACTTTTTTTATGACCTTCCTCCTTCCTTCGCAATTGCTTGTCGAGCTTGTTTGGTGTCCTTCTTTAAGGTGACTTACTTCTATTCCAAGAATTATTTCAAACCTATCCCTGAGCAATGTTCTTTACGTCATTCTTCCACAAAAAAGAAAAAGAAAAGGAAAACGAATGTGCAACTTAAAGAACCTAAATAATTTCACTGTGATGTTCAATTGTTGATCATGACTACTTTTGACCGTATTTACTTCGATGGAAACCGTGACAACTTATCAATCATAAAGATTTATTATGTCTATTGTTGTTGTCGTTGTTGTTTTTTACATAACCACTGATGTTACCAATCACCTAGTTGTAAATAACAAACTTGCCGACCGAAACTCTCCCTTTTCTTTGATGCAAGCAGTTTAAGTCATATTTCAATTCCAATCAGGTACCCCGAGCAATGTCAACATGTTATGCAGCTTTTTTTCAACGTTGTAAATATCAGCATCATTTAATGCTTTCTCCATAATTAAGCAATCGGCACTTTGTACAGGCATTAATTTAGATTACGTAAAGAATTTGGCAATCTGAACTGAACAAGAACTAATGGTGCATCATAATTTTTACAATAATTACAACTAATGCGACTTGGGCACTCATGTTAATCACAGTTTTGCCAACGAATGTATGTCGATGTGCAACGATGAACCGTCCTTACTTTCACCCTTTTTCCCCATGTCTTTTCTTCTTACTCACATTGCTATGAAAATAAATGCACGAAGTACTGCATATTCATGATGGTAATGATAACTATTTATAACGATCATGAATATTCGAGCTGTGAATGGCAATTGCAGACCAGATTGCATTATGGGTATTAAACATGGGAAGGTTCCATTTCAAGACGGGTGACTCATAACATTATAAATGTTTATATTATATATTATATTTATAAACTGACATTTTCTGTAGTGTGTATCTGCAGAATTGCAACAACAAAAAAACACAAAAAAAACATTGAGATAGAACTCGCGGCATATTGAAGACGGAGCCAAAACAAAATACTTATCAGAGAGAGGGAGAGGATGAAATAACACAAGTTCAAATTATTAACTGATTCTCTGGCTTCTTTTTTGTTGTATAGTATTATACAATTTACCCATCTGAATGTAAAAAGAAAAAAAATGTATCAGAAACCGTTTGACACTAAGTCACGTTGTCACAACAGTTTATTACAGTACTACAGCTTAATGGCGGTTGTGCATATGGGCATTTTTTAGTTTTAGTATTCATGTATTAAATAGTATAGTATTGTATACACATGCTATTAGGTGGGATTTTTCGTGACCCATATTATAGTTAATTAGAAATCAGAAATGTTTAAACGGTTCTGTTTGCATTCAAAAGTTTACCTGAGAGAAAGAAACTCAGGTTGATTTTTAACAGAGTTTTTTTCCTGTATTAAAGTAAAAGGTAGATTCATGCTAACCTAGTTTTCAGTCCTTACTAGAGTTTTTCTCCATTTATGAGAAAAAAGGATTAAACCACTAAATTTCTCATCACATTATTCTCCGTAGCTCAGACATTAGGCAAATATCAGCCTTACACAAATAGGCGATTTTCATGAAGCACGAGTATCCAAGTATTTTTCTAATATGTATTTATGTGTAATGTCGGATTGTCATGTCAATTAATGTCATACTTTAGAAGTAATATGACACTATCTACAGAAAAAGCAAACCTCTCCAAAACCATAGGTACCAAATGTTTATGAAAGTATCGTTGGAACGAAATGGTTATCGTAAGATTAAATGGTAGCAGTCGAAATTCCAATAAAGGTCATGATCAACTGTTTTCTCAGTTTTCTATTTTATAGCATCTGATGTGAGTTTATTTTGTTTGTGAATGTGAGCTGATGTACGTGTGTGTGTTTGTGTGTGTGTATATGTGTGTGTATGTGTGTGTGTGTGTGCGTGTGTGTTGAGATTCTGTGTGGCATTAGGTTACTAGCTTGCCTATTTGCTAGGTTTATGAGTGTTAGAACTACCGTATTTTTGGGACTACCTTTATTCATCGTGTATACTGAAAAAGGCATCACACACACGCAAACGAACCCAAACCGTGCTATGAACGATGAGAACATGAGCTGCAGTGATATTATTGAAATGGAGTCAGAGAACTCCCAACATATTCACGCGTATGATAACGATTCATCTATTTAGTTCACTAAATCTAACGTAAGTGTAAGTACTGTTATAATAATAAGAAAACAGTGCTTATTCCGACATATTTTAGTCTCCTATACCGTAAAAAAAAATACTACATTATGGGAAATCCAAGGAAACGAAATTACAATACCTAGGCCAACGTCGACACAAGTTACCCGTCAACAAGTAATACATAACAGAAAATCAGCTTCCGACACACAGGGAGCCAGTGGGTGATTGTAAAGTCAGCAAATCATTTCAGGTGGACCTTTCCAATTGGTATGACAAGATTTTACAAAGCTTATTATGTATCTTTATTTCGTCTACGCAGACGTTACCTGTCATCATCTTTTCTTGACGGACAATGATAGGATCGAATAAACATAGATTTGATTAGATCGATGTGTTATATTCGACAAGTTACTCAGTTACAATGCCAAATGAAAACGAAACTACAAGAGCCAAGCCAACGTCGACAACGAGTGGCAACACGGAGAACCAGCCTCGGAGGCACAAGGATCCGGTGGGTTGACTGTTAAACCAGGGGAATTTCCAACAATCCATTTGGACTTTTCAATACATTAACTATAAAGTGCAGGGCAAAATTTGCCTAATATGGCTAATATTTCCATGATTACATCTCATGTTGTATAATTCGTATCCATTTAAATTCTATGTAAAGATACACACACACACACACACACACACACACACACACACACACAAACCCCCCAAAACTGGGTTTATTTTCCTGGTTAAATCTGCAAAGATCAGAGGGGTTAAGATATGATGGTTATGCAATTGCATTTCAGTGTTGAAAACCTTAAATAAAAATGTGACCCATGAACACAAGCCACTGAAAAAGGAAGGTTATAAAAAAATACTTACCTTTTTCAACATTTGTGTGAATGAATTTCGAGCAATATTCCAATTATAATCCTAGAAAACCAAAAACTCCAAAACTTTGCTATCCTTTCACATAAAAACAACAACCAGAGAAGTCAAAGGACCCATGTAATCAAATTAAAGAGTAGCAAACTTCATGCCTGCTACTGAAGCCATTATCGTTTACATATGGTTTGGTCACACTGGGACGAGCGACAATGACAGCAATCTGAGTCAAGTCAGCCAACATTAGACAGCGCGGGGAGTGACTACACGTTCACTACCTTGTTGATAGAGGGCTCAACAGAGACTTATCATTCAGATCTTTTCGATTAAAAGTCAGAGAAGATAACGTGATTCCTCTTAGTCGTGCCTAGCTAAACTTGTATTACTGGCTGTTGTTGTTTGTGTGTGTGTGTGTGTGTGTGTGTGTGTTAAGAATGTCTAACTTTATTCTGTGTGCACAAATTTTGGTATACAAATGTTTGTCAAGCTTAAGATGCGTTTTTGTTTATATAGGTGACTTACACTAATTTCCGGGATGGTTGAAAATCTTCCCTTTAGCAGTGCTGTTTATTTGGGGTTATGTGTTACTCTTTGTTATATCCACGTCGTGTTCATTTATCAATCACAGTTCCTAACAGAATGTATTTCCTCCATGAACATTACCAACCCGAGAAAAAAAATCCTTAAGCGTCTGGGAAACATGTATATTATGCATCATGGCAAGACAGCTTTCGTTATCTGCAGGTTAATTCTTAGCTACCTCGAGTTATCTTAACATACCGATTGTTACGCGTATGTGTAGCTCTTTTAGACGTTATGAATACCATTTGCACTCTGGATATCGAAGTTTTACTTTTAACACTTGGAATAATATGTCAGGATGATCTTGTCAATAATTTGTGCATCATAATATCACATGCAATTCGATTTCTACACATTTATGATGAACTTTGTCAGCGCATCTTACGCTGTGAAAATGAAAAGTTGTTTCGCCATTCGTAATAAAACTGGTGTCCTTCTTTCTCACCGACAATGGTATGGCAATCGATGCAGGATGTAATGAATATGCATCATGCGAATGACGCTATTGCATATTCAAGCCGAGAAGTGTGATTGGAGACAAGGATTCCATGTATGTGTGGTTAGGAATGTTCCATTGGTAAACGGGGAAACAATTGCGGACCGCCGTTCTGCTTCTCAAGAGATCAGTTTCGTTCAGCTGTAACTGTAGATAATAACATTTGCAGCCTCCATGCAGTCCTACATCCTGAGCAGGACACAGACCCCCATTATCATAATGGTTTAAGTTTCAAAGGTGGAGGTCCATCACCGACTAGACACAGTGTTTAATTATACGTATAACCAAAATTGCCTTTATATTTTGTAACACCATAAACATATCTTCCCTTGGATGTACATGTATCTAAGCTGTAGAAAGAGCATACACACACACACACACACACACACACACATATATATATATATATATATATATATACATATAATATGTAATATATATATATAATATATGATGTGCATATTATACACATCATATATATATATATATATATATATATATATATATATATATATATATTAAATGTTACCGCTAAGTAGAGTTAATATACAAAGGAAATAAAAAAGCATAGTATTTAATAGTCTGCTTTACGTTTGTTATTCTCCAGCCAGCATATTAGAAGCTACTTTTTATTTGCTTAATTAGGTCTGAATCAAATATGGAGACGACATATGATGCAAGATATAGCGTCTCAGTGACGATGCTCAGGGTATTAGCGGAGGGACGAACGTACATGTATACGTTCGAACCGATTTGTGTGTGTGTGTGTGTGTGTGTGTGTGTGTGTGTGTGTGTGTTCGTGTGTGTGTGTGCTTTACTAAAGTATATCACTACATTTCGTGTTCAATACGTCTGACCTTATTTCTGGTGCAGTTTTCTGCAAGTTCTTAATGATCGTTTTGCTACACAATGGACTGTCAAACTAAACTTAAACTTTGCTGAAAGGAGACTAGACCCAATTTCCAGAATGTTAGGATATCTACCCTTGGGGGGAGATGTTTACACACACACAAACACACAAAAAACCCACAAACACATTCACATGCACACACATACTATGATACAATATAAATACAAAGTACAACCAAAAACACATGTATACAGACTCATTCAAAGTAGATGATAACACAAAAACAAAACCTTCAGTCTGCTTTGTATCCTATTTGTTACAATTTTCGTTTCTTTTGTTTAGGTAAAAGGACCGAAATTAGGAATACAGACAAAACTAGCTATCGATTATAATATCTATGATAATGTCAGAAGAGGTAACAGAACCAGATAAGATATTTTTTTTTCTATTTTAATGCAAATACAACATTTCTGGGGATTTCCACCATTTCTGCAGTGTTTGGCCGTCATCCAATCAGAAAAGTGCAACGTCACACTTTGATAATTATTTTCGTTCTGATACTCTAAGGGTTCCTCTTTTATTTCTAATCGGACTGCCACAACTACAAGGTGTCTCCTTAGGGATATTGCTAAGCGTCATTGAAACTGTGTCAATATGAATCCTCCTACCCCTGGCCAAACCACTAACGAGCCATCTCGTCATAGAGGTGATAGGGATGGATCTGTAAGTATTTTCTGTTATGCTCAAACTGGGCAATTTTATATATTTATCCATTTTTTACCTTGCGAGAGATATAAAGTTACAAATCCAAATGTATAACAAAAATCCACACACATAAATTTGTGGAGCCATAATGCGTAGCATTGTTGTATGCAATACTCATAACATATCTTACGATACTTCGACGATGCCAGAACTGAACGACAAAAGAAATAATAAGTTACAAATTAGTGTATTATGCAATTTCTCTTCCAGATCATTCTGATGGTATTTGGTGTAGTAGGTGGTGCTGCTGCTGTTGTCGTCGGCGCTATCGTATACCGGATCTTAAGAAAGTGAAGCGTGGATTCAGACGATCAACAGGAATAACCCACATGCTCGAAATGGAAAATCTTACTGCTTATCACCGACGTACCTACCATCACTTCCAACTAATCTCATTGCCTTATCCCCATTGAAATAACACTGGAATGGAACGGGGAGAGCAACAATGTATTCCCGAAAAGAAATGAAAACACGAATTCATCACTGCACGTAATGACTTTGTAAACTAGAATGTTTAATACAATTAAATTGGTTCTTATCATGGAGTCAGCAAGCGAAACCCTTAGCAAGCTTTAGCAATTATTTTCTAGAACTTTCTCTCTACTGGACCACCTGAACTTCGGCATTTTCTGGACTGTCTTCTAATCGCAACATATTGACTGGTGAAGGTGCATTGTCCTCATTTTATCCACGCAGACGTCAACATCGTAGGACTTGTCGAGAGAGAGAAAAAAATCGAGTTCACATAAACATGATAGGTAAATCATATTCGCCAACCTACTCCTTAGCATGCTATAAAAAACCATCCTCCAGGACCCAAGCCTCCGTGACACCAACGAGTGACTCAGCGGATAGCACAGGTTCAACCAGATTGTAAAAAAATAATATCTCTGGCAAATTTGGCTAAGTATATTCATGTTTTCAACTAATGCTTTATCTTGAGTACTTAGATATATGTTGGTGATATTTCTCTGCTTAAACGTGTATCCTTTGTGAAAAAAACCCCGAAATCAGACGAACAGAAAGTGTGGTGGTAATCTAATTGTGCTCTAATTGACAATTACTAAATGGAAATGTGGCAAATGGAGCAACAGCAAGATTATATTCAAGACGTTTACTCACTCAAAGTGTATGAATTTATAATTCTCTCACGTAATTAACAGAAACAGACAAGACATGGAATCCAAGAAGTCTCACTAAAAAAAGAAAACAAAAACATAATAAAACTGGGAAATTTTTCGCCACCTATCCGGACCAAGAATTTAATTGGTTTGATCACTTTTGGGGAAGCGAGACTTGCATTTATATACAGTCAGCTAATATCAAGCTCCATGAGAGCGAAGAGTCTTATTCAGGAAAAAAACTGTAAACAATTTCACGAGCATGATGATAAAATACTAAACAGAGACTCGGGGCTCACTTCTTGTTTCTATGAAATAACCTAATATCAGACAACGCAATGAGAATTATCTGAAAAAAATTCCTTTGTCTATAACTGACTTTAACGTTTAAATGTCTAATCTTATGCCGCATGCAGCTTTCCTTTTTATTGCGTTCTTCTTTGCTTCATTCAGAAAAACCAACTTTATCCCCTGTCTCGCTCTTAGATGGCTTCCATTCCCAGAATGATTGCAAATCTGCACTTGAGCAATGGGGAATACATCATCATAGATTATATCTGGAGCTTTGACAATTTTCATGATTTCCACGTGATGGTAATTTGTTGATATGGTTACTCCGGTAACATATAGCCTAGATGTAAATATTAAACTTGGAAAGCAAAACTACATTTAATTCTTCACTCACAGTTTAAGTCAGATTCAATTTTATCATTTCGTACCCTGAGTAATATGAAAATATTATTTTCAATGGATATGTGCAACATTCTGAACGTTAGGAATATAAATGTTATGCAGGCTTTCTTGATACAACAGCAATCGCCACTGAAATAGCTTACTTCACTGAAAAAAAAAACCCAGCAGTGCGCCAATCAGTCATCATTATTATAAAACAAGACTAACTCTGTACACCCGTACGGTAATAACGCTTGCAGGCAGCATCCCCTT
The DNA here is from genome assembly GCF_040938485.1 of Diadema antillarum. Taxonomy (NCBI): domain Eukaryota; kingdom Metazoa; phylum Echinodermata; class Echinoidea; order Diadematoida; family Diadematidae; genus Diadema; species Diadema antillarum. Next base: position 531,084 of record NW_027271850.1, on the reverse strand, counting down.
ACTACAAACATTTAAACAGGAAAAAGACCTACATAATTATTACACAATCCACCGTTTTCTTTAAAATCAAATGTATCAATAATGCATCAAATGCTGCAACGTGCCACTTTGATAACGATTTCATATTCGCTTGCCGATCACCCTTAAAAAAGTAACGACATTTACCTAGTTCCAATTTTTTTCTCTTATCCGAAAAATGAGCAGAATCAAAAGATTGCATCCACATATGTATATACATAATCGTATATATATATATATATATATATATATATATATATGTGTGTGTGTGTGTGTGTGTGTATGTGTGTGTGTTTGCGTGTGTGTGTGTGTGTGCAGGAGGAATGACTGCTCGCAGACGTTGCAATATGTTCACTAATAGCCTTTAGTTCTCCCGAGCTTTAGACCGAGTCACCGGTCTTTTTCAAGGGCTTGGGACGTAAACACAAAACCAGAAAAAACAACCAATTTGCATACATTTGAACAGAAACAAGGTAAAATAAAAAAAAGACAAAATAAAAAGCCAAAAGAAAATCAAACGGAATAGAGACAGCAACAAGACATTCACTACAACATCTGACCCTTTCCGATCCCACGTAGCACCGGAAATTGTATTTTTTATAATAATGCTATTACAGTCTTTACTCGGTCACTTGACATAAAACAACAACAGCAACAACAACAACAACAACCTATAACAACAACAAATCATAGAATAACATGTCCTTAATAATAACGACATGAAAACAACGGTTGTAGTGAATGTCTTGTTGCTGTCTATATTCCATTTGATTTTCTTTTCACTTTCTTTTTACATTATTACCATTACACAGACAGACACAGACACACAGACACACACACACACACACACACACACACACACACACACACACACACACAAGCTGTTTTTTTCCTGGCCCGCTTCCAATGTGAAAGCTGTATATTTTGTAGACATGGATCAATGGGCTTACACAATACACCTCATTATGGAACGCGTGTCGCACCCAAAGTCTTTGCTCGTACGTCACAAAAATCCAGCGAAATTTGAAAATGACTGCATTTACAGAATTGGGCGTAGAATAAAAAGTTCTGCACTAAATTTAATGATTTTGGTATCATTGTCTTTTGAGGAAGATGCTCATTTTAATTATGTCAAAACATATATCACTTTTAGAACGCATATATGTATATATATATATATATATATATATATATATATATATATATATATATAAATTATAAACATACAAGTACCCAAACACTGACACTGTGACAAACCTAAACGCTTTCTTTGCCACAGATTGCTTTTTGACAGTGTGCACAATACTATAGGTTCCTATAAGCTAACAGAACTTAAAGCAAAGAAAATTTAAAAGAACAAAATTAGATCTCTTGCACTTACTACGACATTCTTCTTGTATAATTCATCTATTATCTCAGGCAACGTAATGACAAGATGCCTCACCTCAACTTGCCGACTGAAGAGAGATCTTGTGATTTAAAAAAAAAGTCAGTGAGAAAAAAAAAATGAGATTGCCAGACGGCAGTTTGATGTCTGTTTCGGGATTACAGGCAGTGAGTACATATGTTTGTTGTCTACCCCTTCTCATCTGCCCCTTTCCGAGCCCAGGTAGCACAGGAAATTTGGATTTTATTATACTCTATTAAATTACTCGGTGTGATAAATTTACAATAGAAAACACAATAAAAAAACAACAACAAACAAATACTTCCTCACGATTACAGAATAACTTTTTCATATCACAGATATGACAGCAAAGGATCACTTTTCTTCAACCGATACATGCATATTTTAATTCATAATAAATCTAAAGAAATCTTAACATTCAAGTTCAAAAACATCGAACGCCATAACAAGAGCTCTCAGCGGTTCATTATGATTGAGAATTATCATTCTCTGATTTTATTTCTAGCTTTAGGCAAGTCTTCCTTTCGGGCCAAAAAAAAAATCAATTTGCCCAAAGGCAAATGAAAATAACCACGTAGATAAATAAATGCAGATGATAAAGGAATACATAAATATTGAAAACATGAATAAAATGATAATAAAAAACAAACTAATGAATGAATAGATAAATGTAAATATCGAGCCCTGCATATAATACATAACGTTTGGGCTTTTTAGCATTAGCACGTTTGCACTGTTCAACATATTATACAAGGGACTTGCAGGACTCTCCCATCATTGCCGATGATGGCGCAGTTGCATATGAGAAAAGGACAAAGTTAAATCAATCTTAAAAATAACTGACACTTATCTTCGCTCCTTCTCACCTAGAACAAGTATGTGGCTAAAATTTGATGCCAAATAAAGCGCCATTACTACATGTTTTGGGACTCTAACAGGAGGGTGACGATTATGGATGAATAAGTTAGAACAAAATGTTCGGAGGTATGTGGCAGCAGGAGTGAAGCTAAAATCTGTGGTTCTTAGTGTGTTCGATGGAAAATTTGATTCATGTTTTACTTAGACACAGAGGGATGGGAGCAAAATGCTAATGCACTACAATCAAAATAAACAAAATATTTCTTTGTTATTCATTACATGTATGATTTCACGCTTTATCACTTACGTTAGGCTAATCAAAAGGTGAGCCAAAAGGAGATTAGGATGATAAGAAAAACTGAGAAACACTCATTGTTGAATTTACAATAGAAAAAACAATTTTTACAATTTCAGATTACTTCCAATGATAATTGTAGACTCTTTTGCTCATTACTTCAGAACAATTAATTCAGAACTGTGATCTATGAAAAATTGGATTCATGTAGGGATGGGAGAAAAAAACTGTAACGCAAAGGCATAAAAAGTCAATTAATATGATTATGATGAGTGTATAATACATTTCTAGTGTATGAAAACAATTATGTCATCTTATGTTATATTTCTTTGTTATTCACGTTATGTATGATTTCACGCCTTATCTTTCACGCTAGGAAAATCAAATTAAATCAAAAGGATATTAGGATTATTACAAAAGTTGAAACAGCACTCGTCAGGTTCAAACAAGAAAAAGCAATTTTCACATTTTCAGATGACATGTCACTGATATTCGTAACGTTTCTTCTCATTAATTCAGAACAATGATTCGTAAAGAATTACACTGAGAAGTGAGATCTAACGATAATTTTTTTTTCTTAATTTTGCAGCAGGCCGACAGATAATTCACTCATGATGAATATAATCATACTGCCCATCAATCTTTTATTGATTCATAATCATCTCACTCTCTTTCTCTCTCATTCATTCTCCCTTACTTTCTCTTTTTCTGCCTATCAATGAGACAGTGCAGCACTTAATATGATTTTACCTGCTCTTTTCTTTCGTTTGTTTGCATTCTATGGCATGAATATCATTATAGTCTTTTTTAATGTGTTTGACATAAATTCATATTCCAATAGATGTACAGGCCTTATTGCAGTAAACTGTGCATGTGATGTGGCATGAAAGCAAGAAAAAACAAAACAGAAACATCAGTCTTAAAAAAGTGAGTGTATTGTGCATTCGCAAGCCTATTTGGGTGTAATTTTTGTGTGAGCATACTCAATTTAGCCCGTTGATGTGTACAAAAACATACAGAGAATGCCAGAAAGATCAATTGTATCTGTTTGTAGAACCCAGCGTGAGATGTTGGCGTTATGATGGTTTGTTTGCTATTGTATTCTAGGCAGACCACCTCCCCCCCCCCCCCCGCCCATTGCCACCCCATCCCGACACTGGGGCTCATCTTCGCTTGATCTCACCTACAACAAGTATTTTGCTAAAATTTGATACCAAGTAAAGCGGCATTACTACAAGTTATGGGACCCTAACAGCAGGGTGACGATTGTACACAAATATGTTAGAATGAAATGTTCTACTGTATGTGACGGCAGGAATGAAGCTTTGTTGAGCTGGGATTTTCCCTGTGATCAATGGAAAATTTGATTCATGTATAAATTTGACACGAAGGGCTGGGAGAAAAAAAAATGTGTTTATACACAGCAAACAAAGCATTTGAATCAACATATATTATTTTACGGTATCAAAATAATATGATATGATTATTATGTTATAATACTTTGTTATTCATGTAAGGTATATTTCATGCTTTATAATTCACGCTAGACTAATAAAAATACATCAAAATGATATTAGGATAATTACAAAAGTTGAAACAGCACTCGTTGTCAGGTTCAAACTAGAAAAAGCAATCGTCACATTTTTAGATTACATGCCACTGATAAACCCTTCTTCTTGTTAATTCAGAACAAGGATACATGAAGTGAGATTTAATGTTCATTCTTTTTATTTCCTCCATTTTGCAGCAGGCAGATAAATAATCTGTTCATGATGAATATACAGCAAACAAATCTTTATATTTAATGATCTATATCTTCTCACTCTCTTTCACTCTCATTCTGTCTGTCTGTCTATATATCAGTCTCTCCATCTCTCTCTCACACTCTCTCTTCTCTCTCTATCTCTGTCACGGTGTCGCACGTTATGTGATTGCATATGCTTTCTCTTTCGTTTATTTGCATTTTTGTGCATATGCAAGCCTGTATGGGTATGATTTTGTTTGTGCATGCACAATTTAGCACAGTGATATGTACAGAAAACATAAACAAACTGCTAGAGTGTTTGCTCGTGAAATTCAGTATGGGATGTTGGCATTATAATGGTTTGTTTGCCATTATATTCCAGGCAGTCCCACCTTCCCCTACCCCGCTACTGAGACTCGTTTTCGCTTGATCTCACCTAGCACAAGAATTTGACCCCAAAAAGATACCAAATAAGGCGGCATTACTACAAGTTTTGGGACTCTAACAGCATTGTGACGATTGTACTAGAAGTTAAAACAAAATGTTCCGCAGTATGCGGCAGCAGGAGTGAAGCACTGTTAATCTAGGATTCTCACTGGGTTCAATGGAAAATTTCATTCATGTACAACTTGGACACAGAGGGATGGGAGAAAAAATGTAGTAACGCAAAAACAATACTGCTAGGTCAATATATCATCAGGTTTTGATATATTTTAGTGAATCAATATAATTGTTTTCATGTTATGCTTGACTTCACTCTTTATCATTTACTCAAAAGCTGAGTCAAAGGATATCAGAATAGTTGCAAAAGCTGAAACAGCACGCGTTGTCAGGTTCAAACTAGAAAACACGATTTTCACATTTTCAGATTACAATTCACTCATAATCGTAAACTCTTCTCATTAATATCAGAGCAAGGATTCGTGAAGAATTAGGATGAGAAGTGAGATTAGATGTTGACTTTCTTTCACTCAAATAATTTACTCAATTTTGTAGCAGGCAGATGATTGATTCATTCATGATTAACATATAAAGCGCAAAAGTATTTAAATTTATCAATCTATATCTTCTCTGTGACGGTGTCGCACGTAATGTGATAGTGCATGATGTTTTCTTTCATTTATTTGCATTTTATGACATGAATATCATCTGTCATTTTTCATGTGTTTCACGTTAATTCTGATTTCCAATAGATGTGTTTGGCGGTCACATACCGTATTACCGTAAACTATGCATGTAATGTGACGTGAAAAAAAAAACATGAAAAAACGGCAATCTCAAATAGGGGAGAGTATACACACTTGAAGATAATATTGGCCAGAGCTTTGTGCTAAAAGCGTTGTACACGTCCGCATTTAACAATATTAGGAGCGCGCACTTCCATGCTTTGTGCATTTGCAAGCCTGTTTGGATGTAATTCTGTGTGTTTAAACACGATGTAGCACATTCATGTGTAAAGAAACATAAACAGACTGCAAGAAACATCGATTGTGTCTGTCCCTGAAGCTCGGCATTGGATGTTGACCTTATGATGGTTTGTTTGCTATAGTATTCCAGGAAGACCCCCCCCCCCTCCAATCCTGCAGCTCCTCTTCGCTTGATCTCACCTGGAACAACTATTTGGCTAATATGTGATACCAATTAAAGTGGTATTACTACAAGTTATGGGACTCTACCAGGAGGGTGACGATTGTACATGAATATGTTAGAAAAAAAATGTACCGCTTTATGTAACGGAAGGAATGAAGCTTTGCTGAGCTGCGATTTTCACTGTGACCAATTGAAAGTTTGATTCATGTAAAATTTGGACGGAGAGGGATGGGAAAAAAAATCTTAATACACGCACAAAAAAACAATGATTGAATCAACATATCATACATATTTCAAGGTATCAAAATAATAAGTTATTATTATTGTGCTGTAGTTGTTATTCATGTAATGTACGATTTCACTCTTAATCATTCACGCTAGGCTAATCAAAAGGTAAAAGGAGATTAGGATAAATACAAAAGCTGAAACAGCTCTCGTCACATTCAAACTAGAAAAAAAAGCAATTTTGACATTTTCAGATTACATGTCACTGATAATCGTAAACTCTTCTTCTCATTAATTCAGAACAAGGATTCGTATTTAGAATACTGAAAAGTGAGATTTAATGTTATTTTCTTATTTCCTCAATTTTACAACAGACAAATAGAAAATTCATTCATGATGAATATATACAGGACAAAAATCTTTATATTTATTAACATATAAATTCTCTCACTGTCACTTGCTCTCTTTCTCTCTCATTCTGTCTGTCTGTCTCTCACTCTCTCTTTCTCTTCCAATCTCTACTTGATTAGCACAATTCACCCTTTTCTTCAAATCAAATACGTCGATATACAAACAAATCATCCATGAAAAATACACAAGGTGACTAATATCCTAACTGAAAACCATTAAATTGCTGTACACCACCGTGATAAAGGATTTGGACTAAAAGGTGCTAAATCCTGAAAAAGGGTAAGTGATATTGTACGGATCGTCTAGTGGGGTATTCATGAATTGATAGATAGTTATGAAACATATTAGTAGATAAGGCAGGTAAGATCCCGTTTTTAAAGTTAAACACAAACCAATCAAAACAGGATTAGCACTTTTAGAGTGAAATGTATGTATGTATATATATATATATATATATATATATATATATATATATATATATATATGTGTGTGTGTGTGTGTGTGTGTGTGTGTGTGTGTGTGTGTGTGTGTGTTTGTATGTGTATATGTATTTCTGTCTTTCCACGTATTTTTTGTTACATTTCGTACAGGATATCAACTAAAATGAGCCAGTCTGACTTGCATTGTATCTTAGATGTGATAGGAAAATCTTCCCCCGTGACATTGCTTTTGAATTTTTGCCATCTTTTACAGAGTCGTGAAGCATGCAGCGTTTGTCTGCGCATTTGGCAAGGCCGTTTGTGTTGTTCTCATTCGGCTGGTCATTTTTTGGGTCACCAGAGAATGTTAGCAGGTCGCGGAGGGTGCGGGGGCGTCGGTATGCAACCAACGGGGGATCCGAAAGTATCTCTGATAGTGAAGCTGATTCGTCTAGGGTTTTTTGTTCGTTTTTGAGAATTTTGTGCAGTTTGGCGGTATGGCGGGACTGTATGTTAAGACGAATGGGGTTCTTTCCAAGGGGGCCGTTCTTTTTTGTCAAATAATTCCGTGCGAGGGATGGAGCGAGCTCTGTCGATGTGTTGTTTAGTTTTTTGGGGAGGGTAATCTCATTTGTCGAGATAGTGCTGGAGATCTTCCAGATGTTTGTCTGTGCTTTCTGGCTGAGAGCAGTTACATTTGATTCTAAGGGCCTGACTGTAGGGTATACTTTTGAACACGGGTCGGGGGTGGCATGAGGAGGGAGGGAGGAATGTGTGGGAGTCTGTGGGTTTGGAATATAACTCTGTCTGGAGAGTTCCGTCGTCTGAGAGGACCCTTAGGTCAAGAAAGTCGACACAGTCGGGGGATGACTCAAAAGTGAATTTAATTCGGGGATGGAGGGCATTTACTGTGTTCTGAAATTGTGCTAATGATTGGGATCATTGTGTCCAGATGAATATGATGTCATCGATGTATCGTTTCCACGATTTAATATAATTGATATTGATATAAGATTCTACTCATATTTTTTTGATATATGTTATTTTGATGATGGGATGAGGTTAGATTGGATTTTTGTATTGAACTGAAGGATTGATTTATCTGTATAAAAGTAATATTTCAGATGATTGGCATTATATGAAATTGCATTACATATTATGACACATCAGGTTATTCAGATAATAACTATTCTGTTGGTAGATCCTGAGGAAGGCCTGATGGCTGGCCGAAAGCTCGACTGATTAAAAGGAGACTCAAGATCGAGAGCAACGTCCGCCTCATTCTAATTTCTTTCAATATGTATATATATAAGATGTATACATATATAAATATTATATATATATATATATATATATATATATATATATATATATATATATATATATATATATAAACAAACACAAGAACCCTAGCACAGATATTTCGTGCCACGGATTTTTGACAGAGTGCACAACACTATGACTTCCTATGTACTAGCCAAAACTAAAAGCCCACAAAAGTTGAAAGAACAAAAGTAGATCGCTAATCAATAATTTGTTTTTTGAAGGAAAAATATCAATGTGTTCGAGGTAATCTATCACTACTTTTTTGTTTGGTGCTTAATTGAATGCTTCCACCTCCCCTCTCCTGCACTTACTACGACTTTCGTCTTGCCACAAGGTGCCTCTGCTCTCCTGGCCAACTCAAGAGAGATCTTGTGATCGGGGAAAAAAAAAACGTCTGTGAGACGACAAGAAAAAATGAAATTGCCATGACTGTTTACTGCTGATATAAACTAATTACACTTGAACCAAATTGTTTACATTTTTAAGTCAGTTTGATGTCTGTTTGGGGATCACAGGCAGTGAGTACACAATGTTGTTATCTACCACTTATAATCTGACCTTTTTCAATCCCACGTAGCACCAGAAATATGAATTGCATTATAGTCTTTACTCGTTGTGGTCAATTTACAAAAGAAAACAACAAAAAATAACAACAAATACCTTCTTCACGGATTATACAGAATAAAATTTTCATATTATCGACATGACAACAAAGGATCACTCCTCTTCAACTCAAATATTTGATTTCATAATAAATCACAGCAATTTAGAAATCTTAACATTCCAATTTACAAACATCAAACGTCATAACAAAGGCTCTCAGTGGTTGATATGATTGAGAAATAATCATACTTTCTAATTTTATTCTCAGTTTTAGGCAATTTTTCCTTTCAGGAATGTAAAGAATATAGAAAAGAAAGAAAAAAATAAACACGTAGACAAATAAATGCAGATAATAAAGGAATACGTGAATATTGAAAACATGAACAAAATAATGGAAAAAATAATGGCTGAATAGATAAATGTAAATATCGAGCCTTGCATATAATGCATTACGTTTGGGCTTTTTAACATCAACACGTTTGCACTGTTCAACACATTATACAAGGGACTTGCAGGACTCTCGCATCATTGCATATGATGGCGCAGTTGCATGTGAGGAAAGTACAAAGTTAAATCAGTGATGTAAGATGTTATGAAACACTGACACTCCTCTTCACTTTATCTCACTTAGAACAAGTATTTGGCTAAAATGTAATGCCAAATAAAGTGACATTACGACAAGTTTTTGGACTCTAACCGCAGGGTGACGATTATACATGAATAAGTAAAACAAAATGCTCCGCTCTGTGTGACGGCAAGAATGAAGCTTTTTTTTTTCATCTGTGATTCCTGCTATGATAAATTCAAAATTTGATTCATGTCTAACTTCGTTGTAGAGGGATGGGAGAAAGGTTAATCACAGCAAACAAAAGCATTGAATCAATACATCATGTATAATATCTTCTTTGTGTTTTTTTTAAAACAATCACCTCAATTTTGTATCAGGCAAAAAAGTAATTAATTCACGATGAATATATTTTTAGATTACATGTCACTGATAATCGTAAACTCTCCTTCTCATTAATTCAAAACAAGGATTTGCGAAGAATTATACCGAGAAGTGATATTTAATGTGGTTTTTTTTAATTTCACAATTTTGCAGCAGATGGATTAATAATTATTTCATGCTGAATATATACAGCACAAAGATATTCTATTGATTAATCTATATCCTCCCTCTCTCTCTCTCTCTCTATCATTCTGCCTGTCTCTCTTCCTCCTTCATTCTCTCCCTATTTCTGTGTCGGTGTCGCACGTACTGCTGTTTTCTTTTGGTCATTTGTATTCTATGACTTGAATGTCATCAAAGGTTTTTTTTTCTTGTGTTCGTGTTTTTCACATTAAATTCTATTTCCAATAGATGTGAATGACTGCAACATATTTTATTGTCGTAAACTGTGCAAGTGGTGTGACATGAAAGAAAGAAAAAAGAAAAAACCCTGATACGTCAGTCTAATATAGGGGAGTGTATTGGGCATTTTTAAGCCTGGCTTTAATGTTTGTGTGCATACATAATATAGCACTTTGATGTTTACAGAAAACATGAACAAACTGCAAGAAACATCATTGTGTCTCTTCCTTAAGCTCGGCACGGGATGTTGACATAATGATGGTTTGTTTGCTATTGTGTTTCATGTAGATCACCCCCCCCCCCATTCCACTACTGAGACTCATCTTTGCTTTATCTCACCTAGAACAAGTATTTGGCTAAAATTTAATGCCAAATAAAGTGACATTACTTCAAGTTTTGGGTCTCTAACCGCAGGGTGACGATTATACATGAATAAGTAAGAACAGAATGCTCCGCTCTGTGTGACGGCAAGAATGAAGCTTTTTTTTTCATCTGAGATTCCTGCTATGATAAATTCAAAATTTGATTCATGTCTAACTACGTTGTAGAGGGATGGGAAAAATGTTAATCATAGCAAACAAAACAATCGAATCAATCATCTTCTTAGTTTAATAAAAAAATAATTTCCTCAATTTTGTATCAGGTAGATAAGTAATTAATTTACGATGAATATATTTTCAGATTACATTTCATTGATAATCGTAAACTCTTCTTCTCATTAATTCAAAACAAGGATTTGCGAACAATTATACCGAGAAGTGAGATTTAATGTTTTTTTTATTTCACAATTTTGCAGCAGATGGATTAATAATTAATCCATGTTGAATATATACAGCACAGAAATATTTCATTCATTAATCTATATCCTCTCTCCCTCTCTCTCTCTCTCATTCTGTCTGTCTCTCTTCCTCTGTCATTCTCTCCCTATTTTTTTGAAGGTGTCGCACGTACTGCTGTTTTCTTTTGTTTATTTGTATTCTATGACTTGAATGTCATCAGAGGTTTTTTTTTTCTTGTGTTTCACATTAATCATTTTCAATAGATGTGAATGACTGCAACATACCTTATTGCCGTAAACTCTGCAGGTGGTGTGACATGAAAGAAAGAAAATAGAAAAAACCCTGAAACGTCAGTCTAATATAGGAGAGTGTATTGGGCATTTTTAAGCCTGGGTTTAATGTTTGTGTGCATACATAATATAGCACTTTGATGTTTACAGAAAACATGAACAAACTGCAAGAAACATCATTGTGTCTCTTCCTTAAGCTCGGCACGGGATGTTGACATAATGATGGTTTGTTTGCTATTGTGTTTCATGTAGATCGCCCCCCCCCCCATTCCACTACTGAGACTCATCTTTGCTTTATCTCACCTAGAACAAGTATTTGGCTAGAATTTGATTTCATATAAAGCGGCATTATGACAAGTTTTGGAGACTTTAACAGCAGGTTGACGATTGTACTTGAATAAGTTATAGAGTAGTTTCCGCAGTTTGTGACGGCAGGAATGAACCCGTGTTGACCTGGTATTTTCACAGTGATCAATGATTCATGTATAAGGTCGTCACAGAAGGATGAGTGAAAGATTTTACTACGTTAAACCAAACCTATTGAATCAATATACCATTAGTTTATAGTATATTCTATCGAATCAAAACAATATCTTATATTGATGTGTTGTTCATGTTATGTATGATTTCACGCTGTATCATTCACGCTAGGCTAATCAAACAGAGACCTAAAAGGATATTAAGATAATTACAAAAGTTGAAACAGCACTCGTTTTCAATTTCATACTAGAAAAAGCAATTTTGACATTTTCAGATTACATGTCACTGATAATCGTAAAGTCTTCTTCTCATTAATTCAGAGCAAGGATTCGTGAAGAAATACACTGAGAAATGACATCTACCTTTTAATATTAGCACGTTTACGCGTATAACACATTATACAAGGGGCTTGCAGGACTCTCCCATCTTTGCCTATGATGGTGCAGTCGTATATATGAGGAAAAGACAAAGTTGAATTATTTTTTAAAATGTTAAGAAACAAATATATAAGTGTTCGTGCTAGCTGTCCATGAAGAGACTTGATTATTTTCACCCCTTTACATACAGTGTTTAACACGAAGGAATGGCATTAAAGCAACTCTTTTTTTATGTCGTCCAACCACACCGTCATGTGCACGGACAATAATGTTATTCCGTACAGATTTGTGTGTGTTTTTTTTATTTCCTCAATTTTGCAGCAGTCAAACGAATTATGAATATGTACAGCACGTAAATCTTTATATTTATTAATCTTTATAGATTGTCCTTCCACTCTCATTCTTTCTCTCATTCTGTCTCTCTCACTCTCTCTTTCTCTCCCTACCTCTGTGACGATGTCTCACGTAATGTGATTTTGCCTGCTGTTTTCATTCGTTCATTTGCATTCTTTGACCTGAATATATCTAGAGTCGTTTCTTATGTGTGTCGTATTAATTTCCATTTTGAATAGATTTGAGTTTATGTACTATGTATGTAATGTGGCAGTCATAAAAAACAATCAAACAAACAAGCAAGCAAGCAAACAAACAAACAGAAACATCAGTGCCAAACAGGGGGAGATGTATACACACGTCAAGATACAACACTGGTCAAAGCTTTCTACTCTGCAACTGTGAGAGCTTACATCAACACTTTGTGCAGTTGCAAGCCTGTTTGGGTGTAATTTCTGTGTGCATGCACAATTTTCTTCTCCATGAAGAATGACAAATGAAGATTGCATTGCTAACTTTTTTATTTATCCAAACCAAAGTTGATATCATTATAAAATTGTATTTATGTTTTGTTGAAACTGACATGATTCAAAGTTCCTTAAAATATTACGTACTAATGTAAGCGTTGTGTATATTACTTTGTATTACTTTTTATGGAAATATAATAATTTTCAATTGAATTGACTATAGCATTCTTATATGAACAGAAAACATAAACGAATGGCCGGAAACATCGATGGTGTTTGTTCGTGAAAATCAACATGGGATGTTTGCTGGATAATGCTTTGTTTGCTATTATATTCCAGACAGACACCCCATCCCCATCAAGACACCGAGATTCATCTTTACTTGATCTCACCTAGAAGAAATATTTGGCTAAAATTTGATGCCAAATAAAGCGGCACCCTTACAAGTTATGGGACTCTCACGGCAGGGTGAAGATTGTACTTGAATAAGTTAGAAGAGTAGCTTCCGCAGTGTGTGCCGGCAATAATAAGGCTTTGTTGACCTGGGATTTTCTTTGTGATCAATGGAAAACTTGATTCATGTATGAGTTGGACACAGGGGGTGGGGTGGGAGGAAAATGCACTACCAATGAAACAATGTATCATTATTATACAATATATGTTTGGTGCATCAAAATGATATGTTATATTGTTCACAATCGCGTAAAATTATTTTGTACCTTAAGCCGTGGTCACAACTCGCCGTACTTGCAAGTTCGTGCTGTCTACTTGCAAAAACGTGGACAAAATTTGGGGATTCGAAAGTAGTAAGCGCGTTAATGTGTACAGAAAACATAAACAGATTGCAAGAAACATCGATTGCGTCTGTTCGTTAAACTCGACATGAAATGTTGGCTTTATGATGGTTTGTTTGTTATTCTATTCCAGGCAGACCCCCCCTAGTCCTGAGGCTCCTCTTCGCTTGATCTCACCTGGAACAACTATTTGGCTTAAATTTGCTTCCAAGTAAAATGGTACTACTACAAGTTATTGGAGGAGGGTGACAATTGTAGAATAATGAATATGTTTGAAAAAAAAAATTGTTCCGCTGTTTGTAATGATAGGATCGAAGGTTTGTTGAGCTGGCATTCTTGCTGTGATCAATGGAAAGTTTGATTCAGGTATAACTTGGGCACAGAGGGATGACACACACACACACACACACACACACACACACACACACACACACACACACACACGCACACACACGCACACACACACATAACCAATGGAACCATCATAATAAAAATCATGTGTATATCAGGGTATCAAAATAAGAAGTTATTATTTTGATGTATTTGTTACTCATGGAATGTATGATCTCATACTTTATCATTCACGCTAGGCTAATCAAACGGTAAATCAAAAAGGATATTAAGCAAATTACAAACGTTGAAACTGCACTCATTGTCAGATTCATAGTAGAAAAAGCAATTTTTACACTTTCAGATTACATGTCACTGATAAACAGCGACTCTCCTCACTATAATTCAGAGCAAGGATTCGTGAAGAAATACACTGAAAGGTCCCATTAAATGTTGTTGTTTTTCTACTATTTTGCAGCAGACAGATAAATAATTCATTCATGATGAATATAATATGCAGCACAAATATCTTTATATTTATTTGACCCCAGAGCAAGGGCAGGCTAACTGGCTTTTCTACCTGTGTAGCTTTCCAGATGAGGCAAATATTACTTGATTGCCGGCTGCAACATTCCATTATTTTCATGTAAAGTCTTTAGCGAGATGAAGGAAACAGAAGGAGAACAAAATATCATTCCAGAAAAATAAACAAAGTGACTAAAAACCGTAATCAAAGTGTACAGAAAATATAGACAGACTGCAAGAAACATCGATTTTCTGTTCGTGAAACTCAACATGGAATGTTGGCATTATGATGTAGTTTGTTTGCTATTATATTCCAGGCAGACCCCTACTCCGTCCTGCCATAGAGACTCATCTTACTTTCTCACCTAAAACAAGTAATTGGCTAAAATTTGATGCCAAATAGAGCGGTATTACTACAAGTTTGGGGACTTTAGCAGCAGGGTGACGATTGTACATGAATAAGTTAAATTAATAGCGTCCGCAGTATGTAACGGCAGAAATGAAGCTTTGAAGAGCGGAGATTTTCACTGTGATCAATGGAAGATTTGATTCATGTACATGTATAACTTGAACAAAGAGGAATGGGATATAGAAATTAATAAAAACAACTGAAATAATTATTGTATACAATTTATTTTTAGTGCATCAAAATATTATGACATTATGTTATCTTCCTTATTCATGTTATGTATGATTTCACGGTTTATCATACACGCTAGGCTCATCAACAGGTGAATCAAAAGGAGATTAAAATAATTACGTAGAGCTGAAACAATTGTTTTTTTACATTTTAAGATCACATGTCACTGATTATCGTAGACTCTTCTTATCAATTCAGAACAAGCACTCGCGAAGATCTACACTGAGAAGTGAGATCTAATGTTGATTTTAAAAAAAACCAAAGTTTCTCAATTTTACAGGAGGGAGATAAACAGCATTCATGGCGAATGTATATAGCACATAAATAGCTATGTTGTTGATCTATATCCTCTCACTCTCTTGCTCTCATTTTTCTGTCTCTCTCACTCTCTTGTTCTCGGTGTGTTTTAGCACGTAATGTGATTGTACCTGCTGTTTTTTCGTTTATTTGCATTCTATGTCTTTTAGTATGTGTTTCACATGTAATTTTGAATGGCTGTGTATGATTGTCACATATCGTATCATCATAAGTGTGCATGTAATGTGACGTGAAAAAAGAAGAAGAAAAGGAGCAGTTTCAAATAGGGGAAAGTATACACACTTGAAGATAACATCAGCCAGAGCTTTCTACTAACGGGGCTACACGGTTTTAGCATTTTGGGACAATTTTGAGTGCTCATATTCATGCTTTTGTGCATTTGCAAGCCTTTTTGGGTGTAACTTTGTGTATGCATGTACAATTAAGCGCGTTGATGTGTAGAAAACATAAACATAAACAGACTGCCAGAAACATCGATTGTGTCTATGCGCAAAACTCGGCAAGGGATGTTGGCGTTATGACGGTTTGTTTGCTGTTATATTCCACGCAGACCCCCCCCCCCCCCCCCGCCTGTCGCTATCACATCCCAACATTGAGGCTCATATTCGCTTTTTCTCACCTAGAACAACTATTTGGCTAAAATTTGATACCAATTAAAGTGGTATTACTACAAGTTATGGGACTCTAATCGGAGGGTGACGATTGTACATGAATATGCTAGAACAATGTTCTGTTCTATGTGACGGCAGAAATTTGGAGATTTTGGGATTTTCACTGTCATCAGTGGGGAATTTGTTTCATGTTTAAAATTGTTAATCCACAACAAACAAAGCAATTAAATCAATATATCATTTAGTGTACCAAAGTAATACATTACTTTCTTGTTCATATCATATCTGATTTCATGTTTCATCACTTAAGCAAGGCTAATCAAAAGGTGAACAAGAGGAGATTATGATAATTACAAAAGTTGAAACAGCACTTCTCAGGTTCATAATACATAAAATGATTTTCACATTTTCACATTACATGTCACTGATCAACGTAGGCTCTTCTCGTTAATGCAGAGCAAGGATTCGTGAAGAACTACACTTAGTTGTCCCATTTAATGTTCAAGTGAGAGGGGTAAGTTTTATAGACGCCAAATTTTAATCTGCATGGATTCAAACAACATTTTGAAGAGGTAATTCAAACTTTTGCAATGATAGAACAAATGAGAACGAATGGGAGAGGGCGTTGTTAACTACGCTTTATAAATTATCATACAACATAAACTCCTGGTACAAATGTTTTCTCTTCCGACTTATCAGTTTCAAGAAATGGAAGCTAAGTAACCTTTCTTCCTAATCAATATTCTTTGTCAGCAAAATTACAATAAATGTCTAGTTTTCTAAACCTGGCAGAATCGACAGAAAAGTTAAGACTCTGGATCATGATTTATGGTGAGGTTTTGATAACGGACCAGAAAGTGGTGAGATGCGAGTATTAAGTCTTTGCTGTAGCTTCATTTCTAAAGGTTTCAATGTACATCCAGGGTACAATGATCAGTTGTACTATGGTTAAGGTGATACATGCTCAACATCCACAGCATAGAATTGCAATCTAAGTGATATGCATGCACTAGACAACGCCGCATAAAAAAGTCATAGTTTTATTCAATTCTGAAAGTAGAAAAATAAATGGCATCCAGATTTCTGGTATTCAGATTAAGCCAAATTACTAGATTAAGCCTACTAGTTCTCTCAATTGTCAGTACACTACAACCACGTATACACACATTATTATAACCACACTTTGAAATAACGGTTGAATAAACGTATGAAAAAGTGAGATCTGAAAATCTGATGGTATGAGGTTAAGAGTCATCTTGCTTTTTTCTTCTCCATCTTCAAATATGGTGTCCTCTCAACACGTTTGATCATGTGCTTTTTAAAATTAAAGCAAAATAGTCGTCTGATGGAGCGATTGAGCCGATGAACAACAACTTCTTTGTACTTAATGTCAAAACGCCTGAAGGCATATTACCCCGTCTTAAAAAGACATTACTCGGACGTTCTCCAATCGTTCTCCAGAGACAAAACTCGGGGTAACATTCCACAGATGATTATCAAAGCACGGGATGAACGACCCGTATACCATTTTAACAGATGTTGTGGAGGACCCCTCCGGATAACTTGCTATACAATAGTGTTGAAATCAGCCGTCGCTGTTCATTCCTTTCTGATACGCGGAAAATAACATTAACAATTGTGTATCATTAATGAACATCACATTATCCTCATGATAACTTTGTAAACATATTTTATTTCTTTTTTTTCAGGATATCATTAATGAATAAAGACAATAAATCGTAAAATCAGCAACACCGTTTTTGATAAGAACGGGACAGTGGACTACGATCGACTCGTAAACAGTGCAAACTCTGGTTGCAAGAATATCTAGCTGACACCATCTGCACCACTCCGGGTAAAACAAGACTTGAGAACGTCTTAACAGGCAGCTTACCCACATGTCATTCAGAGTCTACAATGGGCCTACCTCGCAGGTCTAGGGTAAAAGATTTACCCCCAAGATTCTCTGAAGCTACTCTGAGGCTACTCTGAGGCTGCCCGCTGTATCGCGTCTTAACAAACGCGAGTTAACAATGTTCTCTTGGTTTACTCTAGAGGCTACCCAGAGTTCTGTTATTAAAAGGCTTATATAGTGCATAACACAAAGTGATAATGTCCCTATGCGCTCAGAAAAAAAAAATGAAAAGATTGTACAAAAACATACAATTCCAATTACTGTGATGGCACCGAGTTTCATGTCTGTTATCTGCTATGACTCGTTTACGCTTGGATGCTTAATTTCTCAAAAGTTCATTTTCTATGTACCTGTCTTTATACCAATACAATGTTTGGTTAATGTTAAAAAGAAGCTTTGATACATATATTGCTGTCATGTTGTGTCTTGGGCAATGCAAAACCATAGAGCTCTAAAATTGATGTTCACAAGCAAATGCATTCATTCCTCTCTTTCTCTATGATAGGTGGTGCATCCTGGGAACCTTGTAGATAAATCACGTATACAATTCATGGCAGGTCATATACTATACACACTCACAGGCAAGCACACGCAGAAGGTACAGATTAGCCCATCTACCATGTTACATTTTACTCTACAACATAATTGTACGTATTACCACGACGCATTTATAATAATACAATTGTAAATACAATCAATAGCCAAGGAAATAGCTTATATTAATGGATAATTCTTAAGAAATGTGTATTTTTTTCTCAAGATAAAAATCATCCGTTTGATTTATTTTCTGTTCGAATGTTTCATAAGATTATAATGGTGTTTCTTTTTATAGAAGCATTTTATAACAGCATTTTATATCCATGTCATTATTCTAGCGTGCAAACACTTGCGTAATAGCTGTTTTCCCCCGAATTCGTGTTTATCCGGTGGCCGTTCAGTGGCAGTTCTTCTTCGAAAAGAGGAGATGGATATGAGCATCCCTGGAGAGCTTACTGGATGTCTGGAGAACTGAATATTGACGACGACAAAGTCATCAACTTTATATCCTAACACAAACGACATTTCATTAAATTCAAATGATACAAACCAAAATATAAACTGTTATGCGTGCATTAAGTATGTATAAATACTAGTTGAAGGCACCAGTAAAGTTTGTAAATGTGGTACAATTCTTTAAAAAGTTTAGTTTCGGTACCACTGTCGGTGGAAAAGAAGACTAGAATTAAATTTCGATGTCACAATGGGACAAAAAACAAAAGAAAATAAAACAAGACATTTTCACACGATAAAACGTGCCAATTCCTTCCGCAGGTGATTGATATATGTCTAGAGTAATATCATACGTCCTTCTTCCTAGAAGGTATAAGGTAAGTGTCCTTTTCTTTCATTATGCTATAAACATGAAAATAAGTATATTTTTCCATATTTCATTCAGAAAACAAATGGGAGAGCTTTAAGGAGAATGTTGAGAACATAGCTTCGGCTAGTTTGTGTGATGTCTGATGCTGTGCACAATGGTGCCAGCTCGGCAATTCATGTGGTACTTTAAAATTAGGCAACTTACTTCTCTTTCTTATAAGCCTGCTTTTACTGAAATTCTTGTAATTGCTTTTGTTGAAATTCTTGTTGAAAATGTAATTTCTTTTTCTGCGTATTCTGCATATATGTGTAGAAATTGAGTCCTCACCATGCACGGCAATCTAGAATTATCTGAAATGTAAAATCAAGTTGACAAATTCATTGTAAATTGCAAGCTAAGTACATTATATCGTAATTGACCTTCTCAAAGGTCAATTACGAGTAGTTACAACTTCAGTTACACTACCTCATCTCTCCTCCTTAAATGGCCAAAGAGCTCCCCTTGGCACTCACTCGCCCTGGCTGGCAACTGCGCTTTTAAATCGTTTTTTCGATCGACGGAAGAGGGCTGCTCGCACCTTGAATGAAAAAAAAAAATATGAGAGAGAGAGAAAGTGAAAAAAAGATGTCAAAGGAATTGCACAACCAACATAACCGCCATTGTTAATGAGTTACCAGAGCACAAAACTCCATAGCAACGTCATGAAGAGTGCTATACAACAGGAAAAAATATGATAGCTATGTGTGTGCTTAAAAGAGAAACACAGACACTTTATTTCAACTGGATTAGATATCATTTAAGTCAAATATCAATGCCCACTTTTTTACAGAGCGATAATAAAAGTTTTGCACAGTATCCAAAATCACCTTCTATTTTTGAAGTTCCATCGTTATGAATTAACTCGACATTAGTGGGGTTAAAGATGGATGGAATGGGATTCCAAATCCTACATGCTTAAATTCGTTAACCGTCTTTTATTTTATAGCCATTTGTTAATTATTCGTTAACTCTCTGAACTTTCTCCAGGACCCAATATGGCTTTTACTTGCTACATTCCGTTTGGAGTAAAAAGGTGGATACAATTGACACCAATAACTTGGGTTCATTTCAATTCATGAGACTTTCAAAGTCTGGCGATGATTCCACATTCCACAAATATCCTGTGCCAAGTGCCGGTAGCCATACAAACGAAGAAAGCAGGGATCTTCACAACGATCCTTCCTATCTTAAACCTTCCGTTAGAGAACAAATGTATGATTGACTATTCAAACCAGATGCACTGTACGCAGACCTAGACTAAACATGATAAAAAACCACGCAGTATTATGTACACCTTCCAATCTGTGTTTCCTCCAAGTCCCCTTAAAAACAAACAAAAAATTAATAAAAGACAACATTAGAATCACTCTGACTTTTCTCTCATTTAGTCCTTCCTAGATTTAATATGGCTAAACTTCGAAACCAAATATATCGATGTTACTTACATGATCAAGGGTCATACAGTGTAAAGGTGACGATTATACATGTGTGTACTTTGAGCCAGTTTTGTCTTGCAACGCATTTTAGTAATTGATGCTATTTCCGTATGCGTGTACATGTGTGTGTGTGTGTGTGTGTGTGTGTGTGTGTACGTTTCAGGTTGCGTAAGATTTATGCAATACGGTCCAAAGTACATCAGTCTCTTTCATGGCCATATGAAAATAGAGAATGGTTTACAGAAACATATATAAATTATTATAATATGGAAGAAATAAAAAAAAAATAACACACATTTACACATCTACGCGATCACAAACACCAAGGGACAGGTTTAATATAACTGAAATGATTGGCAGGATATTTCAATTTGTCTACGCAAGTATTCATTTACAATGTATGTATGCATGTATGTGTGCATGTAGGCCTGTGTGTGTGTGTGTGTGTGTGTGTGTGTTTTCATATAAATATGATAAAATCTCACTACATTATTACTGTGACAATCATACTACTGATCTTGGTAATAACTTACCTCAGGATTAAGAGGGCAGTAGAATACAAATACAAGTACCCCCTGTGAAAAAAAAAAAAAAACCACATTATCATATCTCACTATAATGAAGTATTTGTCTTCTTCAGTTTATGTAACAAAACATAACAGAAAAATGCAATATTTTGTAAAAAAGTAATGTTATAAATTTCACATTTAATTATTTGTGACCCTGCACCTCAAAACAAACAAAAAGTCGCCAGACATGAATTTTTAGTTAAGACCATATTCTAAAAGAGCAGACTTTAAGCTTTAAAGTGATGTATAATTCAAATCAAATGGACTCTCCTAACCTATCTAAATATTGGAAAGAAAGCACAAACTCAAGAAAAGTGTGAACTGAGAAAAGAGACTCTGAAGTACAGTGTCTATTCAAGCGTTTAATCTTTACCAAACCGTGCTGGCTGTGCGATGAATGGGACAAAAAACAGGAAGTAAACCACCAGAGTAACAACAATGAAGGGATTATTAGATTAAACTGAAATTAAGCATACCTCATTAACACATTCTGTCCATAATTAATGCCAACTTTCAAAGCAGTAGCACTACCCTTTCAAAAGTTATTAGAGTTGAAAGTGAAGAGTGTGGACAAGGTTTTTCAGAAATGAAAAAGGGATTCTAAAGACACACCTAATCACACTATTCTATAAAAAATGTTCGAGATAAACTGCTAAAAAAACACACTTTCCTGCCCATTTTATGATACCAAATTTTAGCATAATGTAAAAGAAGACCAGCTCTTTCAGAAAATATGAAAAAGTCAAGTTCGGCTAGGTTGACCCATTTCACTCATTTTCAGTCCTCACGGAAAATCAGTATGTGCGACTTTATGTTCGTTTTGAGGTGCACAGTCACATTTATATCAGGGCTCCATGCTAACTCTCTTTAGTGTAACATCTTTTAAGTCTTAAATTCTGGTGGCCTAAAGAGGAAATGTACTGATCAGAAATGAAAGCAATTATGGCAATCCATTTTGTAAAGGCCCAACATCTATCTGTAGTGGCCCATGCGACCGATCCACTCATATTTTCGAGCCTTGTATATACCGTATATATATTTGTAATATTACTATTATACCTATTATCTAGAGGCATTTAAAGCACATGTGAAATCCAATGACACTCACACACACTTGACCATCTTACCAATTGATGGTTATGATTAAGACTTTCATAGATTGATTGATATGAAAGAGTTGGACAAAATATCTTTATGTCGGGAGAGAGCAACCGTTAAATCTTACCTGGGACATGTTGAACAACTCAAAAAAGTAGCTGTAGACAAGTAAGGGCTTTGCGTCGTAGATGGCATGAAAAGTCCAAGTCAGAGCTAAAAAGATGGTTAAGATCACCGACGAAGGGAGATAACGCCTATCGAAAACAAGATCAAACTAAAGTTAGATAGTGATATCACAAAAGAAAAAAAATGTATTGTGTATTCCAAAATTTGTGTTTAAAAAAAAAAGGGAATTTCTATTATGGATTTAAACAGCAAGGCATTGTATAATATGACACCTATGAAAAAAAAAAAGATTGTTAACCAATACAAGATGTTCTTTATAATTAGGTGAACAAGTTCCTTTTCCATGCTTACTGGGCCAGTGTATTCAGATATAATTCAGAATTCATGAAATAAAACAAATTTCGAGAACTTGAAATTGTTTTATAATTTATTGTCAGTGAGAATCAATCTATTTAAACGGGGTTTAAATTATGAGTTGTGCTCAAATTGCAAGGTAAGAGAGGACATCGATCATGCCTTCATTGAATGCAAACTCAAAGATTTTTTTTTTTTAAATACGTAAGGTGTTTGTTACAAAATGTATACCATACCCAGTAACAAATATCAACGCTTTACATTTGTTGAAAATAAAGTGTAGAAGTCAGTATAGTTTGTTTTTTACAGCAGCATTTTGAAGTATTTATAAGCTTATTTTTAAACGAAATGAAACCAGAAATGATTAAAGAAGCTGCTCTGTAAAATATGTGATTATGAGATAAATTAGAATGAGAATTGAAATACAATGTTACAAATAAATATAGAAGAACGCCAGGGGAAAGTGAACAAATATTACCGAACGAATTGTTGGACCTCTTATGCTCGATTGTGTTTTTATCACTCTCATGTGACATCGTTATGATTATATCATTTTGAGTGTATTTTTAATGGAATCGTGAATAAATCCTCAGACGAGGCAAAAGAAAATGAAAAGATCAAACTGTATAATTATCATAAACTTTCAAAATGATGTATGGTAATTTGTCTTGGATTCTGTCTTCCGTTAAATTAACTTGAATTAGACTTATTTCTTTTTTGTAATCTTCTCAGGAATCTGAACTATGCAGATTTGTGTGTGTGTGTGTGTGTGTGTGTGTGTGTGTGTGTGTGTGTGTGTGTGTGTGTGACCGCACGGATTACGAGACGTGTATATAAACAATGTCTGATGAGAATCTAGTAATATCGTAATCCTTTCTGAGAGCATAACTAAAATCAGCAACCCATGGGCGACCAATCCCTAGTGGTTTTCATAAATTTCTCCGATAGTCTCGAACAATTTTGGTTGATTGAGTTTTGCGATCAGTCTATGACGTATAGGTCTTTACAATTCAACTGATTTTACATATTCTACTTGAAGGATAATAAATGGTTCGAGAAACATGAGGAGGAGGAAGGAGAGAAGGCTTTCCTCTTAAGTTGCTTGGCGGATAGAATAATTTCTTTTCTTTTTTTTCCCCTGTTAAACCTGCATATCATGTCCTGCCGGTTGCAAATAATATTGACGTCAGGTCAAGAATGATTGTACACTTCATGTTACTACTGATTGAATGAAGCAACATAAAATTCACATTCTGTATTATAGCTGTATACGCATATCAGTATGTACAGCATTATTATGCATGTATCATCATCATTAGTTACCACTTGGGGCCACACATTTCAACATGGCTCATGATATAACAGAGTTACAGAATCTATTAGCGGACAATGTCCCTCTCCCTTCACCATGGATCAACCTGCATACACGAGAGAGCATTCAAACCGCTCACCAAAATTTAGCATTACATTACTGTGCCATGCTTGATTTTCAAAGCAACTTGATGTGTCTGTCCTCTTGTATTCCCATCCAGTGCTCAGGAGCTAGTCCAACCAATCACCGTCCATTCCCTCGGAAGGGAGCCAACATGTACGTCTACAACATGCAATTCCCAGATGGTTTAATTGTCATGGTAGGTGGAGAATATACCCCACTACGCAGTTATGAAACACATCTTTTTCATTAGTTACAACACGACATGCATATTGGCAAGATATCAGAAACAGAAGAGTTTGTATTAAATTGAAAACAATCTTAAACGTCCAATCCAAATTTGGACCAGACAAGATTCCCACACTTTTTTTTTCATTCATAGAAGAATATGTACAGAGAAGTGGATCTATGCATTGCTATGAATGCACACTTTATTTTTTGAGACTACCCAAAGATGTCCAAACATGGTAACTATCACGTATGGAAAAATACTCATTATTCAATTATTTATTATGGAGAGGGAAGAGAAGATGTCAAAGGACTCATGAACTTACCTCACTCTGTTCTCTAGTCTGTCAGTCCATTCTGCATAAGCAGTGTCCTCATCATCATAATTATCCTCCATCTTCTTGAAGTAGACAAAAGCTACAATGGCTATTATGGCGTTAACCTATTCAAAATGAAACAACAAACAAACAGGAATTAGAGAAGCTTTGTGTGTATTTGGAAACAAAAACAAACATTTGTCAGTTTGTAGGTATCTTACCTCAGGTAAACTACATGATGCGTCATATAAAGTGAATAGAAATGTCTATTTATTTTAAAATGATAACAGCACTGAATGAAGAATTTTCAGAGATGGTTTCAAAGAATGAATTATCCAAAATCTTTTCATGTAGCACGTACTCGCGCTTGGAAGAACAGAAACAGGAGGCTTTAATTGTTAGAGTGCAAAAATCGACTTGCCCCAAGTAAATTCAGAGAACGAATACAAACGAAACAAAAATGGATTCAATATCGGAGTTCAAGATTTAGACGAAGGTGTCCTTACCATTGCGACAATCCAAACTATTGCGATATATATCTTGTAGACCGTGACAGCAGTGGCCAACCAGCAACTTTGATATTGAGAGAAGAAAGGAGAACATACAAAGTAGGTAGTTTTGTGAAGGGCACACATTTCTACACTATAGCTAAAGCTAAGTCGTCTATCTCGATTACTGTCGCGATCATGTAGTACGTTGTACTACTGTCCAATAATCGTAATTAGGTCAGATTTCCGTTAAGTTGAGCCACTTTGACAAACTATGCATTCTATGTCATAAAAAAAATGTCAACATATTTTACATATTCCATTTGTTTGTTTTGCTATTCATTTATCTAATATAAAGGTGAAATCTTTCCAGCCAATAGTTCACTGTGCATTCCTCTTCATAGATAAGTGGAAAGGAATGCAATGGAGAGGAATGCAGTGTGACCTATTTGCGAAAATCGAAATTCGAAATGAAAGTAACAAGTTTCTGATCATAAATCTTTGTGTGTGTGTGTGTGTGTGTGTGTGTGTATGTGTGTGTGTGCGTGTGTGTGAGTGGAGATTTTAGTAAGGAAGTCATTTCAACAAAAGAAGTCTAGGGCAATAACCCCCTGACCCCAATTACCCCAGACCCTTCCCCTGACCCTATCCCTAATCTTAAATCCTGAATCTAAACCTAACCCTCAACCTAACCCCAACCATAATCTTTACTCTAATCTTAAATTTTGAATAGCCGGGGGATAATTGCCCTGATACGATTAAGGTGATATGTTGCTTATTGTTATTTATTTCTTGCATTAGAACTACTGATAATTTTGACATTAACTGACATAGAATTAATGCGCGCTTGTAGAAAATCAAATATCTACCTTGGAAAAAATAGTTATGTTATAGTTTAGAAAATGTCTAGAAATGCACAGAAAAAAGGGCGTATTTTGATAATGCATACACATACATGTATAATACTCATTCAATTTCATCTCGCCTGCTATACATTAGTATTCATTAATATAAACTGGTAGATCCTTTATAATGAATAATACTTAATCTTTGCAAGCATTTTTTCCTGGTTCGTAATATTGTGCTCGTTTTTCAAAACTGTGTGAACATTTTTTGTGTTCTGACTTGTTAAAACGGTTGCTACAGTACGTGCACATACACAAAAAAGGCCAAAAAACAACAACAAACAAACAAACACAATTGTACAATAAAGTGCTATGTGTGGTCTTTCATTCCCACATGACACAAAAAAAAAGAAAAAAAAACGACACAAATTGAAAGGAGCTTACTTCTGAGGGGTCCCGTAACCGTAGGGCATCTCCTTGTACAGGAGTCCAACCAGGAGAAGAGGAAAACCTATCGGGGTAAGAAAAGTACATTAGCATATCAAAAGCTGGAAAAATAAAAAAAAAAAACACCTTGAAAATAGCGGTCCTGCGCGATGATCCGGGCCCTGACGAAATTGAGCTCACATATGTTATCAGATTTAATAGTATAATGGAAAAAAAAGTAGAACTCGAACATGCAGCTTATGATTTTCTTTCTTTCAAGGGTACACGTACATTTAGGGATCTACATGTAAATAGTGGTAAAGCACACAGAACCTTGTATATTTCCATTTTGCATACTTTACGGTCAGTATCCAATGTCTCTTGTACAAGTCGTTGGATGCGTCAACGGGAACATTGAGGAAAGACTAAATATCGTGGTATGATAACCTAATAAACACTGCTTCTCACCCCAAGCAAAAATGAAGATTTTGGTCAGGTCAACCCTTTCAGTGTTTTCCTCTGAGGGTGCTCTAATGGAGACGAGTGCATTTTCTCGTGGTTTTCCATGGATGTGACACGTGTGGCACACGACGGCCGTCTGAGCCACAAGCCAAGTTGCATAAACAGTAAATAGGTACTGCAGAGCTGCCGCTATCGCCGAGCAAACGTCCTAGAATGTTTTAGTGGAAGGTAAGAGAAGAGCGAAGACGTTTGGTCATCTCCTACTTTAATAGTCATATTTCTGCCTTGCCATAAGTTCTTGGGGAGAACCAAAATAGATAAACACATGAATAGGTAAACGCATAAAAAGTAGATACACGTACGAATGAATAAATGAGTAATTTAAAACGGCGGATAATACACGTTTGACCATCAGGATGAAAAACCTGTGCTTTCAAACATAGTACTTGTTAACATTACTGATCTAACACCCTATTCGACTGTACTGCGGAAAAATACAGAAAAGACATGTAAAGGTTTCTTTTTTGTCTTTTGGCATAAAAACAAATAAGAATAAGAACATCTAATTTGTCAATAGTTAAATAAGTAGCCATATCTTCTTAGTTCCCTTAATCATTGAACTGACGTATCAAGACACACACACACACACACACACACACACACAAACACACATACACACATACACACACACACACACACACAAACACACTTTTCCGGGGTTGGTTCATGCCAGTATTTGAATTAAATTGTAATAAACACCTTTTACCATTGTCTACAGCGAAAATAACAATTAAAGTAAAAACTAGAAATGTTTCATTTTACATATTTTTATTTCATTTATTGATTTATTTTCATATCCCAATAAAAAAAAAGAAATATTGCAAAGTAGCATTAATTATTTATACATATTAGTGACTTGGACTTTTTCCATTCACTGCTGAAGTTCCACCTATCATGATATACAATACTTGGGAACTGAATGTTTTAGTGCTCAAAGGAATGAAATTACTAGAACGGCCGAAATAATCGATGTCACTGGCTTGAAAATGTTAATAGTGAAATACAGAATAACGTTTTCCATCAGTTTACTAGAAATTAACATACTCAACATACCAAATTACTTGTGGCTTTGAAACCAGCAAGATAGAGTATGGTCACAGACCCGATGGTGACTGCAATGTTGACTTGAATTTTTGTCAGTTGAGATCCATACGCCCTGTAAGTTTATCATTATGCATGAAAAATCCAAGAAATTGAATATGGTTGGTTGTAAGCGACATAATAGCGTTGTAACTTTCAAATTACTCATTCTTAACTTATTCAATTATTATACTTGCATCACATTGCCAGAATTTCCTGATGCCCATAACTGAAAAAAAAAGAAGAAAAAGCCATCTCACCTCAAAATTTTGAGTAGATCACAATCACAAACTATTATGCAACATTTTGAGAAGATAATCTAGATTACTCTTACAGATAGAATGACCGGTTATGATGGGAATCAACATCGGATATCCGATTTTTATTCTTAGAATGACTTACCAGACTTTATTTTCTTTTACTATATTTCATTAATGATGTTGCTCCGCAACACTTGTTAGTAGGAAAGGGATTACGAGGGAAGTACCATTTCAATAGCATGAGTGTAAAGTCTAGATGGATGAAGCGGCGCGGACAGAAGGCACTTGAACACAACAGTATTAATTCAACATGAGAAATAATTTAGATATTTTTAAGCTAATCTTAAAAGTTATCAACTTTTTGAAATTTGACTGGATTTGTAGTGAAGGTTTTCTTCGCAATTTTTAACGCTAAAAAGCAATACAGGGTGTTGTTACAGAATTAGATCTTTAGCGAAGTGTTTCTTTTTTTTGTCACTAAAGAAAAGAAAGAATAGAGGATGTTGAAGGACTCACCCAGTGGTGAAGAAAATCAAAAGCATGATGAGCACACAGGCAACAGAAGCGGCTCCTACACACTTTTGTAGGATTTCTAACAGGAGTAGATGAACCCCCTCAACCTTGTAACCCTATGATGAAGATAAATACACAAAAAAAAAGTCATTAGGAGAGTATTACAACTACAGTAGTTACAGCTGCTGTTAAAAGAGTTTGGCAATAGTTCATATATGCAAAGAAAAAATGAAACAGAAAAGACACTAGCACAAACAGCGCTAGAGACGGATTAGCTACACGTTCCTGTAACCTAAATCTCCATTTAGGGACATAAATGTGTTGTTGTTATAGACGCATGCAATACTACTGTTTGTACCATTGGAGCACGCTGTAAGGCTATGGCGCCAAGATGATCACATCTGCAGACTACGTGTGTGTAGTTGGCAAACACGGATCTACATCCTTCTGGGGACCATCCAAAGGATCTAATCAGAGGGAAACAACAACAGCAACACAAATAATAACATAAGAAATCTGACTAGTTGAGACTAAGATCACGGTATGAGATATGTATGGACCAATATATTATGATCGAGTCTTATAAACATTAGTACTATAGATTTTGCAATCTGCATATTTCATGTACACTAACATCCATTTATGACTTCATTGTAGAAAACTTCCATTTCCGTGTGATATGTTTTCTAAATACTTGTGAAAACTAGTGGACTGATGAAATGACTCATAACGTTGATTTACTGGTAGGAAAGTTTGCAAAAACAAATATGGTTTATGTGTATTTTCAGACAAGGTTAGCGTAAAACTGGCAAGCGGATTGTCGTTATAACTTTCACATCTTTTGATAGAAAGTTGTTATGTCGTTCACATTAACAAATAAAAAGAAAACACAGATATACGTGTAAGTTTCTAGCGTTATCTCCTTTCAAGTATGCTATGGGCCTGAGGGAGGGCAGTCACCAATATGTTTGTCCTGCAAAAACAAAACAAAACAAAACAATGAATAGGAAAAGAAATAGTATTTCAAAAGGCTTCTACTCGCGAGTTTTAGATCTTACGCGTCGCTAGCCTTCATTGACGTACACACCGGTACTTCGTTGTCAAAATCCTGTGTGAAAAACAAACAGAAAAACATATCAACCAACTCATTCGAATGTCGTAAAAGTAGTAAGACCAAAAATTCTCTGTCATGAAAACACTGGTTTGAGTCATCTGGTAGTACTTCATCCTCATTGACTAATCTTTCGGAGCTTGGGATACATGTATAAGACAGTAAACCATAATACAATGAGGGCCCTACTCATGATATAAGTGGCAATTAAATTATTCGAATCTCTAACGTACACAAGTAATAGGCAAGAAGGAATCAGCTGTCATTGTAGAACAAATCATTTACAAAGAAAGTATATTATCGGATTTTGCTTGATTTATGTTAATGAATTAGCCCCAAAAAGACGTAAAAAAGACGCAAATGGATTTGCATGCAAAGAAGTGCAGCTACCCTGATATACGTTGGCATTAAGGAATCACAAGAATTATGAATTTTGCGTGTATAGCACGATTATAACTACTTACTATGACAGCAGGAAAGACGACCTCGACATATTCCCCCTTCTGGAGTTTGAGCGGGAAGCCGTCAAAACAAAAGACAGTTACGTTAATCACTGAATTGAGCCTCAGGGCGGAGGCCTGTGTTTCTTCCTCCTGTGTTACAGTTCCGTTCCCTTCATCAGAGGCGGAGCTATTAGCTGGAGGTTGCAGGGTCTCGCAATCAGGCTTCGGATCTTGAAAAGCGCCTACCGCCAGTTTCACTGTGAAGAGGAACGAAATGTTTCAAAGATGACGTTAGAGGGCGCTACTCTAGCACTCATTCTCTTCAGTATGGACATATTATATAACTGTTGATCACCGTATTTTAGGCATTGCTCATGACATCTTAATGAATTGGTGGCCGACCAATGCATTTATCCATTACATCAAGCAGGGAATTCCTTGCTTTATTTTCCATAGATCATTATCATGTCTGTGTGCGCACAATGCATGTAGCCTGCCCATCAAAATTTAATGCCTCCGAAACTTGAAAGATCTGTGCAGTCTTTTTTCTCCTTATGGTATAATGGATCAAACAGTAGTATGTCATACTATGCCAGTCGAAAAATATATATACCACATAATTATTATAGGCATTATATTGAGACTAGAGTAAGAGAATCAAGCGCCTCACAGCTGCTTGATTACCTCTCTCCAACTCTTTGCTATTCCTTGCTGGTAACTGCAGATTATTCTCATTCATATTATATCAGAGTGCTTGGGAGTTATCACTGACACTACTAGACAAAGTTTGAACTGCAATTCTGCTTCATTATCCTTGTAATTGGTAAACTCTGTTTTTGGATTTATCTGATATTCTTGTGCTTCTCGAACTCCATAATACATGGGCAAGACCCAGCTACAGCAGCATGATTCCTGAGCAGCAACACCTTATACAAAGGTCCTATTGTGATTGAGCAGAGCCTCTGGAGGGACAATGTCTTCTATTCTGGTGTGGCTTATTGTTGTCCTGACCATCCTCTGCAACTCTGGCTAGGCAGACAAAGAAGTAAGCCTTATAACACCTGGGTCTACTAAGCAACTGGAATGGCATTTTAAATGTCCCATTGTCAAAGTGAAGTTCATAGGGAAGGCAGTACTTTACTACAGTAATGCAGACTCCACATTTAACATTGTACAGTGTGGTGATGTGCAGCAAAACCCAGGGCCTCTTCTACAGCATGGTACTCCCAATGCTAACCATGATGTCACTGCAGCTTCATCCCGAACAACCCAGAATACAGTAAGGAAGAGAATTCAGTATTATAGGTCTGAACTCCTTGCCATCAACCATGTTCACCGACGTGTCAGTCCTTCAGTGTGGTCGACTATCAATGAACTCAAGATATCTTCCAAACAGGAAGCTCAACTTCCAGGCCTCATGCTGCTTTATGCCCCGAAGAAGGAGGTCTGTCATCAATATGTCGTTTCGCTCTCTGGAATGCACGGTCCATAACATCAAAAACACCGGTAATCTGTGAGTTCATAGTCAATCACCATATTAACATTCTAGCATTGACTGAGACTTGGTTGTCGGGTGATGTGAGAGATGATCGAGCTATTGCTGATCTAACTAGCTGCCTCAAGAATTACGACTTCCATCACGCTCCTCGCAAGAGTCGCTTGGGTGGAGGTGTGGGAGTATGCATTGAGAAAGTTTTCAATGTTCACAAGTACGACACAAGACAATTTACATCATTTGAGTATATTGATCTTCTACTTAGTGCAAAAGAAAAATCATCATTTCGCCTCATGGTGGTCTATCGTCCTCAAAGAAGTGAAGCTGGCCTGTCAACTACGCAGGTTTTCTTTGATGAGTTTTCCTCATTTCTTGAACAGATTGCTGTATATCCAAATCAGCTAATGCTGGCAGGTGATTTTAATTTCCATGTAGATAATCCTTCAGATAGAGATGCATCCTGTTTTCTGGAGATGATCAACTCTGTGAACCTAAAACAGTATGTCACTATACCAACTCACCTCAGGGGGCACACTCTGGACCTCCTCCTGACTCGTATGACTGATAACCTTGTCTCTGAATTGGACTCCACATACTACCTTCCCTCTGACCATTGTGCCCTGATGTGCTCTCTGATGATTGATAAGCCAAAGCAACAGAGGACAGAAGTTACGTTTAGGAAACTTCATAAGATCAATCTTGATGTGTTCCGAGAGGATGTCAGGAGCTCTATGTTATACGCATCTGTCCCTAATGATCTGGAACAACTGGTACAGCTATACAACTCAGTCCTGTCTGAATTACTGGGAGAGCATGCGCCACTGGTTATTTGCTTGATTTTCCCTCGCCCCCATGCTCCATGGTTCAACGAAGACCTTCATAAGCTGAAACAAGATCTCAGACGCCTTGAACGTAGATGGCGGTCAACCAAGTTGGAGGTACACCATCAAATCTTCAGGAAGGCTTGTTGTCACTATAAGAAAGCACTCACGACAAGAAAGAGAGAATATCATCAAGGACAGTTTGAGGACTGTAGCTCTCGTGAGTTGTTCCGGAAATTTGAAAGGATGTTTAAGCCTAAGCCTTCCTTAATTTTACCTAGTGTTGATTCTGTGGCATTACCTGAATATTTTCAGAATTTTTTCGTTGACAAGGTTAGACAAATATCTGACAGTTTGTGTAGCATGAGTACAGATCCCACTCCAGCTCCAGACCAGATTTGCAAGAACGTGAATTTCTCTAAGTTCGAAAGAATGAAGATTTATGAAGTAGAGGAAATTATCAAGAAGTCGAGTGCTGCAACATGTAAACTTGATCCAATGCCAACTTCTTTTGTAAAGAAGTGTGTTGTAGAACTTGCTCCATATATCACATGCGTCGTAAATAGATCATTTGAAGAGGGTACATTTCCTAAAAGTCTGATTGATGCCATTGTTTTTCCCCTAATTAAAGGGTCAAGGTTGGATCCCGAGCAGTTGAAGAATTATCGACCAGTTGCTAATCTTTCATTTCTTGGAAAGATTATAGAGAGAGCTGCGGTTCGGCAGATTATCTTTCTGATAACAATTTACACTCACCCCTGCAGTCTGCGTACAGACCATTCCACAGTTGTGAAACAGCATTACTCAAAGTGTCAAATGATATTAATCTTTCTCTAGACCATGGCAATGAAACCGTACTTGTTCTGCTTGATTTTTCATCAGCATTCGACACCATCAGGCATGATGTTTTACTGCACAGGCTGCAACACAAGTTTGGTATCACATCTTTGGCTAATAAATGGTTTGAATCATACTTAAAACAGAGAAGGCAGACTGTTGTAATAGAGAAGTTAGAATCCTCTGCTCATGTATTAGATATCGGTGTCCCCCAGGGCTCTGTGGTTGGCCCAATGTTGTTTACCATGTATTCTTCTCCTTTACACGATATTATCGTGTCCAACCGAATGTCAGGGATGTGTTATGCTGATGACACTCAGATATACATTTCATTTCAACCTTGTAACATGCAGGATGCAATCTCTCAAGTAGAATGTTGTATCAGAGAGATTAAACTATGGTCAATCCAAAATGGTCTTAAACTGAATGATGAAAAAACTGAGATCTTACACCTTACATCTCGATTTCGCAGAAGAATGAAACTTCCTGCAATAAAGATTGACAGTATTTCCATTGTACCTGGTAAAACAGCCAAAAATCTTGGTGTGATACTATTCGATCAGAATATGGTCATGGACAAATTTGTTTCAGAGAAATGTAAATCAGCATCCTTCGCTTTATATAAGCTTGGAAAAGTTCGTCAGTTTTTGGATGTAAAGACCACTAAGAAGCTTGTTCAGGCTTTTGTTATTTGTCATTTAGACTATTGTAACAGTTTGTTGTATAATATCTCTGACTCACAGCTACATAAACTCCAGGCAATTCATAATGCAGCTGCAAGATTGATCACCCGCACGAAGAAGAATTCTCACATAACCCCCATTTTGAAACAGCTCCATTGGCCTCCTGTTCAGTCACGTATAGTTTTCAAGATACTGTTACTGACTTATCAGTGCCGCCATTCAATGGCACCAGAATATCTCAGTAAGTTCTTGGTCAGGTACTCTCCCTCTCGTAATTTAAGATCAACTCAGAAAAATTTTCTCCAATGTCCTATTATCACAACAAAGTTTTATGGTGAGCGATCTTTTGCCCATGCTGCTCCCACACTGTGGAACGCTGTTCCGTGTTATATAAAAGAAGCTCCCACAGTGTTAAAGTTTAAAACTGCTCTCAAGACATTTCTGTTCAAAAAGTATTATGAATGAGTTTGGTTCTGCATTTATGGTACACATATTGTACACTGCATTTCTTCTTTCTACTTTCATCCCTCTCCTTTAAAGCGCATAGAGACACCACGGTAGTGATATGCGCTATATAAGCACTGTGTTATATATATTATGTCATTTACAACCAAACACATATATACATACTATGCGTTGAATGACATTTCAAAAATACATCACAAGTAATGGCTCCTAAATGAAGGATTATTTGCAAAATCATTTTTTTCCTATGATATATCCTGTCATAGTTTTAGTTTCTCGGATGTATACACATGCTGAAAATTATTATCATTGTTTTTTTTTTTAACCAAGACACTTCAATAGCATGAAACAAGCAAATCGTAAAAACAGGATCTTTCCTTTCACACAAAGTATGAAACCGAGGCTTACCAATTCATGATTTTAAATTCTTTATTCTTTCTGATTGTCAGTATTTTCACTTGACGTCTTATGTCTCCTTGTTGCTATAATTGGATTTATCAGCAGTGTTAAGTGAACATCGTCCTTCTCATCATAGCTAATATGATTAGTCGTTGCATTTATCTTTTGTGACCTGCGCTAGTTCACATCACATTGCTGACTGCATCTACAGTATCTTCAAACGACACAAATCCTCTCTTTCCTTCGCTGTACACACTAAGTTGCATCTCTGCTCTACCCTATTCGGACACTTCAGTTTCCCAATAGCATATGACGAATATTATTTTCTTACAGTCGTCAAATACGATTGCCTACCTCTGAGTGAAATGTGCGCATGCTCCCAGGTCTATAATACTCACCTGGCTTAGTTTCTAAAGATGGCGACTTGAACTTCACTGCAAGCCGTGGCTGGTTTTCAGTGGTTGGAGAAGAGAAGGTCAAAGGCCGATAGGGCTTTACATTCGCAGAGCCTTCAGTTGCTTTGTCTATGAATAAAACAATAATCAAGAAGAAAAGTCAATGGATTTTACTGTCTTATCAGTAACCCTTTGGATACTGCGAGAAGTTTATCAGGTACATGACAGTACATGTATTGAAAATCGGATAGGATTGAATGAGAAAACATGTAATAAATTGCATAATCATATTGGGTCCTTAACATGACATTAAAGAAAACCAAAATCCAAAGAGAAATGTGGACTGAGTGAAAGCAGCAACATTAGTAGAACACATCAGTGAAAGTTTGAGGAAAATGGGACGATCAATGCAAAAATAACGAATTTTTAAAGTTTTGGTGTTGGAACCGCCGGATGAGGAGACTACTAGAGGTTATGCAGTCACAATATGACGAAAATATAAAGGGAATTCCACAAAAATGCATTTTCGTGAAAATTACACATTCCACCAACTTGATATTGACATAATGTTAATGGTAGTATTTATTTTCCCTGCTTTCTGAAAGCGGTTAGTAAAGCGCTCTTTCGTTACGCTCGGAAAATGAAAACATGTTGAATTTTCTTTATAATTATTTTCTTTATTATAAATTGTTGTCCATACATGATGCCATAAACTCAAGTACAATGTAGTCTCCTCATCCAGCGGTTCCAACACCAAAATTCATAACTTTTGCATCGATTGTCTGATTTTCCTCAAACTCTCAGTGATGTGTTCTACTAATGTTGCTGCTTTAATTCACTCAATCCACATTTTTCATTAGGTTTTGGTTTCCTTTAAAGAAAACGACAGAAAATCGCTTTGTGCACTGCATGCACCAATAGTTATAAATGATTGTTGAGTTTTCTTGTTAGACATTTTCGATTGTTGTGCTTCATTTTTTTTTTTTTTTTGGTGTTCGTGTTCTTTCATTTTTTTTTTATTTGTGGAAATAAATGTGTTTTTTTTTTCCCCGAGAATAATATCGTGCAGATGCTGCATGTCTAAACAATCTCCCTAGAATACCGGATTTCAGCAACGCACAGCTATCTGTGCTTCAATTATGTTTGTTTTCTCCTCTCTCTCTTTCTCTCTCTCTCTCTCTCTCTCTCTCTCACATTCTTTCTCGCTCTTTCTCTCTTGTGGTCATTGAAAAATTGTTTGAAGTATAATCCGATGCAATCGTACCAAAGCAATCCAGCAGAAATTGTGCAACGATTGATCCAGCTTGCGTTGTTGCTTTTGCTTCAGAAGCCAGCAGAGTTGTGTAAGATTCCGATGGACTACTTTTGCTGCTTCTCGCACCCCCTGATCCAGCTTGTGTTGTTGCTTTTCCTTCAGAAGGTAGCAGAGTGACAACAGATTTGGACGTGATACTTTCGCTCTTTTTGGCACCCCCGGGGATGGTGGTATCGGCCGAGGAAACAACGGACCATGCGTCTGGTAAAGCTGTCGTAAAAGCGTCAGTTATGGTGACCACGCTTGGTGGCACCAAGTGATGGGCTGTCCTGGTCTCAGGGGGGCGTGTAATGATAACTGCGTCAGTGACATTTGTTGGAGATTCCACACTGATTTCACTTAAGGTGTACACATTCATTGGCATGTACGTGGATGGTAAAATGCCTGTAGAAAAAAAAAAACATGAACATATGCCCATGTAAAACAGATGTGAAAATTTTGAGCATAAGATGAAGATCGGCCTGAAAGGAGGGATATTAGCATGACTTATCACGTGTGTAAGTGTTAAGTATCTAATAGCTTGGAGCTTGAGAACGGAACAGTGGAAGTAATATGTCTATAAGCAATTTTGCTGTATATGCTGGTTTGTGAATTTTCCCCTTTCGTCATGATAACGATGATTCTGAGGTAATATACAAGGGTATGAGCAAGTAGACTTTGACAGACAAAACTGTTTGTCTATGGGATACTAGACAAGTGGACTGCTGGATCTAAACATTTTTTTTTTAAATTTTCACATACGCAGTAAAATCGGGTAGAAAATATATGCAAATTAGATGAGGGCACACATTCCTATACCTCGAATCTTTAAACACGAATCTCTATTCACGATCCATTTTTTTTTTTTTTTGGGGGGGGGGAGGTTTGATATATAATAGAATTCGTAGATATCATGCGACGACTTTTAATCATCAAGTTTTTTGTTCATTTTCGAAGGAGAGGAAGTTATCGATTTTATAGAAATAAAAAAAAATAGTTCATATGAAATGTTCATACCATCTAGTTTGATTGTATCATTACTTTACCAAATATTGAAACCGAACGAAGAAAAATAAATAAAAAAAAAACCCATGGAGGATAACAATTGAGGAGATAATAAACTCGGGACATGATTAAAAGGCAATAGTATATTCAAGAAGATGATGAAACACGAAATACTTATACATTGATAGGGTGCATTTCCCTCTAATTTGAAGTTAGTCGCGAGAGTGTGAAGCATAGTTATGAAGAGTTTGATCGCAAGAACAAAGCACTTTTGTTTTTAAACATTTTAAAGTTAATCAATCATCAGACAGAGAAAAAAAAATACTCCGAGTGATATCTCTTTTGTAACAGAACAAAGAGTATTTTGAAGTTATGGTAAAGATATTCCTCATTTCATTTTTTCTCTTTGTTTTTTTTTTCAGATTTTATCGCAATTATCTAAACTTCACAAGAAGGGAGTTACGTCTTTTTGCGATCAAACTTTTCATGTGGTAATGATCATAGCCAACGGTAAAATATGTCATTGTTATGAAGAAAAACATGATTATACACAAGTCAATTTGGAATAGTTATGGAGTTATCAATCCCAGAGTATTTCCGTGACTAAAATTTCAACTGTGCAAAACTTCATTTTTGGTCCACAATGATGTGTCAGTCGAAAATGACATGTACCGTGCGATGAGATTTTTCCCCTCCGACCATTATTCCTAAAACCGACGTAGCTGGCGCCCTCGAGAGTCCCAGAAAATGGAATAGTTTATTGAAGAGAGTGTGTATCGCCCCAGGTTCCTTCTCATTGCCCCCCCCCCCCCCCCCCGTTCTTTGCGAGGAGGAAAGCACGCAAGCGACGGAGGAATACATTCAGACCTCACTTTCAAAATGTGGAAACCCAAACTGGTCCTTCAAGAGGACTTCACATCAAGAAGAGAGGAAACAACAGACCAAGAAAGCACATCGATAGCCAACAACACTACCGAAATAAATCATTGGTTACCATTTCAAAAATGTATGTGCGAAGGGGATGATATTTTTAAATTTACCATTTCCACGGCCATGAAACCATCAACAAACATCGGAAACTCTTTATACACTTGTATATCACAAAGATAAGATTATATTGATGGCCAAGCAAACGTGTATTGAATCTCTTTGGCCGATGGTAGTTTTTATAATTAATGAGATAGTAAAATGTGAACCAGGCAGAGAGAACGCCAACAGAAATTCGAAGCCATCAGACCATCTTGATTCGAAAGCAGTCAACGTTAATGCATGCACACGTCGGCATTCAGTCAGTAGGTGGTCAGTCAAAATCATCACGTTAATTGGATTTTTTACGACCTTGCGCGTTACTCAACCAAGCGCACAAAATGGAAAAAGGAGGCCATCAACGCTTGCAAGGAACAATGGAAAACGATGAACTGGGACCTGATGCAACACACGCAGCACGGCTCTCATGGAGGTACGATCCCATTATTTCTTTGAACCGGTGACATATCCGGCACTACATTGTACTCTCGACGAGCGCCAGCTACGTCGGCTAGCGCAGTGACAACAGCAACAACAACAACAATGAACATCTCAGCCATTTCAAAGCCGATTTTGATCAAACAAAATTGATAAACTTTTTATTCCTCTTAAAATGTAGGCTCTTATAATTTCACGTAAGTGGTTCTTGATCTTCTCGAAAAAAATTCAAGCCTGAATCCACATCCCAACCAAAATCATACCATTCCTTTAACACTTATTTTTTCCCCCATTTCTACAGAAGGTGAAAGGCATTGTTACTTACAACTATACTTAATTTCAAAGAAGCGGTATTCTCCCGAGCAGCCGCTCTCATTTCGAGGACCCGAGCAGCGTACCTCACACTTGTCCTGTCCGTTACACAATCTCCTGTACTTGTCTGTTCTATTCCAATCACATCTATCACTAAGCGACTGGTTATGCCGAGGACAGCCTGCCTCACGCATCCGCCAGCAAATCCCCGCCGCCACCTCAATGACATGGTCGTTATTACAGGCGAGGTCGTGAACCAGTGCGTTCGGCTCGCACGCGGAGAAGGCGATGATCTCTAGCATGGTATTGTTCGACGCTGAAAAAAAAAAGAGAGGGAGCGAGAGAAAGAAAGGGAGAGAGAGAGAGAGAGGTAGAGAGGGCGAGAGGTATATAGACGAGAAACGGAACAGGCTTAAAGGCATAATTTACCATTTGCAGATGTAACAAAAACGCAGCTGTAGTGCCTCAAAATAGCTATAAAATGTGTGTTAGGGTCAGAAACAACCAATGCAAAAATGTTAATCATTATAATCATTGTTAAGTATTGTCAGATATATAGAATGTGAACAATAGTCAGAATAGAATTCCTTTTAGAATAAACCGTGTACAGTTATGGTTTCATGGGAAAAATAGTGATATCTCCATATACTTTAGGCTTTATTGCGAAATTGTTATGTAGTAGGATGTTTTGCGATACAACTGTTTTGTGATACCTACAACTAATTATGCATTAAATGTGATGACTCAATTTTTTTGTTATATCACTGCTCCCAATAGTCAACAATACCTTTAAAGATACGCATAACAATTCAGTGGCGGATCCAGAGGAGGCGCCCCGGGCACGCGCCGGCCCCTCTTTAATGTTTTTCTTAAAACAAAGAAAAAATGAAATAAAAAGTGGAGGGGGGAGCGAGTGCGCTCCACTTTAATTGTGTAAAGGCGCCTCCCCTTTACGGAATTTCTGGATCCACCCCTGGAACTGCTGGAAACGATTTCAGTAGTAAAATTCATTAATCAAAGCATTCCAATATCATTTGATTTGCTAGTTTTTGGTCTTCATAGATTGTATAATCACCATCTTTATAATGCATTCATTCACACTCACCCACAATATGCATAAACGTACGCATGCATTATAAAATCAATGGAGGTTGTGCTTATACTGGAGATATTTCTCCTGTTTGGTTGTTGTTGGTTTTTGTGTGTGTGTGTTTTTGTTTGTTCATCGAAAGGTTGTGATTTTTCCCATTTTCCTGATCTTTTAATTGTGTAAGGAGAACGGATATTTTTTTCAATGTGGTGATCAGCATTATGATGTGGCTGTAGTATCTTTTATAGTACTGTTAATACTGTTGAATCATTTAATTCGCATTTTTTACTTACAAATCTAAATGTATATACACGAAAAAGAGGGATAGATTCAACAAACTGCATTACCGTGCTTTTATGCACTCAGTGCTATTCATTACGGAATGGAAGTAGGTAAAACTCACTCACCTATTGGAGGCGTTCGTGATCCAACACTCGCTGGAGCCTGAAAGTAGTTTATAAGTTGTATCGGAAAATTTATTTAATGTCTCTTTGAAAGTAACTGGCTATTTTACCCATTATCTATCAACCCTAAAGTTTAAAGAAAGAACACCCCCTCTATGGCCGGCGCCAATTTCTTTAGTTCTCTAGGGCAGTCGGTTTCTTCAGCTTACAAGCAAAGAAGAAGAAGAACAAAAAAGGTATTCAGCGCAGAAACAAAGCCTACTTCGCTTACACTTCGAGGTTTTTATCTTTTTCTTTTATTTTTTCTAGTGCCACGTATGCACTTCCGGGGTAAAAAAAAAGTGTGTGTGTGTGTGGGGGGGGGGGGGGGGGTGGCCCAAAGTGATGACACCCTATGTATTCCGTTGTATGGTGCCAGAAAAAAAGGGGGCCCGAGCCCCCCCCCCCCCCCCCCCCCCCGCCTTCAAATTGGCAGCTTTGTATTTTACTGAAGAAAGACTACTACTAAGACAGATCTAGTTAAATTCATCGAATCTGCCCAAAATCAGAAACACGTTAAAAAATGTTAACCTGAGAAACAAATTTTCTCTTTCATTTTCTGAGGTATATTGTTAAATATTATAAGGATAGTCAGTTGTAATATTGTAGAGATTATGGGCTTTTGATAATAGTGCCACCCATGCTACCACATGACCAAACTAGGGATCAAGTGATAACTAATAAATATATTCTAGGTTGTGAAACACTCTCAATGAATATCAACAATCATGAATGTTTTCCATGAACCTACAGGCCTTGTTGGAGGTGCGTACGATGGAAATAGCCATCCTCCGATACCTGCAAAAAAAGGGAAATATTATTGAAATTATTACTTTTAGATAATGCTCATGATATGATCAACAGTATGAAGAAGATTTTTGCTTCCAAATATGTTCCTTAGATTGACATAATGTATAATATTAACAGCAATTCTGATACAGTAAAGAACTCAATTACTGGATTTTCTTTTCTATCAATTCGAAATGATCTCCTAGAAAGTGAGTTTTAATTCAAGTCTTCATAACAAGTTTCATTTTTTCTTTGATAAATGAACATTTGATTAACATAAATTGCGGTGTATATTGTTTACATGAGTCAAGTACTAAAACGCTTTTATTTTGACCTACCTATATAATAGGAAATGAAGTTATCTGACATTACATGAAATTTGGTCAAAACAATTCGACTTTGATTACTGATTCATTTACATTGTTGGGTTCAATGAATTAGATATAAGATGGGTTTAGCATTGATTGTACGCTTTATGTACGGAATATATAATTACCTGCCGCAGCCTTGATCCAAAGCAATGTGAAGCCAAGGGCCTGTTGGAAATTCACAAATCATGTGTTTTGAAAACGGGGAGAAAAATGGGTGTTTTCCTAATTTGATGCAAGTGGTAGTTGTGTTTGAATACATAAGTGGTAGTTGCATATTGTGTTAAGCACATTATTCTTTTTTCAAGCACAGTCTTCCTAAATGCAAGAGTAGACATTCCTAGTGGAATATGATATGGTTCTGGTAGGCGTGCATATCTCTTTGCCATTATATTAATATATTTCCATAAGTAGGCCTACTCAAAAATCAACTTACAATATAGAACTAGAAGGGATATTGCAACTGATTGACAAATTGCTCTACATCGACGTAAATAAGTACTGAATTGATCAGTGTTTTACTAGTAGCCATGATAAAAAAATCATGGGCGTACATACTCGAGCAGGATTCGAACCTACGACCTCCTGATCACCGGACAGGAGTCATCTCCACTAGACCACCGAGCTTTCACCCGACAGCAAGTGTTGGTTCTAATCCTTACAGCGTGCAGCGGGTACTGCTTTATTATTCAAATTATTATTTAAAGCTCGGTGGTCTAGTGGAGATGACGCCTGTCCGGTGATCAGGAGGTCGTGGGTTCGAATCGAGTATATACGCCCATGATTTTTTTTTTATCATGGCTACAACTAAAACACTGGTCAATTCAGTGCTTATTTACGTCGATGTAGGGCAATTTGTCAATCAGTTGCAATGAAAACATCTCGACGGAAGAATTTCATGAATTTGAATAGAAGGGATATATGTGAACAACTTTAATCGAAGATCAATACAAAGCTCTACACAGCTCTA